>NC_143555.1:61015000-61336250 GCF_054136105.1 Typopeltis vanoorti | reverse complement strand
ATATTTGGTCACTCTCTGGCCCTTATAATTTAACCCTTTTCTTCGTGGTGTTGCCTTTACAAATGCATAATTTGACGTTGGCATTAACTCTTGAAATGATTACTTCAAAGAGTTCTTTTTTTTTAGATTTTCCAATGGAATCTCATTATCTGAATCTGATTTTCCAATGGAATCTGAATCACAAGATGGAGGATTAGGACATGTTCTTACAGCTCGAGCAGGATTCAAAAATTGAGCTTTACGTTTAGAAATTGTTGGGTTTCTCTTTAAAAATAACTTCAACCAATCTTTTCCTGCGAGACAACTTTCTTTATTGAAGTTATTCCTAATTTCATTTTGTTCGCAAAATATAAAAGTTTGCCTGCGTATAGCTTTTGGAGTTAAAAGGACGCCAATTGAAGCAAACTTTACTATTCTTTCTACCAAGTTCTTCTCTTGTTCTTTTGTTAGCACAGTATTTCTTCCTAATCTTTTCGTCGTTAATAAATTCCTCAATATTCTTCTAGGTACTCCATAGCGTTCTGATGCTGCACATTGTGATAGTTGTCCTCTTTGCACAGCTTTCATAGCTGCTTCTAGTCTTTCATCAGTCCAAAGACCCCTTTTCTTCTTAACTTCTGACATTTTCAGAGGCCTTTAGCAATAAAATAAGTAACTATTATGCGCAATCACCAAAAAATAAAATCATAAATTATAGCAGTTTAATAAAGCCCATCAACAAATTTACTGGGCCTTATTAACTGCCGCGAACTAGATTAGATCAAATCTATTTTCACGTAAAATATGAATTCAAATCAATTAAAACATTTTATTAAAACATTAAAACAATGCGAAAAGAACAATATTTTTAATTAAAACTTACGAACTATTGCAGCGTAATATTATTAAATCGGAAGACACAACCACCTCCCACAAAGGTCTAGGTCAAACTGACATAATACAATCGCTAGAGACAACATGGCACCACTGATCTGCCATTGTATTGCGTCCTTTGTGTGTGTAAGAAACCAAACCGGCGCAACTTACCTTAATTTGTGATTTTTTTAAACGGGCCTTATTTACCTCAGCTACCTTATATATATATATATATATATATATATATATATATATATATATATATATATATATATATATATATATATATATATATATATACAGGGTGTTCGGGATAAATTTGACAGTTTCGTAAGGAAAAAGAAAATCTTCTTTGTATCTATTAAATTTAATGAATTGACAAAAAAACATTACAGGCAGAGTTAATTACAATACTATCAACAAGATTTACTCAAAATAAATTTACACCATTAGCATCGATCACAGCTTCAATTCTGCTTCGGAACCTCGAACAAGCTGATGCTACAGTCTCCCTGGGAAGGGCCGCAAAAACTGTTTTAATTTTATCCATTAACTGGGCTTTTGTATTACTGGAAGTGCGATTGGTGTCTTTTTCAACTGCGCCCCATACAAAATAATCCATGGGGTTAAGGTCTGGGGAGTTTGGAGGCCAAACATTTGGACTGGTGAAGTCGTAGAAATTTTCAGAAAACCATTTTTGACTTTTCCCAGAGGTGTGGCAAGGGGCCGAATCCTGCTGCCATACATACGGCCTACCATTGGCTACCCTTGTTATCCAGGGCTTGACTACAGTTAGCAACTCCACGAACAAAGCCCGAATTCCAATGCCAGGGTTCGTCAACACCTGTTCCTGCAGATTTGCGAGGAATTCTGCTGTACGAACGCAATCAGATCGTCTGCTAGGGATCTTTCTTCTTGCTACATCCTCGTAGTCACCATTGCAAGTCTCTAGTTCATGCCTGATTGTTTTTACTGTATTCAGGGAGCATTGGGAAGCAGTCGTAATATCCTTATTTTGATGGCGGGCACGAATCATCATGATACAAGTTATTCTCTTCCATGATTCAGGTGGGTTCCAGCTATCCATCCTTTCTGACATCTTGTATATGAATGAAGAAGGGTCCAAACTTTTAAATGAAGAGAAGTGTGTGTTAATACATGTAACTTACGGAAAAATATAATTAATTATAAATATGTCAAATTTATCCCGAACACCCTGTATATATATATATATATATATAGTATTAAAATTCTTCAATAAATGATAAACTCAGTTTTTATAATTGATAAAAAACAATATTTTATAAAAACTTTTGTCGTTAAAAAGCTTGCATAACTAAAAAAAAAACATAATTTGATGCGATATAATTATTCAATCAGAGATCTATTTATTATGCGTTATCTCGCGTATTCTTTTCCATGTTTTTCCTAGGGAACCACGCCAGAAATCGTCCATATGAATCTTTATATGGAATTCAGTTCATACTTCTGCTCGTAGCGTCCTCCTGTGTTGTCGTTGAGATTTCGTGGTGCACTAGCTTCTCACTACCAGTTATTGGATGGAGACATGTTTGCAGCTCACGTATCAAACATAACTCGGAAAAATAACCAAATCAAGAGTCCTAGATAAACATCGATTAAAACTATCTCTAATCCAAAAATTCAAATCCCAGCTAAACTAAAATCAATAAAACGCTACAAAAATCTAGAAAAATGTATAGAATAAATATATTTAAGAAAAAATAAAAGACTATCCTGTCTGTTTTTCTTCCAAAAATTAGCAAATCATTGACCGCGGTGTAGCCAACAGTTAAAATAATGTCTTAAAATTACGGAAAATGGAAATATTGAAAATGTTACTGGATCATGATAGAATACGCGCGACTGTATCGAAAACAACTAGATACTATGTAATCGCCATGAAAGCCTAAGAAACTAATAGCATTTTGATAATTGAATACTAGGATATATATGAAAGTAAGAAACACACGTAAGAAATATTCGACAAGGTGCATGTCTTCTCTTGGAAATGAATTCAGTTTTCAACCATAGTACCTTTTAGTTGAATATTTTGAAATTGGATATCGATGGGAATATATTCGATTAATCCTTTATGAATCTGTAAATTTTGGTTTATGATTGATTACGTAATTAATAATTAGTTCTTGGCTACAGTGATAGAGAAATTATCTCTACGCCAATATATTTTAGAAATTGTTTTACAAAGAAAGAACTAGTCAGAAGTTGAATAAGAATGTGATACAGGCATATGATGTATCTAACAGTATATTAGAAGAATAAAAATCCAGGATTAGCAAAACCATAATCGGCACTGCCAAACTGAAGGGAAGCAGGAAAAAGAGCAAGAATACATGCATGATTATTAAACTTTGATGGCCTAGTAGGTATGGATGTTAATGATTGTCTTTAGGTCGGAGGCGAATTTTATCGCCTGGTGAGACCACCTGACCACTTACTGGAGGTCTGAAGTGGCTTGAAAAAGTTAGGTTTGGTCTCTAGAGCAGGGTTTCCGGAATATGTAAAAATAAATAAAAGCAAAAAATTCTTAGCCCGTCCACAAACTAATGTGACTATAGGTTTACAACTTTTCGTGGGTTGGAGTCACGTAAAAAGAGACCTAACAGTGCTTCCCTAGTTTTTGAGAAGAAACACAACGTTATTTTTAATGCTATAGTCATGGATGAGAGCAAAAATTTGTTGAATGCAAGCAATACACGAAATCATCTATGCAGATAACTGTAATATCATTTCAATATTCTAATTAGTGTTTCTACACAAAATTTAAAACATTCGAGATATATCTCATATATATCACGAACCTTACTCTCCTCCAGACATTCTTATTAATTTAAGAGTGACTTATGCATTTAATGACTTAATCTACACTACTAATAAAATTCAATAAATTATTAAATTCAGTAATAAAGGTAGAAAAGAAATACTGGCTGCTATTTGACTTAAATAAAAATTTTGAACAATATGTGCGCTAAGATATATTTTGTTAAAACTATGAACATTTTAAATATCCATTTTTGACATAAAAACAATTTTAGGGAAATAAGGAGTTGCTGTTGCTGTGAAAATGTTCGCGTCTCAAGACGAACGTTTGCCATCCTCTTCGAGTGGCTCTTTCAGGTCATAGTAATCCATTTTGGAGATAAATATAGGTGTTTATTTCTAGTAGCCCTTACGCATTGCTGAATTGTTAATTCCAATTACACAGATAACTGCCTTCTTATCATGTTAGTAATTCATGAAAACAATTTTTACACCCATTTTATCGTAAAGTATTCAACTGAAAGCTCATTTAAAAGTAACCGAAAAACAAGCGATCATTAATTTATAATTTAATACAAATAATAATCCCAACATTCTTGGTACCAGCGTATTATTATTACTTAACATCTCGTAGGATTAAAGAAACATTTCAGTATAACGGTATAGAAATAATAGAGATTTCTGGAAACCTGAAAATCTGCTGTCATTATCAACTTGAAAATGAAGATTAAGATTCTTAAAAAGAAATCTAATGTTACGTAATACGATTGAGATATCATTCCAAGGATGATAATCCCCAGCGGATTATCTCTGGCATGATAACTTCTAATCGTTTTTTTTTTCTTTGTATAGGTGTGCTTGTAAATTTCAGCTTTGTAAGTGACCCCATAGGAGTGACAACAGCAGATCGCCAAAACATGAAACAGGCCTGCAGAAAAAAATACTGCTGCAACACAGCCATAATTGGCTGTGTTATATATTATATCATCTTACTGAAACCAGATGTTGCGTATAAGTGCATAAATAAAAACATTATATCATGTTTAGCAGTATGTGAATAATTTGACGATAAAATATTCTCGCATTTTATATAAATTAAAAACAAGAAATAGTTTCGATCGTCAGTTCATTTCATCACACTGCCTAACCTTAATCTAGAAGTTGATTCTTTGGTATTGTCTATAAAGAACTAAGCCTTTTAGCAGCAGCTGTCTTCCTTAATAAAATGATCCTATCAGCGCCATGCAGTAGTTTTGTATTGCGACTGCTATTTCATTTGTGCGGGAATTTTACCCGGAAACGGAAACTGTCACTTAGTGCCGAAAGTCAACAGTAATGTAAACTTCAGAATACTAAGATGTCATGCAATTTCAAATTTAAAAAAAAGGTCTAAATTAAAAACATGATTTGTTTTTAATTTAGAGCTTTAGAGAAAATAATCAAAATGATCAGACTTGCAAACGTTTGTCTTCTTTAGCAAGAAAAAAAAAGATTTTTTGGAATAAATTTGCCAAAAATGGACTTAATTAAATTAATTAATTGGCGTTTTAGCACAGCAATTCAGTTTTTGCATATAAACCTTTTTTTAAATATGTACTCAGTGTTAAAAATAATATTATTATCTTTAAGAATATTAAAAATCAATTTCTGAAACAGCATCGCAAACTAACATTTGAACTAAGAAACCGAACTTATTCTGCAAGTAATTGCATTAAAAGACGACTAGCAATAAAAGACAGCTTACTTGGTATGCATGACCGCAGGTGAAAATCTTGCACTATTTTAAAAGGGAACAGTTTCACTTTTCATAGTCATTTTATAGTATTTTCTGACCTAACAGCTGCATTTAAAGGTTCACATCAGGAGTCATATATATGTCCACCAGCACAAATATTCTATAACAGTGTGTTCAAACCTATACTCAAAATTCAAAATTCAAACTCAAAATTTGCATTGATTTTCCTTCTGAGGAGAATTGAATATTTTGAAATAGTACTGTCAAGTGATGTCAGTGAAATCAAAATAAAGTGAAAAAAAAAGATGATAATATAATCCTCCTTAGGACACTTTAAAGGAATGCAAGCGAATTGCATACTTTGTAAGCTATCGATAACGCTATCTATTTCAAGAATTTGAGTTTCTCAGCGCTAATATTTGTTTGATTACTTGAAGAAAAAGGGATGTTTTATTCGTCGTTTACATAATAACCAAAATGAAGTCTTTCAAATATAAATAAATGCATGCGATCTGTAGATACAATCACGAAAGAGAAAACGACAATGGACAAATGTTATTGTAAGGTTTAAGTAGAAAAATTTTATTTATACCATAATTTTAGACCACGTTTCTTAACTGTCTTGGTTAACAAACAAAGAGAAAAGAACAGGCATTGCATTAATGATGTAATGCAAATAACATTTCGCAGGTGATAAGCTTTGTATCATCAGATTCTATTAGGCTGGACTAATGAGTTCGAAACCAATTAAATGCGAACCTTTATAAGAGATTTAACTGAAGGTGAAACTGAAACTGCCTCATATGGAAGTGACAGGGGTTTTCATCCAAAAAAAGTCAGGTAAACTTCCAGAGAATGAAGCAACTGACAGATATAGCAGCCTGTGTATTTAGGATTGACTACCTTATTATATATAAATTCTGTTTATATGAATCCAAAGCACTTGGCCTTAACAGACCGCGGAGTGAAAGGGATAAGCTCATGAGATAAGATATATAAACTTTAACTTAACTCTAAGGGGCAATAGCGGGTAACATTGGTGCCATCTGTCGACAGAAAAAGATAAGAATTGCAATTTAGTTCTGCCAATCGAGTTTTATTGTGATTACTAATAAAAGTGAATTATTTGAACAGATGTGCGTGATTCTATTTCTTATTTAAAGCTTAGGTACTCCATATATGGCCAATGTGTTTCAAGTAACTGCTTATGTCTCGTCGAAAAGTGCAGTTTATCAATAGTTTATGTCAATAATTCTCCATTACAGGAAGACTACTGATGGGTTTTAAGCTTCTGAATTGGACATCCGAAGTTATTTATAGCTTTTGAACGCGGAAGCTGTCGTAGCAAGTATTGCTAGCAGCGTTCGATTTAATCTCGAGGGAATGAAGAAGTGCCCACGACATTCTGACGAGTCGATTGAAAATGACCAAAACTAGGAGAAAGTTACCTAGAAAGCCGTTTTTTTTAAAAAAATGCTATCGTTGATTCTTGTAGATCTGTTCTGAAACTGTGCTGCAACGTAAATAAAGACTCCTGCGCGAATTTCAGTAGAAATAAAAATCTGTATCGTAATCTTGTTAATTCCTTGTACAAGTAGTCACTTGCTAAAAAAAAATAAAAATAAAAACTAGTATGTTTTGATTTTTGTGTGAAATTTGCAGCTAGTAATGTACGAATACTTTCTAAGTAGAATGCACATTACTGTTAAAACAAAGAATAGTCAAGTTTATTACGGGACCTATGAATATAAAAGCAGATTAATAGGAAGTAATGCACATGGGGATTGTCAACAACAGACCAAATACAATCCATTATACCACTGACTGTCTACTCTTTACTGACTGAAGAAAGAGTTCGATAGCTTAGAACACAATGTTGCTCTCTCAATAAAGGAACAAAAGAAATCCACACAAAATGAAGTCCCGATATTACTTCTTGAATCCGACCCAGGTAAAGAAAATTAAATACAGTGGTATTCGCCGAAGATGATTTTACTTGATATTTTCACAGTAGTTCTTGAAAACATTATTTCAGAAATCGAAAGAGGATGTAGAAATGTTTAGCATTTCGTCTTGTTAATAATATTATATTAATTTCCCAATGTTCCTCATAATTATAATCAACGTTTAATTAAACAGATCAAGAGTGTCAGAAGATTGGACCAACAGTACGCCGAAATAAATTCAGGTTAAAATTTTTGAAAACGACTAATGTTGAAACTATACAATCTCTATTATCTGTGAACATTATTGAAACATTAGTAACGACACTAACTTTGTACAAGCACTCCAAATGAAAAAAGGATATATTTTAAAAAAAAGGTACATGCTCTTCTTAACCACATTATATTGGATCGTTTGTTAATGTACATACCAACTATCTAGTTCAAGATGTAAAATGAGATATTCCATTGTTTTTTGATGGTACCAAATTGGGGAGAGAAATATTAATCGGAGAGCTATGATGGGATGTTGCTACAAGAGGATTGGGGTAGGTTGGCGTTTTGGTTAGATAAATAGTGGATACCAGTTGAACGTTGCTAAGTGTAAAGACATGCGCTTTGAATTAAGGAGATGGGACAAGGAATAGTATATTGGTGAAGTTCCGCTTTAACAGATGGAGGAGACAAAGGATCATCCGGGAATATTGTTGGATAATTCAAGTTTAATCATGAAAGTTATAAATGTTACTAGTAAAATTTCTTTAATGCAAAAGGTGTTCAGGAGTATACACACAAAGCGGTAATAGTACAACTATGAGGGATTGATCAAGTCACATAGATTTCTCTGAGCAGATATGATCACCTAGATTGCAGTGATAAGGAAACATTCGAGAAAGTTCAGAGGCGAAGATTGACTTTCTGTCTCTGGGCGATGGAATACTGATGACAGGCTGAGAAAAATGTGCTCTTCAGAACTTAGCAGATAGAAAGCGAACAATACCAGCTCGTGCATCAATATGCCATTGAGACATAAGCTGGTTAGAGGAGCCTTTCGGATTGATACAGGCGAATTATTGCAAGGAAAGAGAAAAAACAGTGAGGGAATAAGGAGTAATTCCAAGAAATTGCGTAATGGTCACGTGAATAAAGAAGTGAGATTTTGTTTGTTTCGAGGGTGGTGAATAAGTGAAATACATTACCGGAGTGGGGTAGCGAGCAACCCTAAGCGTACTGAAAAAATACTAATTAAAGCCCAATGAAGATAACACTAATACTCAGTTTAAATAGTTTCAACACAAACTACACATTAATAACAAAATTAGATCTAATATTGTTAACAAACATCATTTCATCCCTAGCCTAATGCGGCGAAAACCGAAATAACATTAAAATAACGACATATATAATTAAAACACAAGACGTCAAGGAAAACGCATGGAACACAACATACAGAAAACGTGAAAAATGAAAGAGATAACAAAAAATATCACTAGAACAAGAAATCATGGTCCAGACACACAGCAGGGTAAAATAACATATGGATATTTTATGGCATCACACAGTGATATTCCAAATGTATCAGAATGAGACTTGAAATTCTCCAGTAATGCTGGCATTAGTAATCAGAGCAGAAAGGTGAGAAATAGAGGAACTGGAGGAGGAGGAGTAATGCTCTGGAATGAGATGTCTGTCTTTGTGTATATCCTCTGGTTTCAGTGCTGGAACAATGAATTCCGATGGATATGCAATACTTGTGCATTATGCAAGGATGCTTTCTACACTGCCGCATTTTGGGGAACAGACATGCTATTGCGAAATGGTTTGAGGAAAATGATGCGTGGAAAAAAACTCAACTAACTTCCACAGAGTGCTGAAATCAACCCAGCAGAACATAAAGAAGAGAATGATAGACGAAAATGAGACTATTGTGATTTGAAGTTACTGCCGTATGAGAGCTAACTCACCTTCAATTAAAAAGCCGTTATAGATGAGAACGAGACCGATTAGATCAATTATTTCCAATTATGACAAATGGACTGGCAATTGTTTGTGTAGAAGGAAGAATGGTCTAAAATATTCACGATAAGGGATTCACAAGCAACAGCGTGAAGGTTTGGAGAAGTGATACCATAACCATAACATCACTGACCAGAAGGGTGAAGCAAGATGCTTTTTTTATCCCTCCCTCCTGTCTGATAAGGAGGAGGAATTGAAGGAAGATTTATGAGCTGTAAGATCGCCCTGGGGGGGGGGGGCATGGAGATTACTCAGCGTTGCTATTTTTTCGGATGGCTTTTGGCCACTTGTGTTTGAAGAGATCCGTTTCGTCGTAGCCTGCTGCATGTTTCACTAGATCGTTGGGATGTGTAGAGATTGTTGAGAAGAATTTTGCCGCTGTAGTTTGTAGGAAGGAGTAGATGTAAGGGATGTTTGTGTCTCTATGCAGTTGGATGGTTCTTACAAACCATGGTGCTTGTAGGATCATGCGCAAACATTTGTTTTGCACTCTCTGTAGCTTGAAGATGTTGGTGTTGAATGTGTGACTCCAAGCTAGCGATGTGTATGTAACTATTGGGCGGATCGTCAGCAGGTTGAGGAGTACTTTGATTCTTGTATTTAACTTGCTTTTCTGTTTATTAGAGGGTAAAGTTGCGCGATGGTTTTAGATGCTTTCGTGCATAAGGCTTTGATGTGTGAGTTGAAAGTTAATCTCTTGTCCAGTGTTACCCCAAGATATTTTGTTTCTGTTTGCATGTGGATTTTGGTTTTGAATAGAAAAAGGCCTTGGGAGTTGCCAATCTTCTGGTGAAAAGTATCGCTATACTGTTTTGGGGATTCACTTGTAATCTCCATTTGGAGAACCATTGTTCTAGTTTTTGCAGATTTTCTTACAGTTTTTTGGTGACGAGATGTGGCTGCAGAGAACTGGCTAGTACTACTGTGTCATCCGCATAGAGTGCTAAGATTGATGTCATTGGGTTGTGCGGGATGTCTGCCATATTTATCGTCTGCATTATGTCAGAAGATTATTTATCAGAAATAAACTGCTGATATCACCGGGGAGATGCTGAAGCACAGTGGCGAGGGATGAAAGACGAATTACACTGGTTGTGTAACATTACATGAGACGAAGGAAAAGCACGAAAAAAACGGACAAGGTTGATTCTAATATCAAATCATAAAAAAGGAAGCAAAAATAGACTGCAGAACAATAGCTCTAACACGTCATGTGGAAAAAGTTCTTTTCCCACATGACTTGTCATAAGATGATGATGTTAACAAAAAGAATAAGAAAACTAAATGGAAGAAAATTCAGAAAATGAGCTAGCAGAATTCAGAAGACAAAGGAGTACTCTACACCAAATATTAATGTTAAGATTAATTGTGGAGAAATCTCTATATAAAAATAAAAATATTCATGGCTTTTTCGTTGGCTTTCTGAAAGCATTCGCCAGTATAGATCAAAACGTCCCATGAACTGTACTCAAATCTTATGGAGTGGACAAGAACCTAATATGTTTATTACAGAATATCAATAATAGAGAGACTGCTATGTTATGAGAAATTCTGGGGAAACAGGAAGGGGAGGGGGTCCGGACCAACAACAGGCGCAAGACAAAGAAATCCAATGTCCTCGGGCATCTTTATCATGCTTCTGGAAAGAACAATGAATGTCATAAAGGAATATAAGAAAATTTCAATTCAAGGTCCAAAAATCAAGCATTGAAATGAGCATTGAAAAAACGAAAACAATGATATTAAAAAAAAAAAGATTATGCAAAACTCAAATAAAGGTCAACGAACATAAGGAGGATGAGGTTAGAAGTTTCACGAACCTTAAAAACATCATGATGCACGATTTAGACTGCAAAAAAAGAAATAAGCAAAAGTAAACCTACAGTCAATCAGGTTTTTTTTTTTTTCAATGAGCCTTGCCACAAAGCTGAAACCGTTGAAAACATGCATATTACAAGCGCTCTGTATGGGTATGAAATACGAGTAATGATCGCGATTGAGTAGAATATTGGCATTTCTAATAACTTGTTATAGAAGGCGTTTACGAATTGGATGGATGCAAAATAAGTAACCTATGAAGAACTATACAGAAAGGCGAACTAAACTACAAAAAGAATCTCATGCGTAAAATAATTCTAAGAAAACAAACTTTTTGATGACGGCCAATGACTGGTTTGCAGGGTTTGAGTCACCGAGCAATGGAAAGTGGGGGATGGCAAAGAATGACTGCATCGGACACCAATGGGGATTGGACCTAGAGGCACTGATGAAGATGATCAACAAAAATAAACCGTTGTCACAAGAAAATCACTTTGGCAGCTAAGGTCTCTACCTCAGTACAATTAACATACTAAAAATGATAAATGAGTCCTCTTTTATGTTCTTCATTAATCAATAAAAAAAGTTTCGGGAAATGAACAGTAACACAACAACAAAAAGGAAGGATTATGGAACCTTTTCATAAAATTTTGTTGGTAAGTATAACTTTTTTTTTCGACATCATTCACATTAAATTAATATTTTAAGATAACAAAGCCAGCACGTTCCCATATAAGAAATAGCGAGATAGAGCGGATCTATCGAAGATTTTTATTGGTAACTAGCGCTTTGAAGTTCATGAAAACGCTCTAAAATAATCAACAGACGAGTACATAACTAGGTACATCATGCCGCTGTCATTTATCACGCATGACCGATTTTCCACACATTAAAACTGTTTTTATAACGACTAAAGAAAGTGCAAAGAAATATTTACATACTTTCTGTCACTAGAAACTTTCCTCTCTTGCTTTCATACATTAACGCCACTGCGATGATTATGGCCGAGTAGAATTTCACTCCAAGCCTGCATAGTAACTGGTTGAATACCAATGAGTTGCAAATGTAAATACGTGTGCCTAGTGCGCTATTCTATCTAATAAATCCTTATCCTATTTCCCTCAGCCATACGGCTGACGGGGGTAGGGAGATGATTATGAGCAAGGTGGTTTCTCGTTGCCTTCCTTGCCGTAGTATATTTTATGACTGTAGAGACGGGGTTTGCCTGTTTTGAGGGATGAAAAACCCGAGCTACCGGGGGAAAAGCCCTCCACCTCCGTATATAAAGAGACCAGATAAAGGTTCCTCACGTCACTGACGGGAATAGAACCCAGGTCTTTCCGACCAAAGGGCTTCGTCTATACTGACTGAGCTACGGAGGCTCTATCTAACAACAAGATTCTATATTTATTTAATCATTTTCAAGCTTCCATATTTTTAAGTCTCACTGGCACAGTGAACAATGTCTTTGGTTCTCGTATTCAGAATTCGTTTGAATTCAGCTGTGCACATGAATACTTCGTTATATATATATATAATTACAGTTCCTCCCCCACTCTTGTATGCTTCTTCTTGGGCAACTCGAATGTCTGAATCAGCAAAACTGAACAAATACAAATAAGACATAATATAACGGCCTAACTGTCTTGCTGGTTCAGCTGTATTTCTCCCAGACCCATTTCATTCTATCTGTAATATTCACAAAAATCGATAGTTTTAATTATTATTTTATTTAAATAATCTAGAACAGACACATTTATCAAACACGAAGCATTTAAGAAGAAATTTAAAGTCAATTCTGGGCAAGTTTTCTATATTAAGTAAATACAAAAAAAACTACGAAAAATATTTGGCTCTTTAGGTGAAAGCCATCTGGATACTCCTACTAAACAAACATTCCAATAACTATTTTGATCCCTCCATCACCATTATGTTTTCAAAATGCTTATGGATATTACAACTGCTTATATAATAGTGAATTTTTTATAGTAACTTATATTCTTAAATACAGTGTTATTTTGCTGTCAGAATCAAAACCATGTTTATAGGCGGGGGGAAAGCATTTAATACATTTAGTCCATTGATTCATAACCAATTCATGAGTATCAGGAAATAGATTTTAGTTATTTCTAGTTTTGCAGTTATATTAATGAAACCATTCTAATCGCGAGCATCTCGTTTTTTTCATGCTGCTTTATTATTGATTTATGAATCAGGGACAAAATTTGAGAATCTTGATTCTAGCTTAGTATCATAGCAACCAGTTTACTAAGAGAAATAGTGCGGGCACAATGATATTTCAAAATGAGAGCGAGAGAGGAAATATATGAATTACAAGAAAGAAAAAAAAAAAAAACTAAAATGCAATGAGATTTTCTTAAGTGCACTCTTATTTAACCGACCAGAATCTACAATGGAGTATAGGTAAATGGTTTCAGTTTGATGACCAAACATTCCTTTAATTATGAAAGCATAAGGAAAACTTTAAGTCGGTCGGTACACTTACATTTTTACGAAAGCTGTGACTCATTCAAAAAAAAAGACACTTAAAAAAGATATTTGAACTACTGAATATGAACATCAGAGATGATGCGGAGACCATACTATTCCTACTAATTTCTTATTGGAGATTTATCAACATAATTTTTAATTATTATTTTATAAAATCATGAGTTTTCAAAGATGTAGTCAATAAGAATTATTTCTAATGAACGATCATAAATCTTAATTGAAGTTAAAGATGGATATTAGACTGAATTTTTTCAGAAATCACTGCAGCAAGAAAATTGCCTGTAAGAACATTAATTCGGTCTCGTGTTACACTAAAAAAATATTGCATTTTTTTATATATAATACGTCATTCTTCGTACTGCATTTAACAGTACTTCATATAGTACTTCATTATTTATCACTGCTTATCTGTGACCGATTTGAATTTCATGAAACCGTTAGGTGTTCAATAAAGACTTCTGTATCACCTTGTTAGCTCCCAGCAATGACCTTGAGTTACAAGAGATGACTAATCCACCTTGAGGCTGTTCGAGTTTGTTAAATGATGGCCCCGACACTGAACTTTCTTCGTATCCACATACACACATGCCTACGCAAGTTGCCTTGCGGTCCAATCTTCCCTGTTTCCTTCCCCCTACCACCATCATCCATTTTTGCAGTCAGTCTACTCTGCCACCTGGTGACAAAAAAACCAAAGCAGGTGAGGGTGCAGTTGGGGGTGAGGTCGCCACCTTAGGAAAACAACCAACACGTTCTGATGTGGAAAGGTGCATGTGACCCCACTCCTCCTCCCGTTCCCGTACATTCCACCATCAACATAGCCGCTAGGTGTATACCACCAAACCGGTTCCCTGCTGGCTGGTCAGATGGCTGCATAGAAAAGATACGTGGATCTCGTACTGCCGCCTGAGCATCCGTTCCTCGGACATCGTCGCCTCTGATATGCTGCCGTAAGTTGACCTTTAAAATTTAACATCGGTTTATGACAAAAGTTAGGTTAATTCAGTAAAAGAGTAAAGTAAGTGGTGCAGGTGGCATATCACCGAAAACATTGCATCTTGTAAGTGTCTCGAGTTACTATTTCATTTTTTCCCCATTTTTGATGTTTATAATGTCAGTCAGGTATGGCGTGCACAAAGGAGCTATTATCAAACATGAATAGGCGTTTGTATCATTATATATGCTTGAGGATGATAAAATTGACATTTAGCGACTGAACGTCTTGCATGAAATGTTGTACTAGGTCAGTGGTAATGACAAATAATGATGCATATTATTTATTTTATTTTAGATTTCCAAGATCTTCTATGAACGTATCTTGTGTGTATTTTAATATTTTTATATGGTGATTACACATTTTTGCTAAGTCTAAACATAATGCATGATGGTTGGTCATTTTCGATGAGTAGTCAATTTACAAGTGACACCGAGGTGTGTTTACCGTCAAGGTGGACGCACATTTAAGTACGACCTGAATAGTTAAGCGTTGTGATGACACCAGAATCAGATTACCAACCATGGCACTTAACCCAAAATCAAAGGCAAAAAAAAAGATAAACATATTATTAAATTAAAATAGGCATCACATTATAAATGACATTCACATACATAATTATTGATGAATAGATTAAAAGGGGGGAAAATTTCTTGAACTAATTTTTTCTTTTCAATTAGAGTATTAGAAATTCTTGTTTGAGTTGTTTAAGTTTCATCCTTTATATGTACTTATATTCTTTCTAATTATAACAACAGTTTTCGACAAAGTTTTTTAATGTCTACTGATATTCAAATTATTCTTCAAACTTATCAGAAGACTGCTAATTTAAGAATAATTTTAAAATTTGGTTCTCAGATTAAAATTTAAGATTTTTGAATTCAAATTAAAGTTCTATATGCATGCTTTCCAATATATATATATATGTGTGTGTGTGTGTGTGTGTGTGTGTGTGTGTGTGTGTGTGTGTGTGTGTGTGTGTGTGTGTGTGTGTGTGTGAGTGTAGCTTGGAATGGTAACATTTCATACTGTTTGTGGCAGCATAGCTAAAGATAAATCTCCCCTCCAGGAGGATATATTTCATTTCTTCCATTTCGGGCAGAAGTGAAATAGCGCACTTGAGCCAATATAAGTCATTCAGAATCTAGAGGTACCTTGAGGTTGTTTCAGGAAAACGGGTTAGATTCTTCAAATCTATTGTCGATATTTTCCCTACATATTAACTGAAGAATGTCCTTCACAGGTTTCATTTTTTTCTCTTCGTTTTTAGCGCAAGGCCCATATGTGTTCCTGTAAATACAATTTCCACAAAGCGACTTACAGCCAATCTTCCGTATGGTAACTAAATGCTAAACTATATTAAATTTTGACGATCAATGTTGTGTTATTAGATTAATGCTTGTATATCTAAAAGTTAAAATATTTTTCTATTTTTTATCAAAACAACTTAAAACTTAAGGAAGTCTGAATTGTTTACTTATAAAATTACTTACTAATTATAACAAACAGCCAGCTAATATCAATTTGAATAGTTCAAAATTAATCTATTAGAAAAACTGAAATACAAAAAAAAAACATAATTCTCTCTCTCTCAAACACACACACACACACATACAAATGCAAGATTAGGAAAGCCATGCAAGAAATGTCTACAAGGAAAGAAGTTCGCCAAAAAATTCTCGAGATCCGAATTTGCATGCCTCGCATATTAACTGATAAAATGATACTATTTTTCTTGAATTATGAATCTATACCCAGTCTTAACGGCAGTCTTATAAAAATAGTTGCATACATAGAAACTCGATGAGGGTACATTATATTAATATAAAAACTATATACTCAATAAAAATTCATCCAAATTAAATACTTGCTAAATGACTGAAATTACCACATCGGGCACCTATAGAGATGTGAAATAAATCCATGAGTGTGTTGTGTCCAGATAAGAGCATCAAAATTTATTATGTAAAACATTTCTACGTAAAAATAATATGAAAAATATTACGAAAGGTATTGTCATTTTACACTCTACTAGCCCCTTTTTCTTGGACTATTTTTATGACAATATAGTCGATTAAAAATAATTCTTGATATCTGTTCACGAGATTAAACATGATTTTTAGCCCATGAAACCTCCAATAGCGTTTGTAGCCGTGTTTGATCTGAAGATGGCATCATCTTGAAATTGGTAAATGACTGTCATCTCCAAAATAAAAACGCTTTCCAAGATATCGAACAAATTTGAAGAAATCGCAAAAACAACTCGTTCTGCACAACTACGTTTTAATGATTAGCAACCCTGAATTAATTGATAAAACGATTACAGTATAATAAAGACATAGTGAGTGAGTTAAATCCCAGCCTCTACCTTAACATTCCATTAGCTGCGCAGTCTAACCACCTGTCTTCGATGACGTAAGCAAATGATTCTTTAAAGAAACTTCATCTGATCGGATCTGCATCTGTTAATCAGGTAGGTGCGTGTATATATATATATGTAGAGAGAAAGACCAGGTGGTTACGATCATGAAATAGTGCCTAGAAACAGTGAGAACGTGACTACAAGTTTTCACGAGATATGTTCTCGTTTTATTCGTGATAGGAGAACAACGTGATGGCTGTATTATAAATCAACTCGTTTTCTTAACGAAGTCAAGAATGGTGACTTATGGGTGTAGAGTGGATCGCTTCCTGTTCTTAGTTGTCCACATAGAAAAGATACCTTATGCTATTTTGTAATTACCCAGAAAATAACTAAAGCAAGCGCATACGTGACACAATTTTGCAAATGAACAACACTGGCTTCATTTTGTTTCATGTTATTAGTGCAGTTCGCATTATGTAAACAACTAGTGTACATGTGCATCGACGTTTATAATAAGATTCGTTATTTGATATAATATTCCTTTCTATTTGCTCTCTTCTCTTTCTATCTTCAGCTAAATACATTAATATGATTATCATCAATAGTTTCAACTCTTCGATCACTTTATTTCACTTGAACATACAGCAAAGGAAATAACGAAATTTTCTTCTTCCCAGTAATAGGTCTAGTGGCCTTACGGTTTCTTCCCATCTTTTCAAAGGCTCTATACCTTCTCCCTTGGGGTCGATCTCTCTCTGTGTGTGTGTGTGTGTGTCTTCCTTCACTCATTCTGTCTATATGTTGTCTCTCTCTCTCTCTCTCTCTCTCAACTTACTGGTGAGTACCGGCATGACAAACCCGAGATATTCGAGCTAGACCTGATCTTACATCCTATAATATACACTTGGTATATTATAACTGTAGAATGGTCTTCTACTCTTCTTTCCTATACTCTCTCTGACTTCTTCCTCCCAGTGCTATTAGAGCAATTCGAGGACGAGGGAGTGACTCTCTCCTCTCAAACTATGTTTTCCATTGCTTACTAAAAAAGACAAACCTAGTCGCCTCAAGGTGACAGCCCCACCACTAAGGACACCTTGTGCGTTGGCTAATAACCAATTCACAAGTATTCTAACCGGCCAGAAGTACACACATGGTGTCCTTAGTGGTGGCGCTGTCACCTTGAGGCGACTACATTATGGAAATAAGGATTAATCATGTTTCGTCAGATCTGGTTTCTGCATAGTACGGTATGGATCTACGCGTAAGCCCAAAACACAACAGAACTGTACGGTGACGCGAGTAAATAAGTTGTGGTAGTGATAGGAAATGATAAGCTCATGCTTTATAAATTGCATTTTAGATAATAAAAGTGTAGTCAAGTAAAATATCTACAAGTAGAATTATTAATTTCATCCAAATTACAGAGAACAGGAGCATAGTTTGAGAAACTACACAATAATAGAATAATGAAGTTTTCAAAATTGGTGGAAAGATAAAGGGGAAAGATTCACACAATACTGAGTATAAAATTAAAGCTGTTCGTAAGGTAACTTGAATCGATATACGAACAGGAACGAGGTTTCAAACTAGAATAGGAAGGCCTATGCTGAAACAAAAGAGATAATTAATTAAATGTTATGTAGTCAGGTCATTCTAAAGGCGGTGACGCAATTCTTTGATGTAAATACAAAAGATGGTAAGGCAGCTAATTACCAACCTAAGGGCAAACAATTAAGGTAATGAGATAATTCTACAAGTCTTCGAAGACTGGCGTCTTGAACAGTTACTTCTCACATATTCACCCTGGTTGCTACCTGAGCATACTGTTCAATTGTTTAGTATACAAATTCTTTTCTTTAGAATGTGATAACATGACAAGAATTTCGATTATTTGTTTTGCGCAAAAATTTAATTAAAGTTAAGACACGTCTAAGAAAAACAGCCAAGTTCCCATTTTAGCTATTATAATCCCCAATTTTCAAGAATTAGGGTGAATTATATGTTTTCCCAAAAAAACAAAAAAACATCATTGAGAGATTATATTTAATCATGCAATTAACAGTTTGGTAATCAAGTTACTATCTGCTGTTAATTAAGACTTTATTTCAATTAAATTTTCTGAGTGATTGATTTGGATGAATTTTACGGTGAACGTACATAATTTTTAACGAATATAAACATCAAGTATCTACATAGTCTTGCCGAATGAGACAGTGGCGTAGAAATGCCACAAAGTAGGAAGCACTGCATTACCAGAATGTCCAGATACCGCTCGGAGTTCAGTATTCGTGGCACCACGAAAAAAGGTCCGAAGTCAAACCAGGAAAAACATGATCATACCATCACAACGCCACCTTCGAATTTTAGTTGGGATTACGCACTCTGGTAAGAAAAGATCACCGGGCATCCGCCACACCCGTCCATCTACTTGATAGAGGGTGTAGTGTAACGTGATTTGTCGCTCCATAACATAACTTTCCAAGCTTCCACGTCTCACTGTACACGCTCTTTGCACTGAAGACGACGTTTGTTGAAGATGTTGGTTCGGGTAATGTGGGTTTTCACTGAAACGCGTGCTGTAAACCTCAGTTCTGAATGTTTTTTTTTTGTGCAGATTCGTGTTCCAGTCGATGCCTAGAACTCAGCATTCAACGGTTGACGAATGGTGGTTTTATGCATTATCCTTAGCAGCACCCTACAGTCACGTCCGTTGAATGTGATGGGTCGTACATTGCGGATAGCACTTGCAGTTGACTCCGTGTGCTTCTATCTCAGTATGGTATCACTGATTATTCACCTAGGGTGGCCCAATTTGTCAAAAATTTGCCGAATAGATAGGCCTGCAACATTGCATCCTATCACAACGCCTCTTTCAAACTTCGTCAGTTCCCTTCTCGCAACCATTTCACTCGGACACAGTTGCACTGACTTGGGAACATCATATTCCTCCAACTTATAGCGGCTACAAACGTGTGATTCATGATATGGCACGATGCACCTTGTCCATGGAGTTCCGTTGACTTCTTTCCAAGCAGTGTATAAAATATATGTGTGTGTGAGCGCGCGCCAGCCTAGTTGCCCAAGTGGAATAGTCACCACTCTGCAAATAATGTCATGGGTTCGAACCTCGTTACGCATGAATGTGTGCGAATATCTTAGCTAGGAGATGATATTCATCGCCCAGTGTAAGACCAGTACTCTATTTATAAGTAGCCTGAATTACCTTGAAAATATTCTATATTTGGTCTCTAGAGTAGGGTTTTCGGAATATTTAACTCTTAGCACACCGCGGCATTAATGTACAATAGGTTCACACCCTTTGTTGGGTGAGAGGATACATTCATTTCACTTTGGAATGCATGAACTTCAATTTGTTTCAGACGATAAACAAGGTAGAAAAACAAGATCTAAAAGTAAACTAGAATATTATGATTCTAATAAGTATATAATTCTCGTAATTAGGATGCTGTACCGACGTACTTTTAAATGAGGTAAAATTTTGCTTATCATTCATTCATATCTCCAAATACTGTACTTCAGAGGTATACCCGATCCAACATCACGCTGTAGTCTTATTGTACATAAGGCTGATATTGATTTTATGTCATATAAAATATAAATTCTGCATTTTATTTATCATTTTTCAGTGTGATTAACCCTCTATACGACAATGATTATGCAGTACTATATTTGTACTACTATATAGAAGGGTGTGTGCAAAGAGAAATACCTGCATTGCAATACTGAACTATACTCAATGCACTAAATCTTTAAAGGGGTTACCATTTCGGCATTTATACCTGATGTCGAAAAACAAAACATGATTTTAAAATAAATAGTATAAAATGATGCACTTTAAGTACACAGAAGTGTACGGGTATAGACATAACAGGATTTGCTAGGTTCAATGCGAGTGTAAATATAAGTATCTTTGCTTACAAGTTCTAACTAAACGCGCATTAGCTGAAAGCCCGTAATCAAAATACAGGCTGGATGTATGGACGAAGACTCGTGTGCAATATATTTACTCAATATACGCGCTTCATCTATTACCATAATTAATTAATAGTTGAAGAGCTACTAAATTACTTAAAAACAAATTACGTTATGAGTACAATGCTATAGTCTAATTTTTTAGTTCTAAATTCGATTAGATTCGATCTAGTCACTGACTGCAGGAACTCTTTCTACGTCTAATCCTGTGATTTATACACAACCAGGCAGAATCGATGATAAGAACGAAAGTAAAGAGCAGTAACAAGAAGCCTATTATTAAAAATAGCACAAAAAGAGTGTCACTCATTGCTCTTATTTATTTATTTATTTTTATTTTAACTGCAATCGGTACTGTAGAATACGCTTTTGAAGTAAAGCGTACTCCCCACCTAAAAACAACATAGATTAGAATATTGTTTTTAGAATACAGAAAAAATGACTAGAATAATATTCACAATAAAGCATGGATTATTTAAATTTTATGCTTTGATTTCACCGTGATGTATAATGCATAATAAATTTTGGGAATGCTCAGTGAAAATGTATTAGTTTCTTTTAATATTCGAATACCACTTAAAAAACTGAGCAAGAACTTATTTACAATTTAACTCTTACGAATAACAAGAAACACACTGTATGCAGCAGACACACACACACACACACACACACACACACACACACACACACACACACACACACACACACACACACACACACACACACACGCACGCACGCACGCACGCACGCACGCACAATCAGCAGATGCATTTTAAAACGAATCTATTGAAAAAGACTTGAGTAAAAGCAGCCCAGGTTAAAGAAGATTTGCATTACAACTGGACAAATCGACAGACTATTAGCTGTATTCAACCAATGACAAGCTCACTAGTGAACGCACAGTATAGGGGAATTTATTTTTCACTAGAATTGTCAGAGAGAGAGAGAGAGAGAGAGAGAGGACTAAATTGCATACATCAACTAGCAAAAAACGTCTATTAAAAAGAGAAAAAACGGTGGTAAACTATTGTTAAACACTGTCTGCACTGATAGGGATTGACACGATGGGAAAAAAATAAACCGAAGACGTCGAGCACGAAAAATAATTTTTTTGTTGGAGAAACTACTATATTCTTCATCGAAAAGATAAAGTATTATTCTATTCTCAAGAGTTTAAATGGTAGCAATGCTGCGAAATGAATTCTCAGAAAGGTGAGCAAAACAGTAATAGGAATTGATAACTAAATTTCACTGATGTTTTATAGTTTCCTATATAACAGAACTATATGGAAAATGTTCGTATTTTTATTTGAACGCCAGGAAGAATAAGGATGTTGTGCAGTCTACAGAACGATTAGGATTAAACATCCATAATTTATTTATTTCTCTTTGGACAGTCCATTCAGTACTTCCCAAAGAGAAAAGTCGGATCCTATAAAACATGAAAATCCCGACAGGCCTGAAGACTAAGAGAAAGAAGGAAATTGAGATACATGAGCTGTATATACTAGGTATCAGTGGGAAAAACAAGAAAGCTATGTTGAATCTTTCAGTGAAAAGCAACAACAAAGGCTGGATTTATTTTCGTGGATTGTGCAGTGTAGTTTTCTATTTTCAACGCCAAATAACAAAAATAATAAAAAAAATTCTGAAGATATTATTTCCAAAGTATATATGAAAATGATTAATGAATTACAATTGTTGATTAATTTGTTGTGCATTTTAATCGAAAACATAATAAAACTAATCTTCATGTGTATTGCGTTGTACACTATGCCTAAAGTACTGGGATACCCCTGTTTTAAAATAAAGTAAACAAAAGCAAACAATACTACCTCAATACGAGGCTGGCTAAACTCATCTTCAAATTAAAAAAAAAAAAACCGACTTAAAAGCGTTTTCGCTTTCTAGACGTGGAGAACTTCACAATTTTGAAAGTGGTATTATCAGAGGACTCGCATATTAATAGGCCAATTATATGAATAATAGGTTAGCAAATTTTTGTTCTTGAAATTTATATTTCTATAATCAAAGTACAGCAGAAGATGCCTCATAATTTGTTTGGCGTTTCGTATATCAGACAGCAGGACGTTGCGATTTATCTGATGCTCTAGCATCAGTTGAAGATTTTGAGGATAAATCTCTAATCATCATAAAAATAATAGCAAAAATAATAGAATATTCAAATGCCTTATAGATATCGAAAGCAGTATACTTGAGTTGCTTTTAACTTTGTTATGGTTTTATCTAAGGGTTTCACCAACTTACACTACCATCTGATTTTGATTAGTAACGTTTTCTTTGTCCATGCCATTACATTAGCTCTGGTGGTAATATTTGTGTTTCCTTAAGCATAATTTCAGCTAGGATAATTTTAATCTATTGTATTTATACCAGTGAAAGAGAAGAGTGCAAAGGAGAGAAATTTATGTATTTTTATCTGTTTTAACAGGAACTAACAGTCAACATAATGCATCTACATTCAGAAAAATAGCGTCGATTTTTCGACATTCACATTAAATAAATCTTTTTTCTCTGTCTCTGCCAAAAAAATAAATGAACAAATAAAAAGTTGCACTGAACGCAGAGTGTTTGCAAAGTTACGTAGCAGGAAATTTATCCAGATCAGGAAGGAATTTTGACTGGATGAAGAACCATATCAGAAACAGAAAACAAAACTATTCAGAACATTAAATGATATATGGTATATTTAAAACTAAACCATAATAGATTTTAAAATGGCTATACTGATAAATAGATAAATCTCTAAAATGGATTTATCTGACGAAAATTAGTAAATTCTTCCAATACAAATATTCCTTCCTTACACAGCTACTGTATATTGATACATATCATAATAACTTGCTACATATAATATAATAAATTTATACATATCATAATAACATATCATATCATAATAACTTGCATACCATGCATTCCTAGAGATACCCTATACGAAATGGAATCAAGTTACGTGCTAAACACTAGCCATTAACAGACAGTGGACTGAGCTGCCTTCTGGAGGGATAGAATCTGCATGGTTGTATATCTACGATAATAGACAAAGATGACCGAGGGATTTCGAAAGGAGGGAAAGTAGAGCAACACAGGCCAACAAATGTATTTCGAAAGCCGTTGCCTTACTAGGATGACTAGGCGCAACAGAATTTTGAATATACTGACAATGCTGGTATGCGGAAAACCTCAAGGCATGAGGATAGAAACAGAAGAAAGGAACTGATAAAAGGGATCATAAAGTCCATTGACTGAGTGATACCACTAGGGACTGCGAGGAAATGTATCTGAACATCATAAGTTGAACTGTCCCGAATAGTGCATATCAACAGGAGATTACTGCGGGCACTGTGCCTGTCAAAAAAACGAAACAATTAAAGTAAAGATGGACGAAAGTACAATAGGATTTGATACCATAAGATGCGAGAAAGGTCACATCGAATAATGAATCCCGTTTCCTGTTATTTCATTGGGAGGGAAGGGGAAAAACATGGGGAGAAATAGGGAGCAATAAGTCATGCTCGGTCAAGATAATGAAAGGTGGAGTCAATCAAGTGACGAGCTGGGGCATGGTTCGCTGACATTGCTTATATTTCTTTAATAGCAATAGAATATCAATATCTATTGTTCTGAAAGTGCCCATCATGTGATTAATGTGTGATGGACACTTAAGAGAATGACAGGACATGCCACATGTCATCCAGCTAGTGACTATCTTTATGAATCAGATTCCCCAATGCAGCTGACATCTAATGTCAGCATCACTGAGGTGTTTGGGGTGAAGTGGAATGAGATATTCGTGACAGGGACTCATGGCCAACAAATCTGATGAAACTGCACGCATTTATTACTTCCAGCAGTGGTGAACTTGTAGAAATTTCGGGAGCCTCAACACTCGATATAATTCTTGTGTATCACATTTTAATAGTTTTAATAAATGCGTATGCTAATAACTTCTCTACAGTATATTTAGACGGGCTGCTGATGAAGGGATAGAGGTGTTTGTAAGGTTATTTAATATCACTGACACTCACTAATGATTAAGCTTAGTTAATCCAGTAACTAATGGAGAGAGCAAGCATGATAAGTTTCAAGCCACCCACTTAAGGCGTCCAAATAAACAGGAAATGAAAATCATCTATTACTTTAACCTATACGATATCGTTAAAAATTTTTTGTCACCTTTATGATAGTATTCAGAAAATGCAACACAACGGAAATGGGCAAGTTTCTTGTTTCACCGAAATATACAGCAGCAAAAACTTTCGCAACAGCTCTCACGATTGAGATGCACTAATGACGGTTAATATTATAATATATCCGGCATTACGTCATTCATGAATATAGTTGGTAATTGCTAACGTCAAGTCGTGGACTTGTGAGTGTGAAGGCATCCTTCTTAAAGTGAGTAGAAAGTGCCGTGCTTGATTTTTGTGAGAAGGAATATTTACTGCGAGATATTAGCATAAAAGTGAATTTTCCATCATTCAACAGTATGGCGTCTTTTCGATTATATAAAAAAAACGTGACAGATGATGTGGAAAGGAAACCTGGAAGTAAAAGGAATAAGCAATCTACAGATCATCACTTCAAGGAGCAGATCTGCTCCTTGAAGTGATGATCATTACAAAATCGTCAGGCTACATCAAATGAAACTGAAATAGCAACAAATTGTTGGCAGAGAAGTCATAACACGTACCATTACTGTCAGACCTCGGTTACTGAACAGCATACTTGAAAGTATCATCCTAGAACCTGCACATTTAAATTGGACAAAAACATGCTATGTGGGATTCAGATCAATGAAACACGAACACTGAAAATTTTTTCGATCAGTTAAAATTCGAATTTACACGGCTCGGACGGAATTCAGTAGATATAGACTAAGGAGACTTTTCACCTAGACCATTTGAAGGATACTATGAAATTTCTTTCATTTCAAGATAATTCAGGTGTAATGTTTCAAGTCATGAAGTTGGTAGACTACGAGCAGTGCGATAAGCGCCGAAACCTATGGTTACACTGGCATGCTGAAAACATTTACTGCCATTCAAAATCGAACCGTTTGGTACATTGAAAACACTGAAAATTACTTCTGAATGAATTATACCATGTAATGGAGCTAAAACGATATGCACGAGTTTATACTGACACTCCTCGTGATTGCTAACTGAACGGACAGGTTAGTTTAGCTTTAATTTGAATTTCATCATCTTTTCTTACAAAGTAAATGAATTACTTCAGAAAAGCATAAAACAGGTATCACACACACTGACAACAGCTCGTCTTTTCTGTCATTTTGATTAGATCAGTAGGAAGAAAAGTCCATGAACAAACAGAAAATATGAGAAATGTAATATCATCAGTAATAAAAAATATGGTATCTGAACACATTATTTAGTTTTGTAGACTACCAGTCCATTAGTAATTTTCTTTATTAGAGTAAGGGTATATATTTACACTTTTCGATCATGTGCCCTGAAGGAAACAACGGAAGGGTCTTTGTTTAACCTAGCGATATTTGATACCATTGTACCATCATATTTGTGTAACCTAAGAGAATACAGAATATACTGTGTTTAGCTTTCATCTTCGTTCGTTCAGCATCCAGTTGATATCGTACATAGCTGAAGAATACATATAAGGAAATTAAGATAATGTGCCTATATTTATTCCTTCAATTTGAAAACATTGGACACCCTTTTTTGACAGAAAAACATAACGTCTTTATTAACCTATATGTTCAAACATTATGAATATTTTTGCATAATCATACAATTGTGAATACAACACATATTCGTATCGCAAGACACATATGTACATGAGGAGAATATAGTACACTCAGTTTCGTAATTAGGTGCAATTTAATATTCACTTGTACAGGAATTTCAGAACCATCTAGTAAATAAAAAGAACTTAGTGGTTATGAAATCACCTGAAATACCTGAGCATCTAACTTAAATTATTTTGCTTTTAGCCACCTTTATCAAGGAATCGCTTTTACTATAATGAATGTAACCTCACAGGTTATTTCTAGTTTCTGCGTGCGGACAATCTACTGGAACACTATTCTTGTACTCGTGATGTATTAATCCCAAAAGGGTGATAAGCACTTTCTATCGCTTCACTTTCTTAGAAACCTTGCTTCTTTTCACCTGTGTGCAGAAAATCGATAAGAAAACCAAGTGATGCAATTTAGAGGTACCCATTATAGCGTAAATAGAATTTTTACAGTTCGTACAGCAAATCAAATGATTGTCTATTAAAAGTACTGAAAATCACAGGAATTCGGATTAACCAAGACGATAAAGCTGTAAATTCGTTCTTTATCGCAGTTAATAACAGCTGCTCTTGGCGCTTTTAGTTTACTTTAAAATCTGAAAAATAAATGATACATAGCTATGCCTTTGTTCTTAAAGAGCACTCAAGATGTTATTTATGGGTGTGACAGCAGACGCTTCGTAAAAATTATAGACCTTTCATATCAGGCCAAAGTCAACATCCTAAAGTACCTCACAGATCTGCCATTGTTTCATCTAGCTAGGCAGTGTTGATTGCGTAATGTTGCTATGATAAGCTACAGCATTCTTGTTGCGCCACAGCTCTGATCTTTCAAGGATTTTGTAGAGTCGATTTTGTTAAAAAAGATATATGAATATCATCATCAAATATTTTGAATCCAAAGCAATTTCTAACCAAGTTATGCAGAAATCGAAATAGTTCAGGAAATGACAGTTTCCAAACACTTACAATTATGTTTCAAGTTATTATAAGAGGCTGCCATTATAAGAAAGTCAGTTCAGAACAATTAACGATCACTTGAGTTTTTAAATAACTTCCCTTGAGTATTTTTAATTATCTGTGATGGTGTGAGAAGTGGAATACTGAGAAGAGTGCCATCTAGTTGCATATCGACAATATTTACTGAACGCACAGTTAACTAATTATGGCTTTATCAACAGATGGCGCCACCATATAGACATTTGGTGATGTGACGATTTTTAATGGTGCCGCTGTGGGATCCATAAAAATTATTTTACAGAACTATTTATGGTAACACATTTTTATTCCACTATTTTTAAAATAATAATTCATTGTTCATCTTGTTTAAACTAAACATTAGAAATTTATTTTCAAGCAATTCTAGTAACATTTGTGCCAGTGTAGTACAGTCGGGTAGAGCAGGGTTTCCGGACTATGTAAAAATAAAAAATATATACAAAATCAATAAAAATAGAAAATAGACTTTAGCCTGAACGTGGTACAAATGTACTATAGTTTTACAAATAAACCTTTGGTGGGTGTGAGCCACATAAAACTGTTTTCAACAGCCTATTTTGGGGAAAATTTAATGTAAATATCAGAAAACTCGAGAATTTCAGTCCTTAGAAAGATTCAAATAATCTTTGAACTCCTCTAAAGAGAGATTCAAAGAAATTATTTCAGTTTAAAATGGTGGAATATTTTGAATTTCTTTTTCTTTTTTTTCCCCCCCATAGCTATAACAAGATGGTTCTGTTCTCAGGAAAACGCCAACTGCTGCCTCTCCAAGTAGTTTTATTTTTCTTTTTTTCAGGTAAGTTGAAATGCAGTAAAAATTTTAACTATTTCATATGATTATAATGTTAATTAAATGTAATATATTTCCGAAGAATTATATCGAACGGAAGAGCTGTGTAGAAGTGTACGCAATCTGACTGCATATCCCATGTTACACACAGGTGCTGCTTATAAACTGTACCAATTTTATCGTGTGTTCAGTTATCAAATATCAATTCACATTTATTAAATAGTTGTTTAAAATAATATATTGCGTAAGATATAATGAGGATATTAAATACACGTCATCGTATAAAAAACAAATAATTGAAACAAAGTTTCGAATTTTACCGGAAAGTTTATGAGAATAAATCTTAGGTTTCCGCCTGGTCTCTAATGAGAACCAACAGTTCGAAACAGCTTTCAGATCAGTGAACAACACTTATAATAAAAGCCGAATATATGGACTCCCGGACAGAGTCCATGTCAGCCAAGGAAACTTTAATATCGAAGGTTTGCCGGTAAAATTGGACACTTCATGTTTCATGTATTTGGATTTAACATGATGATCGATATAATTTAATATCCTCGTCACACTTTACTAATCTTGCCTAACTGAAGTCTTTTAACGTTTTTGACAATAATGTCCTACCTCATTCTAAAAGAAAAAAAAAACATACACGTTGCTTTCAACTTCACAATAGATTGGTTTTTTAAACTGATCAGAACTCGAGACTACAAGATCGGGCAATTCTTAAATAAGAGGCAGTCATTATAATGACTGTCTGTTATTTAAGAATGGAAAATAATGACTTAACGTAGGGTGACATCACGTGGATGAAGCACGTGATGTCACCCTCAGAGGAAAGATTTCGGAACCTACAGCAAAATCAGTGTAACTGGGTTGGAAATTAGGGCATATCGACCTTTCCCCTTGAACAGCTCCAATTCCTTGGGGAGTAAAGAAGTGAGACATGCTCCAGCGAATATAATTATAGGCATTAAGTGAAAAGAATAAGAGAAACCATTTCGATATTTTTCAGAGTGTATGAATATTAATCAAGTTGTGCTCGGATATTTATGAGTTTCGTGAAAGTAGAAAAATTTTGGATGACATTTCGGTTGAACAGCGAATGAGTACCTATAGAAAAAAGTATAAACAGACTGTGGGACAAAAGTTGCAGCCAATATGCGCGCGCGCACACACACACACACACACAAATCCATAATAACATTGATCAGCTAGTGAACTTTCAATGCTTAAATTGTTTTTTTTTTCTATAGCTACGAGTTAAATTATAATATAAAAGAAATTATATATTCTTGTTTCAATCCTTTTTTGATTGAATACTCCACTAATATTTTGACTCAACTAATATAGAGTATAGAAGAAAAATATTAAAGAACATCTAAAAGGAGTTGGGATGATGGACAGAGTTTAAATTTAAATCTCTAATTATAAATAATACATTCTTTGATATAACATAAAATAACATGAGATAATACAAGAGGGTAAAAGTCAGTAATTGATTACATTATAAACTAATATAAAAATCATGCCAGAAAAAAAAAAACTATCGAAGACATTAAATAAAATATGAGACAGAATTACTTCAGGATGAGCGTAAGATACCTGCACCAGAAAACATTGTTAAATAAACTAGAAACATTAAAAACAAAAACAAACAGTAGAAGAAAAAATTGAGAGACTTTGAAGACATTGCACATTAAGCACAAAAGAATCATTGGGAGAGAAAAAATTAATACAAAAACTAATCAAAGATGGGCACAGTGGTTTAAAGAAGTAAAAATGTTACTGAAAGAAAAGCAAACCGCATTTCACAGATATCTATAAAAAATCAAATAGCTTGATTTATGAAGACTATAAACTATGTTGCCATTTAATTTACTTCATGTAATGAAACTTTATACAGGAATATTGGAATAACTATTCCAAATTATTAGAGAATGAATTTATAGTACTCAAAGAAGAATTTGTAGAATAATACAAATTCAAAAGAAGGAACTAAATTGATTATTTATTTATTATTACGTAACACCTCCAGATACCCTCGATGAGTCTTTGGACTCATCGGGGGTATCTGGAGTTGACGATGAGGGTAATGTATCTTTTGTATAACACACAGAGATATTGAACAAGCTCTTAAAGAACTTAAAAACAAAAAATCAACAGGAATAAAATATGGAGCAAAGCAATTAGCAAAGGAACTATGTGGTATTCTAAATACAGCATTTAAAGAAATAAAAATACCAAGCGAATGGCTAAAGAGCTTAACAATACCAATATTTAAGAAAGGAGACAGGACAAATCCAGAGAACTACAGAAGAATAAATCTGCTCTGCACTACATTAAAATTGTGCACGAAATATAATAAATAATTTGATTGAATTATCCGATGAACAAGAAGGATTTAGGAAAAACAGATCAACAATTGATGCAATATTTATATTAAAGCAAATAGAGAAATCATTGGAATATAATAAATTTATATGCGCTTTATCGATTTAACGAAAGCATTCGATAGAATACAGTTGAAAGACATAACCACATTAAACATGAGGAAGAATCAAAACAAATTTTAGAACACACACACACACACACACACACACGCACGCACGCACGCACGAGGTAACAGTTCCTTAATAAATATTAAACAAGGACAGAAGAAATTAAAATAAACAAAGGAATTGGACAAGGTGATTCAATAAGTCCTACATCATTTAATTTAGTGATGGATGAAATAACAAAGTAAACTAAATTGAAAAATTAAGAATAATTAAATATGCTGATGATTATAATCTTGCTAGCAATAAATGAAGATGACCTAGAAAGAGTACTAAATACATTCAATAATACAGCAGGACAGAAAAATATGAAGATAATATAAAAAAATAATAATAAAAACAATGACAGTTGCCAAGGAACTCATAAGATGCAAATTAGCAATTAAAGGAAAAATAGTTGAACAAGAAAATGAGATAAAATGTTTAGAAATAGGAATTGAACATAATTGTGGCATCACACAAAATGAAGCTGTACAAGGACAAGCAATAAAAGCTTAGAATATGAGGTCTCAACAGCCTCCTCATCTAGAGGAATAAGAACATAACCAAAGAAACAAAACTAAGAACCTGTAATGGCCTAATATGACCACTACTATCAAAATTATACAAATAAATGAAACTATGAGATGAAAACCGTAAGAAAAGCTGAAGGTGTAACAATATTAAATAAATATCAGGGACTTTTACATCAGAAAAAATCGTAAAATACAGCCAATAAACGAATGGATCCAAAACGGAAAGAATGGAAAAATCATGTAGAAAAAATGTAGGATAACAGATGGACAAATCAAGTAAAGAACTGGATACCAAAGGGAAAGAGAAATAGAGGAAGACCAAGGAAAAGTAGCAGGATGGGCTTTGAAAACGAAGCCATTTCAAGCATTTAATAACGGTGAAAAAGAAGTTTGAAATCCTTTGCACAAGAGTGAGCAAGCGAATGTTCGAGCATGAAATATTTGTGTATGGAAGTAGACAGCTTCACCAAATTGCCTCATTGCACTGTAATGTACATGCCTTCTTTTTCAGCTGTATATAGCTATAAGCATTATGGGAAGAGTCGCTTTATTGATCGATTTTGGGCATTGGGGTGCATTACGGAATACTACAGTAATTTGATGTTACTCCATACAGTGTAGTTGAGAAGATATTTCACATGCAAACTTTTGTTTGCTCACTCTTAGGTAAACAAATACGAAAGGATATTTCATTGTTATAAATTTCCATTTTTTTCTTCATTATTTCGACTGAAATGAGTGCAGTGAAATCGGAGTTCGGAGTAAAGATTTGTTTCACTTTAAGAAACAAAAAACATTATATATGGCTAATTTTCGGATTGTAGAATAAACAATAGAATAGTTCCTTCACAAAAACTGGTCATTTCTGGAGAGTATGTAGAGAAAAAACTGGGGAAAGTTTGATTGGTCAAAATTCTTCTGACGGAAAGAACAAGAGAGGCGTGGATGTGTAGGATTTCGTGCGGCAAAATGTAATTCGGCTAAGTCATTGATAACAGAGTGGGAGCTGAACTAAACAGTCACCTTTTACCTCTGTTCGGAAAAAAATCTTTCATATGTCCGTGTGTCGCTTTCGCTTGTTAAAAAGTTCTCCACAGATGTGATCCGGTAAATATTTTTTACATCAACTTGTCCAAGATCCGCAGGTTCATTAACCTTTTCATTCTTTGGATTGTTCCATCTTCCGTATAGCGTCTTCACCAATTATTACGTTAAGGATTGTGGTTGTCTGGAATTAAGTGTGAAGCAACTATGGCTATGAAGACAGTACAGTTCGTGTTCGTTTGGCTGATTTGCCTGCTTTGTGGAATTAAAAATCCAAGATGTGGAGAGTAAAATCCTGCTACTTCCGAATGAGCTTGGCTAATTCATCTTCATCTAATAATAAACTTATGTTCTTCGCGTCGTAGATGGGATTCGTTCCCGATTTTCTCTGGCCATAGGGTCTCCTACTGACTCAGTTACAGACGTCTACTGATGATAACATCCGCAGAGACATACACACAGCGATCATTTCATTATAATAAAGTTATAAGCTAGTCAAGCCCATATTCAATTGTTATAGTTAGCCCAAACGTTATAATGAAATGATGATGAAAAATATCTGAAGTTACTGGTTTATCGGAGCGAGTTTCTTCATCGTTTATAAGTGCTTTTCACACTAATAAATTGTTGTAATACATTTCAATGAAGTATATTTCATTCTGAGTGGATGACTGCACCAACCTGACACATACGATTGTGATTTAGTTATTAGATGCAGTCCTCAGTCCTCAATCCAAACTGAGTTTTTCATACCTCCACTCATCTGTAATATTAAGCTATCTATATAGAGTTAGCAGGCAAACACAAATGTCTTGCAGAAAACAAAGTTAACCGCATGACATTCGGCAGTTAAATAAGACAACATCAAAGTACATTACATGAACTGATCATTGTGCGTACTAATACCAGACATGCGGTGAATCTAACAGTCTATCAGCAATATGCACAATGTGTTGATGTAATGTAGTTTGATAGTACTCTCGAGTTACGAATACTCATTTGTATAATTCAAATTTATGCATATAAATAATCCTCAAGTAGAGTGTTGTTGGGGATGCCATATTGGGCACAAGCTGCATATTTCAAATGCTTTTAATCCAGAAACATGTTCCAGGATTAACGAACAAATATCTGCAGAAATAAACAGCACATAACCTCTACAAACATCATGAAACTAAACTCTACCTCAATGTAGACACATGGAACAGAAAGCCAGAATGAAGAAACAAGTCACACGCGAATAACAAACTTACTATGGCAATAATGGTGCATGTAGAGGATAAAATTTCATGGAATCAAATTCAGAATTTCTATTCCCTTCTTCGGATCAAAAAAATAAAATATAAGAAAAAAAAACTTTATATAGAAAACAGTTATTTAATCCAATAGGGATAACGATTTTCAAATTCGATATGCTTTGAAACTTTACCAAAAACGAACACGTGCCGATTCACCAAGAATAAAGAAATACCTCACAAATACGGTTCATCAATCATACTTTAGACAACCATTCAGTTTTAACTTACTTGTTTATCATATATTTAGAGTAATACAGTAACTTAACGACTGTATATTTTAAGAGAAAAAAAAACAGAATAAAATGAAGCAAAGAGCGCATCATATATAGCTAGATAAAAGTAAAGACGAAGAAGGAGGGGAACTTACAGATACTTTGTGTGTGTGTGTGTGTGTGTGTGTGTGTGTGTGTGTGTGTGCGTGCGAGTGAGGGAGAGAGAGAGAGAGAGCACCAGAACAGAGAGCACAAAAGGGAACTGTGAAACAGGTAGTGAAAAATAAGCGTTTTTACAAATGATAAACTCGCCATTTAAATTCGTGATTTACACTCAAGAGATCACATCAAAAATGCAAATCAAACAAATTACCATTCTGAACGAAACAGCTTTACGGCGTTTTAGTCAAGTTCATCACGCAGGGGTGGGAGTTGTGCAAAACATTATTTCTTATAAATTTAACACATAAATAATATGTGTGTGTTCCATAAGTATCACCTGAATGGAAAAATATTTTCAAAAATATTTCAGGAATATATCTTCTTTTGTATCATTTTAGTTAATTTTGTTCATGCAACCCTAGAAATAAATGATTAAAACACTGGAAAGGCTGGTATTTTTCGCAGCTTCCTGTTAGAACTAAAGGAAAGAAAAGATAAAATAACTGAAGGCAGCCGAAAACGAAACAAAGACTTGCAGTCGAAATAGCTGGATTAATTAACAACTGTCGTAAAACTCACCTCGTGTTTCTGTAGTAGACACAAGCTTCATAACTATCCTGCATTTTCTTATTTACATGTTCTACGAAATGTCTGAAAAAAAAAAAAGTTGAGCGCTTGTCTTAATGCAGTTATTCATCATCCTGTAGAATTTTGCGAACAGTGAACGTCACTAGTAAATATGAATAACCTGATTTCATATGCAGTTTGTATTAGCATATCCAACAATTTTTCTTGAGAAGGTAAAAGCTAACCGGAATAATGACAACATCAACTCAACACACTATTTTGAGTTGATGTTGTTGGAATCATCCCTAGCTTAAGATGTTCAACGCAATGTACAGATGAAGAACACCTGAGCGACACTTCCCGTAGCATAATCATGGGATATCGTTGCGAAGATTGCATTTTGTTCTCTAGGGAAGTTTGGCAGAGACAGAATTGTAGTATGGAGATATTTCACGTAATTTCATCTAGATATAATAGCTGCAGTGCATAAAAGGAGTACTCTGCATATTCAAGAGATACAAATGCAAAAGAAAAAAAAATGCAATTAACGTGATGTGATTTTGTCCAGCGTTTCCCGTTTATTTTTATTTTCAACATGAGCTTTTGTAGTAAATGACATTATATATATATATATATATACCCAAGTTAAAAAACTTTCTACATCTATCTCTCATCCTGATATTTTATTTAATAAGGTCAAAGCACCTTGCGGCAACTTGTTTAAGTAAAATTCATAAGCTCTGTATTACTTCAACCTTAACATTGTCAGGTTAGGCTCCCACTGACGAGACCTCAATAAAGGTCGAAACCGGTATAGGTAGTGACCATTGCCTTTAATGCATATATATATATATATATATATATATATATATATATATATATATATATATATATATATATATATATATATATGTCATTGACTGCAAAAGCTTATGTCATTGTTATTAAACTTGAATAAACAAGTCACACATTTCTGTGGGTTTTAATTTAATTTTTTTTTAAATTTCCGTTACCGTTTATACCTTGATTTTCTCTATTGATAGCCCATCTGCCACTTGGAACTTTTTATATTTTCTAAGTACAGGTAATTGTTTCCAGTAGCCGGACGAGCACCACACTTTGAAAACTGTGATCTAAATGAACATGCAACTTGCATCTCTCTGGAGAATCTGTCTTAATCTTTACTCTCTTTCCCTCTTTGATAATTATAAATTTATTTACAATTAAATTTTTGTAATTAAAATAGATGAGTGGGTTTTTTTTAATTTTGAGCCTATACACAAAAAAGTTGGTCAATCAACTTATAGTACGTTAGCACCGTGTATGGGTAACTATTCTTTATTTTTTAAAACCAAATGTATGTGATACAATTCTATGTAACCATAGAATCATACTAAAATTTTACACCATAATCGTAGAAGTTCATGATCATATTTTCAAATCATTAAGAAATCATAAAGAAAACTAAGAATAAGAAACAAAGAAAAAAAGCAGTAAAAAATAAAGAAAAATACGAAACACTTGGTTGTAGTATTCTCCGGCGTTTCGTATTGTAATGTTACTGCTAGGTGGCGAGTTTTTTATTTTGTTTTCCTTCCAACTCAAGATGGAATTTTATTATACTAAATAAAACACGTGTGAAGAATTATGCAATTAAAATAAATTGTAATTAAATTATATTGTAAATGTATTATTAATATGAAGAATACATAAATTGGATCTCAATAAACAGTCGTGGGTGCAGACTAGATAATTTTAAGAAAGAATTACATGAATTCTACGGATGAATAGGAGATTAACTAATAAAATTTGACGCATGAATGATCAGGATGAAATTACACCATAATATATTGTTAACAATACTGATGATTAAATAATATCATTTAACGTATGAATGATTAGTATGAAATTATGCCATAATTTCAATATGTTAATAGTGACATATGTTAATATGTTAATAGTGACAATGGTCACTATTAACATATGTTAATAAAATAAAATATGTTAATAGTGACAATGGTCACTATTAACATATTGTTAACAATACGGATAATTAATACAGTCATAAAAATTAGCCACCGTTATTATCACTATTCATTATTAATATCATTAACTACCAGATTTACAAAGAATTAGAACTTCGTTGGTAGCCTTTATCTTTAATTATTATAGTTGAGTTTAATGACTTATTATAATGGACGATAAGTTAAAGAACATGAATAACTAAGAGTATTGAACACATGCTAGTGATGTTAATTATTATTGTTAATTACGATTTTTGATTACTAACGTTTAATTCATAATTGTTAAAGCATAGCTAATTTGATAGATAATCAGCATTGTTCAAAAAAAAAAAAAACGACAGTGTTTACGTTTTTTTTAAAAATTATTATAAAAATAAAAAGAAATGGTAAAACGAATAATGGAAGGAATGAGACAATCTCATGCTAGGTATCTGTTTCATCCTACAACTGTTGGATGAAATAATCATCAATAAATGATTCAATTGTTTTGGGCTATGATTTTGATGGTAGTTCCCCTTCGGGTATTTTTCCCCGGATGAACATGATTACAGAATAAGAACACAATTAAACGTTTTTACAGCGTAATGTTTTACGCTGTAAAACATTACGCAGAAGGTTATTCCTTACCATCTTTAATGGACTAATATCTTTTGCGTGGAAGATTCATATAATAATAATAATTATAATAATATGGGCCGTTTCGACTTCAATTCAGGTAGTACATAAAGATAATGAAACTAAATTATATATAGATATATGAAGTTCAGACATCTCCATTGTATAGTACAGCATCTTGTGGAGGAAAGATGCCATTTACTTGTTTCGGTGTCCTACCCCTAACTATCAGAAAGCACACATAGAGTGGAAGGGGGAAATTCTCCAGCACTTTGTGTTGAGAATAATACAATATATTAGAGTTCAGACTTTCAGTCATTCTTCAAAAGAGGATAAAGAGAGGTGAGCTCAACATGTGATAAAAATACTCGATAATAGTATTTTAAAAGATCAAAACAAATCCATATTTTATTGCTCAAAACAAAAGACACTTGTGCTAGTATTAATAAATCACAATTAGTTTTGTGACTCCGAGACCTTTCCCAATTTGAAGCAATATAATGACGAGTTTTATTAGTTTCAAAATATTACAATCCGAGAAAATAACCATTTTCTTAAACTTACAGACTGAGTAGCTTGGTCACGAGAACACGAGGTCGATCCAACATTTGTTTGCACTTGGAAATAAATTAGGACTAAATTCCACCTAGGAACTTTTATAATACTTTTTTCAACTGACAACGAGTTAGTCAGCTCATATTGCGGTGGCATGTTTATATACATATAAACCTGACTAGTCATTTTACGCGAAGCCTAGTTTCGCGGAAAGAAAGTTTGGGTTGGGTTTTTCATCGTGGTCTACGACTATAACACCATTGAATTATGTTAGTCAACTTGCTTGTCTGTACTGTGGGAAAAAAAACAAAACAAAACGAGTTTTCGTAAGAAAAAATCTTCCACCTCAGTATGAAAAACCGGTCGGAGAACACATACAGTTCACACTCATATATTAGCCTCATAGTCGCAGGCCAAAATTTCAACTAAACTAAACTCGAACGTAGTTTTTCATAATTTGCAAACCTGTTTTAAGTACACATATTTGTATTTTTTTACCAACATCTTTGCATCTGGTACGTTCAAGATTATTGATTTACGAACGCACCATAACATATTTTGAATATTCATCTTGAAATAAGTAATCTAAAATTAAAATCTACGATGGCTTCTGAGAGTGCATTTCTGTCAGAGTCTAAATCTAGAATATGTGATTTCATTCACCGTAAGGAAATTCCATATGACTTTCTAGATATCGGCAACTACTCATCTAATCTCTTTATTACTACATTCTAAGATTAAGATGTTACTCAATTGTGAATCGCCATCGATTCTCCAAGTGAAGAGTGACAACTGTAATGAATTCTCGTGCAGCATTGTGTTCAGTATAAACTACGAGCACATTCAATTTCAAAGGGTCTCATAGCAACAACCAATTTAAAGTTAGCAAGTCAAACTAGGAACTATCTTCACGCACGATCATTTGTTTTCATTTTAGCTTCTTAGCAGAGCATCCTATAGTTACATGGGGTGAGGAAATTAAGAAAAGAATTACTCATTTGTCTAGCTAGCTGTCTGGTTAAACACTACAATGGTGTCTATGATGAACGATCTCTCAGAAAAAATAAAGAAAGGCAATGTTAAAGCAGAAAACTCAATGAGAATGACTCAAATAAATTCAGCAATAATTTCCACACACACACACACACACACACACACACACACACACACACACACACACACACACACACACACACACACACACACACACACACACACACACACACACACACACACACACACACACACACACACACACACACTACAATGGTGTCTATGATGAAAGATCTCTCAGAAAAAATAAAAAAAGACAATGTTAAAGCAGAAAACTCACTGAGAATGACTCAAATAAATTCAGCAATAATTTACACACACACACACGCGCGCGCGCGCGAAATAAAAAATTATGATATTACTTATGCTAAACAACTAATTTCGTCAGTGAATAAAACATTAAATATAATGTTAGTGATTCTAGAGAGCAATTGATAGCAACGTCGTTTGAATGGGAAAACCCACGTTTGAAATCCGGCTAGGACGCCAGAAACTTCTCTTAAGGACCTTTCTATTGTCGTATAAGTGTATTGTCGGTCACATATGGAAGTGTCAAGATACTTCCAACCGGATGCTCTTTTTTTTTTCAGCAAAACAAACAAATCAGCCAGAGAACACATGCATTAGTAAACAGCAGAATGTTGTTAGAAAACTAATTACCCTGCAATAATATTAATTAAATATACACATGAAGCCAGTGTCTTTTCCATGACAGGTCAATCAGCCTAACACGCTAAGGAGATAAAGCAACCACAAGACAGAAATGCAATTATAATGATGAATACGGATATCATTCAGAATTCTCGTAACTTTACATTATTTAAATAACCGCTAGTTTAATTTTTGTTCTGTATATAACCGCTAGTTAAATTTTTATTATGTATATGGCAACTCGTATAATTCCCATATCTTACACGTTACTGTGATGTTTCCACAGTAACGTGTAAGAACTATTCCACCTTGCATCTGCACCCTTCTCTTTACTGACTTGCCTAATCCAGTATAAGTTAAGACAGGAATTAACATGCTTAGGATAGGAATGAAGAGCAATGATTTATTAGTTCTGGTAAGTACAGAATACAGAAGTTATATAAACGAAAATTGTATCATCATCATTATTATTATCTTTCTATATTACACTTTTACAAATAAATATTAACGAATATTATAAAAATTATAATCATTATCATTATCATCTATTTAAAAAAAATAGCATTGTGAAAGAGTGAAATGAATGCATTAAGCATTCCATATTGCATGTTAACAAAAAAGAAACTGTTATTGTACATTGTGAATTAACACAACCTGCCAACAGAAAAAAACATATTATTATTATTATTATTATATTAAAGAAAGGTCAAAATATGCTGGATATCATTTATTATGTCTTCATCTTTAGTTAGTTTTCAGTATTGATGTTTATTGATTTTTCTGTACCATTAATGACTGAATCTTTACTAAATTACTGTGCATATGACTGAATTTCAGCCATATATTCTGATTAGTATCTTAAAAAACTCTCGTCGTCGTCCGGTAGCATCCTCTAGCAAGAGGGTTGCAGAAGATGAGCAGCTCTTCTCCATTTCTCTCTAAAATACTCTACCGAAAATCAAATAATAAACAGAACATAGTAAATCAATTTTAAAGTTCCATACATTGGAGTAAATGCGTCATTCTTTAGAGTTTTTGAATACTACTACAGTTTATACTTTCCGTATAAACTGTAGTAGTACTGAAGATGAGAGAGTAAGTTATAGTTTCTGGCATAAAATAAGCATTTGGTTGTTGAATGACAGATATTTTTTGTTTCTTTCTACAGCGGTAGCCAGCCTCGTTCCATTCCTCACGCCACACATGCATGATCTCGGCCTCACTCTTAGAGAAACGGCAATGATCAACATGGCTGCTGCTCTTTTTTCCTTCATAATTCCCCCTCTTTTGGGAATGGTTGCAGAAAGACGTGCAATGTACAAGATGTTTACTGTAGGTTCAATAGTGATGTGTGGCTTGACATATACTTGCCTTCTATTCGTCCCACGAGTCATTCGCCTTCCCAGACAACCGCTACTAGACTTCGATTGCGGTCCTTCAGTGAATCTCGAGAAGTGCTCTAACTGGATAACTTGCGGAGATGCTACTCGTCATGCAGGCAATCTTACAGTGTTCCGTCTCTCTCACTGTCGGTATCAATGTATTGGAAGACCAGGTGGCTATAACAACTCTTACCCTCTTCATATATGCTTTCGCAGCGCCGAAGGAAATATTTGTCTCGTGTACGATCCTAACGCTGAAGATAGTGGGACTCTGGAATTCAGATCGCAGTTTTCTTCTTGGATCCATCACGAAATTAGGAATGTTTCTGTCAATCAGTTTCTCGCACGAGATCCAAGAACTTCGCCACTCTTTGTTGACGTTTGCACTTACCGACCAGCTACTCCTATTTTCGTAAACAAAAAATCTCATGAGGACATATATTGCAGGCCTCTTCCTCATGGTTGCACCATAAAATGTCTACTCTCGTACCGTCCTGATGATGATATCTACAGGCCTTCTCCGTGTCTTGAGATAATTGGTAACCCTCTGCTTACTTTCTGGAGTTATCTGGGAACTCGGTGCTTAGCTGACATTTTTCTGGTCACTGCTCTGTGCCTTCTAGATGGAGTAACAGTATCAAGTATCAATGACTACCGAGGGATGTATGGTAGAACGCGTATATGGGTAGCATTTGCCTTGTTAGTATTCCCACCGATATCAGGAGTACTGATTGATTATTATAGCGGTGTTGCTGAAAGACCCGATTATTCCCCTGCATTGTTCATATTTGACGGGCTTGCTCTAATCACATGTGCCCTTGTGATTGCTTTACCACTGGAAGCAGGAAGAAAAGCTCGCTACATTATTTCCAGAGAACAAAGAGCAAGTCAAGGCCACCTGTTAACCTTAGAGATGTGGATATTCCTCTTCGTGGTGTTAATACTAGGAATATTATGGGGATATTCGGAATTCTTTTTGCCTCTGTTTTACGCCGAAATTGGATGCGATAATATCTTCACAGGACTTACATTCACGATATCGTTTGCGTGCAGCTTGCCATTTCTTTCCATCTCCAAGATGCTTGTACACAACATTGGCAAAGCTAATCTTCTTGTATTCGCTTTCCTTTTCCAAGCTATACGTTTTGCTGGCATTTCTTTCATAAACAACACGTGGTGGACCCTACCTTTCGAAGCAATGGAAGCCTTTTCACTAAGTGTTATGTGGCTAGCTGGAGTTGCTTACATCCATAGTCTTGTCACAAGTGGATTTCATGTACCAGCACAATATGTCATGATCTTGCTACAGTTCTGTGCAGGTAAGTAATATATTCTCCAGTAATATTTAAATAATATACAGAAAGATAGTATTGAATTTTCCATGTTCAGAAATAAATACATTAATAATTAATAATCTCTCTCTCTCTCTCTCTCTCTCTCTCTCTCTCTCTCTCTCTCTCTCTCTCTCTCTCCCTCTGTTAGCTTGTTTGAAACTACACTTTGAAACTACTAAATTATTCTCATCATATATTTATTTTTTTAACTAGTTGAAATATGAATGTTCTTTTAAACACAGCGCGCCATGAAATGTTCCATATTATGACAGAAGGAACTCGAGGTCAAAGAGTGTTAGATTGGTTTATAGTATCAGGCGGGGGGGGGTAAGTTAAAGGACGTAACTATTCTGCTTCCGGTTGGTAACAGTGATCATGCAGTACTACTCACTTGGGAAGTGACTAAATTTATGAATGTTCCATTCAGAAGAGGTTACATGCTGAACTACAAAGCCGGAAATTACGGGGAGTATACTGAGTTTAATGAAATGGTATCGGTTGCTGGAAGGGAAGAATATCGAGAGTGCATGGGAAGTATTTAAAAAATCCGTAAATGATGCAATATCAGAATGTGTCCAGAGAGTTCGAAGAATAAATAGGGCAGGAGTCAAATGGATGTATAATCTTATTAAGCAAGAGATGGTGCAGAAGGAATGCCATCTGGATAAGGATGATGTCCGTTATTAAAATTATAAGCAGCACACCAGAAGAGTAACAACTGTTTTACGGAAAGCTAAGTCTGAGTATCTGTATACTGAGTATCTGTAATACTGAGTATCAAAAGAAACAAGCTCTGCAAGCAAAGACAACCCAAGAGAATTCTATCGATATGCTGCAAGTAAAACAAAGAACGAATACGAAAGAACAACTCTTCTGAATGCAGATGGTGTGAGGTGACAGATGCAGAAGAGGTTGTTCAACTAATGAGTGCCCATTTTGCTGCTAAAAACTATCAACCTGGTATATGAAACACTGCGTTCACTGTTATCTCTTTTGAAGAAAATCGGGTGAATGAAGAGGTGTAGAGCTGTTGCAAAAACCGAATAACAATTCAGCAATAGGGACTGATGGGATATATCAGCAGGGGTGCTATAAGAGTGATCAACTGAACTGAACTATATAATGATATTTTATTTGTCTCAGAACACGGAAGATTCCGCAAGAATGGAAAGAATGTATGGTAATTCCATTGCACAAGGAATTACCATACATTCCTTGAGACCAATGTACCCAACTATCGACCAATTAGTATCTCAGGAGTGGTGGTGAAGATTTTCGAAAAATTGAGGGCTCGCATTCAGAAATGGGTTGACAGTGAACCTCTACTTTGCAATGAACAACATGGGTTTACTAAGGGGAATTTCATGTTTTTGCAACTTGCTTACATTCTATAATAATGTTACCATTGACTAAACAAGGGGAATTGATACACCATGATACTTTTGGATTTTGCTAAGAATAGCACGGAAGACTGTTGCATAAATTCGAGAATATGGGTTTGAATTATAAAATATTAGCGTGATTAAGAGGATGGATGACTGACAGATATCAAAAAGTGATATACGGGAGATCTGAGTCTGCAAGGTTTAAGGTAACAAGTGGTGTACCACAAGGATCAGTGCTTGGTCCACTGTTATTCAATCTGAACATTAATGATATTGGGAAGGATTTGACAAGTGACATACAGTTATTTGCTGATGATGCAAAGATAGGTAGGGTAATCAGGAATGCTGCTGATATGCAGTCTTTGCAGAATGATTTGAATACGCTGGAATTGTGGGCATGGGAAAATGGGTGTCAATTCAATGTCAGTAAATGTAAAGGCATTCACTTCGGCATGATTAGATATCCAATGTCGTATTATATTGGTGGGATTAGGCTAGAAGAAACTGATGAAGCTATGATAATAACATTTTGAAGTGTTAATAGATAGGAAGTTGAAGTTTAGGGGCCATCTAGCAAAGACTGCAAATACAACTCAAAAGATAATTGCAATTCTGAAAAGAACTTTGATATATAAAGATAAACAGGTCATTTTGCCCCTTTGCAAGGCCTTGTTAAGATTTCACTTGGACTATTGCATTCAGTTCTAGTTTCCATTGTGATTATTCTAATACAGTGGAGAGAGTGCAAAGTAGAGTGTTATATATATATATATATATATATATATATATATATATATATATATATATATATATATATATATATATATATATATATATATATATATATATATATATATATATATATATATATATATATATATATATATATATATATTATGGTACTGTGTATTGCAGTTAATTTAAACTATATTTCTGAATGAGTTATATTTGAATATAATTTGAATATGAAATAAATTTGAACATACTTTTACAAACATTATGTAAACTCTCATATCTGGAATATAACGAAATGATTCACAACCAGAAATTAATCTATCTGTCTACAAATTTCATTTTTTTTTTTGAACTAACGAATATGAATAAAAGATTTCATTTATTTTATTGAATGCTTCTCGTGTAACTTTGGCATTTATGTAGTTACCTTAAAATATCATGCAAGAGGATTGCTCTTTGTGAGATCACTATGATTCTATTTGTAATCAGATGCTTATTATAAAGTTCATTTCATTAATGTTGAATGATTTGAATTAACAAAACCCTAAAGGCAACTTAAGTTTAAATTTTATAGTGACGAACTCCTATGTTGTATATTATTAGTTAAAATTACGGCTGAAGTAACAAAGATGATGAGGCCAGTGTATTAAATGCGTGTGTTTTCTGGCCAGTTTGTTTTGCGGAGTAACAAACACCAGTTTCCGGGGGGAGGAATTCTGCCACTCGGCATCTTCAACTTATAAAGGTTCTTCGTGTCCTGGAGAGAATTCGCATCCTGTTGTTCCAATCAAGAGCTTAATACTCTACAGCACACTTCTTTATACTGCATTGTGGACAATACAGTATACAAATTAAGTATAAATCTCATTGATATGATCGGAGGAGCCCCCCCTTGGAATTAGGGCGAGTGAACATATACGAGCGACAACAAACGCAGAAAGCATATATTTGGCATGTTAACAACACATACTATCATAGATCAGCATGGACTGGAATAACTGTGTCTTACAAAACGAACGATTACTGAGAGAAACTCTTTAAGGAATCAATAGATGTGATTTGACCAAACAGTATACTTACCTAAAGCGAAAAACTAAAACTCCATGTCGTGTTGCCTTTAGCAGTGAGTAATGATTATTTGATAATGTATTATGTTATAGTTTAGATTAATGTATTCGTGACCCGATGATACTAATGGTTTAAGGTTAGCTGGTGAAACTTGTCGACAATTTGCACAATAATTTAGTTTCATAGGTTATACGAGTTAAACTAGTAACGGTATTTATAAAACGTGACTGTTCCAGATCTACCCAAACATATGCGAGACAACATGTTACTGTTAAAAAATGCTTTACTGGAAAAAAGTGTAATAAGCAACAGAAGAAACACAATTTGATCCAGAATTTTATGGTTGAATATGTGTGGGCTGCGATAGGTTAAATGTCTAATTTAAAAAAAATATCTATTTTTTAAAATTAAATATGACTTTTTTTCCCCATATTCAAGTGAAATTTATGACGATGACAAATTGATTGCTTATTTTCCTGGAAATAATCAACGGATTAAAAATCGATTTTTAGTGCCTCTTAAATAATTTAAAATTTGTCTTCTTCTTCTCCGACATAAAAAATCTTGTATTACAGCTAGTGAGAAAAACTTGTATGGTATATACAGATGAGATAATATTCTGCTCGCTTTCCACCTCCTGTATGCTTCTCAAAGATTGGCAGAGGAAAATCAACATTCCCTCCTCTGCGAAGTTACGATATTACACTACCTTCCTCTTACCATGTATGCAGATCGTTGTTGTTGTACCAGGAGTTTTCAAGAATGCTAAGAATGAAACAGTTTTCAAAAAGGCTAAAGCTGAAAGTATGCTCAATGTTTCATATAATGCTTTCCCCCTCTATCGACATTCAGTTTCCTGGCATCTTTATCTATATATTACAGAATACGATTTGTATCTATAACATGGAACATATATATTTAAATAACTCAGCGGCTTGAAATACTATCCATTGGGTGGCTATATATCTTTTTTATGCAAATTTTATCCAGAGAAGGCTGTAAACCTAGAGTATAATAGTGACATGGGTAAAGAAGGGCTAGATAATCTGGAAACTCCTCTATAATAGAACAAACATGGAGCTTTTTCAAGCCACTCTTCAGGCCTCCACGTAGAAGGACGATGAATTCATGCTTCTTAGTGAAATTCGTTTACCATCTAAAGACATCTACAAATATCTATTCAGTTTAAGTAGTAGAGTTCGAATTCAGAGTGGATAGTGAAAGCGCTATCAACTTCCAAACTGGAAGTGGATATTTAGTAACACTTTTAATTACATGTACATATATATAGAACATTGTGCACTGCACGCACGCACGCACGCACAAACACCCAAAATCAAACATATAATAATTACCTTGAAATTAATTTTGACATAAATCTTCAATAAATACAGCCTACTGCTTTCTCCTAAACAAGTTATCCACGTTTTGCACTACAGAAAACTTGAGCAACTTTTTCAGATCAATAAACCTTCGGAAAAAATTATCAAGTTCTGTTAAAGGTCTTTGTTCTTTATGCAATCTTAATCTAACAGACTAACATTGGTACTTTGCTACCAATGTTACTCTGTTTACTTAAATTTTTAGCTCATTCGACTAGAAATAGTCACTATGCAATATTTCCAGTCAATCGATTACTCGATCCAAGACCATGAAACAGTAAAGATCCTAATGTGAACTGGCCATGCTGAGGAAGGTGAAGCTCTCCCATCTCATCAATAAAATTTCACCCAAAATGTAGGTTAAATGTAGAAAACTATAAAGTTAAGTCATCGTATTATTGCAATTGACTGAAGTATAGAACAATATATTAAATTAATACAACTAATTTAATAAAAATGCACTTTTGGATTAAAGGAGATCTAGAAAATTATTTTAGAAGTTTTTTCTTTCATGTATAAACAGTGATTAGGATTCATTCTAATAAATTTGTTAACAAAACTGCCTACTCAGTTAGCAGAGAATAGTGCGTCTATTTCTTGCCAACAAGCTACGGATTCCAAATACTATTCTAGAAAATATTTTATTTTTTTGGTTAGCATACGATTTTCGTTGGCAGCGTGCCCTTAAAAAAGTGCCGGATTATGTGGTTCAGTCTCCCTAGGATACCAAATGTACGGTAGGTTTATATATTTTCGTGCATGGGATTCCATTAAAATAACGTTTGTAGTGAAATTACTTTAATCAAACTTGACTAACTTAAAGTTTCATTTGTCTGCTTGTGGATATGGAGTTTGCTGTATATATGTGAAAGTGGATAATGCAACAATCCCGGCAATCAACACGCAAATCTAAGGACTCCTTTCTGATCATGCACTGGAACACAAAACTGGTTGGAAATGTATCAGACTCTAATGTCTCGCCAAAAATACTGCGCAAAAGGAAAATTAAAGACGACTGCGTGGCCATAATCAACTTCGCATACCGGCCACTGAATTAGAAATGTTTATTTAATGCTGCGTTGGACCTCCTTCATATACCAGCATATATATCAGAAATTCACCAGACAATCCTTTAACTGGCTCACATTTAACGGAAGAAGATTTTGTTTCCGGATCTGTTTTTCTAAAATTTCCCATACATTCTCAATGGGTTCAGATTGGGGCTTTCTGATGGCCAGGGAAGATGGTCGCTGTCATGCTCTCCGAACCATTGCTGAACAAGTCTTGCGCGATGGACAGTAGCAGTGTAGTCCATGAAACAACCGTCACCTTCTGGATAAAAATTCAATATTGCAAGAAGGACTTGATCGGCAACAATGTTCAGATATTCCCTTGGAGGATACCAAACCTTTCTGTAACAACAACACATGCCCCACACCATGACACACCCTCCAGCACCTTGAGTTGTGTTTACAAGACATTCTGGATTCACTGCTTCATGAGGGGGGGGGGCTCCAGATAAACTATCTTCCTACTCTCTGTATAGTACAAGGTATACTATGAGTCGTCGGACCACATGGCTTTTTTCAGTCTTTCACTGTCCAGTCACGGTGTTCCTGACACCATAAAACGACGTTCCAACTCTTCGCAGAAATCACTGGTTTCCATATAGGCATGCGACTACCAATACCGATCCTCTTCAATTCCATTCGAGTAGTTCGGTGAGATATGGATCGAGAACAGCCTTCATTAAATCTTCAGTCAACTGCTGCTCACAGGAAATTCTGCTTGTCCGTACAAGCCTTCTTAGATCTCGTTCCTGACACTCTTTATGACCGCAATCTATAAACTATCTTCCTACTCTCTGTATAGTACAAGGTGTACTATGAGTCGTCGGACCACATGGCTTTTTTCAGTCTTTCACTGTCCAGTCACGGTGTTCCTGACACCATAAAACGACGTTCCAACTCTTCGCAGAAATCAGTGGTTTCCATATAGGCATGCGACTACCAATACCGATCCTCTTCAATTCCATTCGAGTAGTTCGGTGAGATATGGATCGAGAACAGCCTTCATTAAATCTTCAGTCAACTGCTGCTCACAGGAAATTCTGCTTGTCCGTACAAGCCTTCTTAGATCTCGTTCCTGACACTCTTTATGACCGCAATCACGCCTCTTACAAAAGCAATGTGGCTATTTTTTGACTGATTACACACTCGGGATATCTCACCTTTGAGAAAACAGTGAGCTCTGATGTTTTCAAAATAGTGATTTCAACCAGATAGGCACCAACAATAAGCATTTTATTGAATTCCGAAAGATCCTGCGTTTTCCTAGTTTGATCAACAATTTGACGATTACTGACCAACAGCATTCTTAAATAGTTGCTTGGTGAGGCACACGTGGTGACGCACAACAACAAGTATTTTGCGTATACGCTGCACATACATCTGCATAAAGGTTTTTAATTCAATGGCCAGTATGTGTAATTTCAATGATCTTTTTCTTTCTTTCCTTTTTCTTCAGACCTCCATAAGCATAGTAGTGATCATATAACGGAAATGAACTTCGTCTACTAACTAAAGAAAAGGCATTCAGAAACATCCATATCAGCACTAGATTTAGAATCCATGGCCTATTCAGTGGAAAGAGCAGAAGTGTTATTAAATAGGGCAACAAGGTGTAAAGATAATTTCTCATTTTTAATTTTTTTTTTATTTTTATGTTGGGCCCATACACGAGAGGTTGGCTGATCAACCTATAGTACATTAGTACCGTATATAGGTAGTGGATTGGAAAAGGAGGAACTTGTTTACATTGGATTTAAAAGACTGTATGTTGTATTACTTAGGAAACACAACAGGGGGAAGACTGTTCCACAATACAGCAGTAGCAGGGATGAAGGAGGAGGAAAAGAAACTTGTTCTGTAGGTTTCAAGGTGCACTGTGAAGGAATGTTGAGCAGTAGCTGCACACGTGTTTCAACGGGCTTAGTACTAAGTGGGGAAATTATTGATGCTATTTCAGAAGAACATTTGCCATGGAAATATTACAGAATACACATATTGCAGAAACCAAACGACTGTGCGAAAGTGGGAGGAGTGAGTTGGTTCAGTAAGTCTAATTGCTGTCCTCTGCATTGAGTCAAGCATTTTGAGGGAGCTCTTAGGGCCCCATTCCATATATGAGAGCAGTATTCAATAGCTGGGCGGATTTGTAAGATGAGGATGGAACAGTTGTGATGTGTTTATGCCAGGAGAGGCTCGATGTCAGTGTAATTCCAAGAAGATAAATCTCGTCTTGTCTGGAAATGTGGGTGTTGTCAAGAATAATACTGGGAGAAAAAGGTAAGTTTCCGTGAGAAATAAGACAGAAATGTGTTTAATAGTATTGAAATTGACGAGATTATCTGAAACCCATTGGATGATGGCTTGAAGATCAGAATAGAGTGGAGTGGTAGTTGATGTTCTATAGGTTGAGGTGAGTTGAGTAGAATAAGATTTATCAAATGAAAGGGAGGAGTGTAATGTGCTGTCATCTGCAAAACTGTGTATTGGGTTGGAGGTCAACTGAAGTAGGTCATTGATATATATATATACTAGGAAGAGGGCTGGTAAGAGAACAGAACCTTGTGAAACCCCGGCATTAGTTGAATGGTGAGATGATAAGGAATCATCCACCATCACACATTGTGTGTGTGTGTGTGTGTGTGTGTGTGTGTGTGTGTGTGTGTGTGTGTGTGTCCAGACAGAAGGCTTGCAATCCAACTACAGAAGTGCTAAGACAGAAGTCCTAAAATAAAAAAAATATTAAACGTGTGATACAAAATAAGAAAAGAATACTACAAAAGCTTGCTTGAATGCTCCGAGATTAGTCCACCTACATACCTATCTTACGACGCCACATCAAGACAGATCAATTTCTAAACAAGGAAACATATGATGTCTGTGATAAGATGATTAAGGAAAATTAAGACTATCCATGGACTTTCCGCAGGCCACATGGTATTCTTAAGATCCATATACCAAGTGTTCGTTAAATGGCTGTCTTTTGCATTACCAGTCCCACTTATAAACCTCTCAGCATTCACAGATAGGTCTGCTACTTATGTTAAGAACACTATTGATGTTGAAAGCAATTTTAGCAGACTTAGTTTTCGTCGTTTGATATCATAACAAATTTAGGTATATTTTCCCTGTTTACCAACACACCTTTAGATGAAACTCTAGATTAACTCACATTTCATTTTATTTCCGACATCGTTGAACTTTTTGATTTTTTCGTTCATTCTGGATAGTTTAACTATCAAAGTATACCAACAATGAGAGGGGGATGGTATAGGAATTCCTTCTTCCCTTTCTATAAAAATCTTGCTAATTATTTAATAGAGACTTTTTAGCAGAGACTTGATATTCGTCGGAGGCGACGTTTGGTATAGGTACCGTGATAACATCTTCGCTATTTGGAGCGATTCTACATTTGATCTTTATTTGTTACAAAGATTAATGCTATTCATTCAACGATATAATTTACTATGTAAATAGAGCAAAAATTTCGTTTGCCGGTTTTATGTGTTCCTACATGGCGGATTTCCATTTTCGATCTTTCGGTTAAAGAGCAACGCGTGCAAGTTCCAAAATCCATTCAATCTCACCATCCTGCAAATCAAAAATCTGGCACTATCAAAAACTTGGTTCACTGTTATCACTCCTTATCAATTAGAAATACGCATGCATGCATCCACCCACCCACCCACCCACCCACATGCAGCACTAAGTGATGCACTTAGTCCTTGGTCATATCAAAGGACCAAGTGCATCACTAATGAATAACGAAGTGTCTTTGCGACATGGCCTAAAGATCCCTCTTTTTTCCGTTAGTAAAGGACAAGTATACTTCCTTCTTTCGTGGTTCTGGCTGTTTGCTAGATTCCGTGCTCTTATAGTTTGCCATACTTCGAACAATTCGGAAGGTTTGCCTCTGATCATTGCTAAAAACATAAACATTACACAAGTTCAATTTAAGTATTTTGGTCTTCTATAACTTGCTATATACTCTATGAACACAGAATTCTTCGGAAGGAAACTAAGTCATGCACAGGTTCATGTTACTAACATGTTCTCATGAATGCATTCCTGTTGAATATTTTCTATCACAATTCTGACGGTTCTTGTTTCATTTAACAATATTTCAAAGTATTACTCAAAAGATTCAGCATATCTTTATCTTCAGTTTTTATAAAGTGGAGTAGTGTGATTTAACGTTACTCTTTCCTCTATTTCTAAGCTTTTTAGAAGTAGCCTCTAGAATCTTTTACCATCTATTTGATATTTAATCTTCCATATTCTTACTAAGCTATTCTCATGAATTTTGTGTACCTATTTTTACACACGGATTAGCTTTGTTTTACATATTCTCTATATTCTCTAAGGGCATCCCTCTTGCAAGCAACTTCATTGCATGCTTACCTGTGATACAATCAGTCAACGTTTTCTTCAGAATCCTTCAATATCTCAAATGTTTGGTTCATGCTATCAAACTCTTTAATTGTTTTTTATAATAATATTTGCGTATATAAGTCTACAGTTTATCTCTGTAAACTGCCTGACTTTCGTTTTAGAACTTTCTTATAATATGTTATTCAATTTAACCCGATTAAAATTAAATGATGACCATTTCCTATTTCAAATCTCCTGTACATGAAAATGTGAAATTGAACATTTGTTCATATTTTTATGTTGTAACATGATATTAGTAACGACTAGTATATCGTGAACAGAAATCCAGTAGGTATTATTATTATTATTACGTTAATAATAATAATAATTCCAGGCAGTCCAAAGACTCATCGAGGGAAGACACCTACTCTACAACTCTATCTCCACCACTCAATCCAAGAACTACAATGAACCGCAACTACATCATCTTCACCAATGCCATCTACCACCCATCGTCACTAGTATTTTCACAGACACACAAACATCCATGCCTACGGCGGGATTCCAGCCCGCAGCCTCTTGGCTGGACAGCGGATACGCTGACCACTCGTCCCACCAGGCCGGCATTATTTTTATATTTACCATTATTATTAGCTATGCGCTTTGATCCAAATTTACTAGTTACTTTACAAGAATGTTATCATTCCTTGTTTAATTTATTTTAATTTAATTTAATTTATCATAGCTTGTTTAATTACATGAGTAAGAGGGAATTATCAACAGCAATTAGTTATAATAATACTAAAAACAGGACTTTTGAACATCGCAATCGCTAACTGAAAACATGCAATTTCTTGTTCATTTTGTTTTTTTTATGAGATCCCCGGCTAGATTAATTAATTTAGTATTACTTTAGTTTACAGTAAAGTAATGTTGGATTATCTTTCTTACGTGCAAACTTCAAGGGCAATTCAAGTTATTTTTCTCCAAATCGCTAACTGAAACATCGCAATCGCTAACTGAAAACATGCAATTTCTTGTTCATTTTGTTTTTTTTATGAGATCCCCGGCTAGATTAATTAATTTAGTATTACTTTAGTTTACAGTAAAGTAATGTTGGATTATCTTTCTTACGTGCAAACTTCAAGGGCAATTCAAGTTATTTTTCTCCAAACATTAGTTATTTCCAGAAATTTCTTACAATAACGTTTGTCAAAATTGACTTGGGTATATCATCTGTTTCCCTTCCTTATTTACTGCAATGATCCTATTTCCATCCACTATAAAATACAAGACTAATTCATAATAATGTTATTGTCTAAAAAAAAACAAACTAAGCTATTTCCTGTTCAAGTAAAGAAATTTGATTTGGGTTGGCATGATTTCAGAAACATTAACTCTTGTAATGTGATAAAATAAGTCACTGAAATATTCAGAAACAAATGTACATTGAGACTATATAACATTTACTAAAACTGATTTTTAAAAATCAGCAGTCAAAAGATAAGGGAATCATATTTCGCTAACTCATTACATTCCAAAGAAGCCTGCGTGCTCAAGCAAACATCTTTCTCCACTACGCGCGCGCGCGCGCACACATACACACACACACACACACACATGCATGCATGCATGTGTGTGTGTGTGCGTGCACGAAATGTATGTGTGTGTGTGTGTGTGTGCATGCAAAATTTACAAGCATTATAGGAAACTATAAATAAAAATAACTAAATAAGGAAAGTTTTATAGAATGTAAGAAATACGCAACATTACGTAAGAGATGTAAGATTATAGTATGTAAGAGATACGCAATAGTCAATGACAAAAAAAAAAAAGAAAAGAAAACTCTATGACCTAGAAACTGGTAGCTAAGTGCTGCAACTTCAGTTACAAAAGCTAAAATCAATTGATTCTGCGCAGAATAAAGTAAGGAAGGAAGGAAGGAGGAAAATAAAATTATCGTAGTCAGCGTCGGAAGCGACTTAATGAAAATTGTGGAAGAGCACAAAACGGAAAGAAAAGTAATGACACGCGACAATAAAAAATTGGTTGAAACGAAAACGGATTACTGATATTAGAAAGAGATATTGTATCAGACAGAAAAATAGACGAGAAAGAGATATTGATGCACATGCTGCAAAAAATCAATACTTTGTTCATGTGTATACATGAATATCAACATTAAAGAATATCACTGAACGTGTCGAACCTGATATTGAGAATGAAAATAAACATTTCATAATTAAGATATAGTTCGACTCTTTAAAAGCTATTAGAATGACCAATGTACCTTTTTTTTCATTCAGTACATTATTTATATCTACTCACCAAATACAAATTATAGTTAAACGTAGCTAAAATTTGTAGTTTTTTTTTCTTCTAAGGAGTCTTATTTACCAAACTCTAAAGAAGACACTAAGATCAATACGCCCTATTGATAAGACAGACGAGACATTTGGAGGGCTGCAATCATTCATGCTCAGTCTACACCGCAAGGTTCATTGAAGGCTTTCATAAAATCACCGCTGTCTTCAGTGGTCTCTTTCAATCGAAGAAATAAGAAGTAACTGCATGACAATAAGTCTGGCGCTATATAATCAAGCACTTCACAATCTTATTCATGGGCATTTATTTCTAGAAGGGGATGATGGATTATCTTTAGAGCTGACACTTTGAAAAATGCAGCATTTTTTTATTATTTTACATGCAATGTTACGCACTTTTATCTTGAAACATATCTTCATAACATATGTTTCTCTTCCTTGTGACACGAGGTACAGAACAGGCGGCAAGCCTAAGGCTACACTTATTTGAGGAAATGGATGTGTGTCCTAAAAAATCTGATTTCGTCGCAAAACTTTTGATTTTTATGACTACCAGATAGTTTATTTCTTGACAATGAGTGAATTCACTTTTCCACGAGGGTAAAGTCTACACTTCTATTGGCGCCATCAGGAGAAACGTAAAATGGTGATATGAATATCATGTGTGATGATAGGAAAATATGGCAGTGTTAAACTTCTTAGTCGCACAGCATTATAAATATAAATAATGGTAAAAGAAGAGTAGTATTTATAAGTTAGAGTATCCTACTTAAGTGAGAGGACGATGCGGCATTTGCTTTTGGAGTGGAAAAACACAGGCGAATCCCGTTCAGGCAGTGTTCATCTGAAATGATTTAATCTTGTGCGAGGTGATAGGATTATTTCTCACGGAAACTCGATTTTTTTTCTCTCAGAAAAACCGGCAAACAGTCAGAGAACATGCACGCACGCGCGCGCGCGCACACACACACACACACACACACACACACACACACACACACACACACACACACACACACACACACACACACACACACACACACACACACACACACACACACACACCTTGCAGCAGTTTCAAAGCAAATTAATATACACAATGAATGCAGTAAGTTTTATGACTTCCACCCAGAATGCATCTTCATTAATCACGTATGTTAATTTATAAGGACTTGAGCTCTTATATTAAAAACTGAAAACATTTAAAATCACCAAACCTTGCGTCAGATGAAATAGTTGGAGAAAGACGATAGGATTACGCAATGCACTGTCGTCATGAACAAGGAACAGCAGGTTAACTAGATAACGACTAAAACCTCAACTATCGCACAGAACCGAACTAATCCCACCACTCTACATGACATATGCAACTTGTGGATTTTGGTCAAAGTAAATACGTCACAATGCGTCTGTGAAATTAGTTGAATTATTGGTGAAAGTAGGGACAGTTCTTATTTAAACGACCGAGTGAAGGATAGTATATGGTATAATCGTTGGGATAATATTATAGGATACAAATAGATATTAATACTAATAGGATAATCTTAATATAATCTCATTTTCTTAAAACGTTAGGCTTTAAGAAAATAAGGTTATATTAAGATATAGACATCTAATTTCTGAAACATTTTAAATTATATAAGTAGACTGTTGTTTATTTTGGATACAACCCGAAAGAAACTTACTAGCAAAACATTTTGTAGATTAATCATAAATACTGAAACACGGTTCCTTCTTACATAATCTCCAAAGCCATTAAGTGATTATTCTTAACTTAGCTTAGATTTTAATGGTATAAATTTAGTTCTCAGAAAGAAATTAAAATTACTATTACTTATATAATAATGAAGGTTTTTTTTATAAATGCAAATGCAGCACAAATTATAAACATTTTAAAATATGATCCAACGGTTTCGAACAGAATTTGAAAAACAAAATCGTTAAAATTATGGTCAGATAATTAGATAATTGTATCGAATGTATACTATTTAAGGTGATGAGGTTATATCACTGCGATTCATAAAAATATACGCACAGAGCCAAAGTAATCACGCCACTCTACATGATATATGCAACTTGTAGATTTTGGTCAAAGTAAATGTACGTCGTAATGCAGCTGTGAAATTAGGTGAATAATTCGTGCAAAGGAAGTACTGGGTTAATTAATTCAACAAACGAATTTACTTTGCGAGCATCGGTCTGTTGTGCATGCTATATTAAAAATCTAACATACACTAAAAATACTGGCAATTCCGCATACGTTTCTTTATAAAACAGCAAACTCTACTCCTTATAAAACAGTAACTCTTGGAATATTAAAACAATATATGGAGGCAATGATCCAAACGGAGAACACTGATGCAAGAGGATACATCTATCCGACATCCGACATTCTTCTACCTCTAGAAGTGATATCTCCATTGCGTCTACTGGATTACTCATTTAAAGATATCGACAATTAGCCAAGAAAGTTGTAAATGAATATACATCGCATGTAATAAATATCAAGAAAATCGAGCAATGTATAGGATTTTCACGAAGTATGCTATACTCTCTTCGGCTATCAAAAACTGACATATCCGACGTTAAAGGAAAGAATTTTTATATCCAATAAAAATAAAGTTTGATTTATTTTCCTAGATGGAATCAACAGATTAATGTAAAAATAGATACTGCATGCTTTCGTATCTTGTGAGCATTCTCATAATCTAAGTATTAATGAATATTCCTATAATGATTCGTTTGTTTCGCAAAATATGTACCATTAAAAGTAGGTGTTTTCTGTAGTTATCTGTATCTCTAGCCAGACTGATTTTAATGAAATTTTGCATCCGTGATCTTTCATGAAATTTCGAACGACCTCAAATTTGGTTTGAGCAGTATGCCTATATGTATTATATAATATAGTATATTACTTAACCCCCTTCTACATAATAAAAGGCTAAGTAATATAACATGGTAAAATATCACTATCGGTCACTAAATGCGATTTTTATGGCAATCCTATACAGGTATGGGGTTGTTCATCCTAAAGGATAACAGAAATGTGGATGGGTAGAAGGCTGAGGGAAAATAGAAATCTACTGACATGATTTGAAGATCTGCAGATTGATGTTTTCAGGAAATACATAACATAAGAGAAGAAACTGTTTTACAATATATCAGCATAAGAAATGAATAAGAAGAAAGAAAACTTTGTTCTGCAAGTTTGCAACTTAGCTGTAGTGTTTCCCAACGTGGGGCAATTTGAATATTTTGGGGGGCAATTAGAAAATCATGTTGCATTCGTCACATCTCACCGACATAGTATTTTCGATAATTTTTGGCGATAAATTATCGATGTTGCAACCCTGACTTTCAGAGAAAAAAGCTGGCAATAGTAGTACAGCAGGCAACATAAATACTTGGCGGCGTAAGTGTATTAAGGTTAGATAATAACATCTGTCACTTCTGAAAAGTATGCCAATGTAACTTTGTGCAGTTTTTTTGTTATAGAAACAACCAGACAAGTTTGTTTAATTTTTTTTATATATATTGTCAATATTTTTATGCTAGCAGGGCGATTTTTTATGTAACATTTTTACATGTTGTTAGTTTTCTGGTTAGCCAAAAGTTGCGCTACGTTCTATCAATTTAAATAAAATCAACACTTTGCCACGATTGTATTAGGTTCGTTTGACAGTTGAAAACATAATCTCTCATATTTTTTTTTTCTCTACATGTGACGGTATAGTTGTAAAATTTTACTTTATTATTTTAACTTTTTATTTATTATATGTGTTTGTAGTAGTATAAATACATGTTACACGCAGTGCGGACCCTAGGAATTTTGTCGCCCCGTACAATAGCATATTTTGCTGCCCCTTCTCCGTAAAAAACTCTTTTAATGACGTCTTAAAAGCCAGGATGTTAAGCTAGGCTTCAACATGTCTGATCATAAATTCTAAATAGCATTAGCTAATGAAAAATGATCATAAACTATATTTTTTTACAGAAAGAGAGAGACGATTAACCCTTTAACGGTGGAATTTTGTTCCGAAAATGTGCATCTGCATGGATAATTAAAAACAAGCGAAGACGAGTGTACTTGTCAAACGCAGAGTAAATGCACCTGCTGTAAATTTTAATTAAGTTATACAAAAGTGGAAATTATGAAAAGTTTATTTGAAAAATCAATAATTTTATTGCTTCAAAATTCATTACTATCACAAATACTATCAACACAACCTAAAAATATTGTTTTTATAATGTATTACTATTAACTTACATGTAAGTAATGCTCATCATGTCATGTAGAATGAAGAACTGCTAAATCACAAATACGTAACTATGGGAAATATAATTTTTTTTTTTAGATTTTAGAACACGTGTCATGTCTTAATATAAGTTAATTTACATTTTCACTGTTAAAATGCAAACCTACTGTTTAAAACGAAATGTTTCTTGCTTTCATATTCGCAAAATCACAAATAAGACCAGTGTATTATAATTTCTCTAATCCAAGGAAATTCCTCATTGGTTAAATGAGATTTACCCTCAGGTCGAGATCAACTCAATGCAACAATGGAATCGGAAATAAATGCAAGATAGGTGTTCTGCTTTGTCACGTCGTCTGATATTAACACTGACAGTGCGATATTAAACGCAACATAATACTGCATTATTTTAATTGATTATAATTTTTTTTTGTAAAATGAAGTTTTATTATGTAAAAATTTAACTAACGACATGCTGAAATCTGGTTTCAACAGAGAAGGAATAAATGACTTTTTTTATGATTTATTTTTCGTATAGTTTAGGCCAATTTTGTCGCCCTGTGCAAATGCACGTGTTTCACCGTCGGTAGAGCCGGCTCTGGTTATACGCCATTAATTTCCTTGTATAATTCACACATACCTACAGTATACTGTATAAACCGATTTGTTTCCTTTCAGTCGCTAACCCCATGCATAAAATGAGGTAGTGCAAGCAAGAATAAAGTTCGTCACTATTCACATGAGTATTTTGAAGTTTGGTTTCATACCTGCTGCTCAGGATGAACGGTCACCATTCTGTCCTTTGTGCGAACATTGTTTGACCAACGAACCAATGAAAAAAGGTCATCTCGAAGCACATTTGATGGTGAAATATAACGCTTATGTGAACTTTGATTTGAACCAATTGAAGTCTCTAAATTAGACGTTTGAGAAAAGATCAACAATAGAGTCATTCATTGTTTTCTGTACGAACTGCTACACAAAATCGCACTCTTGAAGCTAGTTATTAAATTTCTCTGCTCATAGCTAAATTAGGAAAAAATCATACTATAGGGGAGGATTTCATTAAGCCAGCAATATCAACTTTTCTCAGAACAGTTCTGGAGAAAGGTGTCAAAGGAATGCCACTGAGCAATAACACTATTAGCAAAAGAATCGATGAGATAGCTAAAGATGTGGAAACACAACTTGTTGAAAAGTTGAGATCAAGGAAATTCTCAATACAGATGGATGAATCAACTGTAAAAGCCAGTGAGGCTGTATTGATGGCCTATGTAAGATACGATGGGAAAATTAAGTGATCTGCACTATGAATTGTTGGAACATCCACCTTATTCCCCAGCTTTGGCTCCCTCTGACTTCTATCTCTTCCCAAAACTAAAAATCTTCCTCGCTGGTCAGCGTTTTTCTTCGAATCAAGAGAATATTTAGTGATTGCAGCTGTAGAAGAGTATTTTGCAGATCTTACTGAGACCACTACAGGGACGGAATAATAGCTGGAACATTGCTGGAATAGTATTAGTCTTAAGGAAGGATACGTTGAAAAATAAAAATAATTTTGAAATTATAAATTCATTTTTTCATTGTTAGGCCGAGAACTTTTCAGACTACCTAGGTACATGACAATGGTGTACCAGGGTGGTACACCATTGTCATGTACCACCCTGTCATGAATTTACTGAAGAAATATTGTTCTGTGAAGTATTGAAAACTACCACTGCTGCCATTGATATATACAATAAACTCAAAAATTATTTGGATGAAACTCAAATATCAATGAAAAATATTACATCTTGTGCTACAGATGGTGCTCCTATTATGTAAACGTGGCTGTTTAAAATTAATGAAGGATGACAATCCTGAAATGTTGCTTGTGCATTGTGCTATTAACAGAGAAAATTTAGTTTCCAAAAAACTTTCATCTGTTTTAAATGAGATATTTATAAAATATATCAACACTATCAAAGTTAATTCCAAATGATGTGAGCGTTCAGTTCAAACAATGTTGTGAGGATAAAACCGCTGATCATGTAAGACTATTGCTTCGCACCGATGTGAGATGGCTGTCACAGGGGAAATGCCTGAGAAGATTCATGAAACTATTTCATATTCTTAGTGAGTTTTTCAATGACAAAACTGAAATGAAACTCCTACAAGCAGTTGATGGTCAATCATTTGTGAGTTATTTGACAGAAATCTTTGAAAAACTGAATATGTTAAATCAGCACCTGCAAGGAGCAAATACGACCCTTGTTGATGCAAAGGCTAAAATATTTGACTTCATGGCTTTTCTGAAATTACGTCAAAAGAATAGAATATTTCAGCCAAAACGTTTTACCAATTTTATTGGCTAAATAAGTGTGAGGTAAGTGGCACGCCAAGGGTATTTGCCGCCCGGGTGCAAACTTTTATCGGTCGTCCCTAATACTGCATTGTATAATCCAAATTAGATATTAGCTACATAAAATGTCGCCCTATCAATGTTGCCCTCGGGTTGGCGCGGCCCTGGAGGTAACTGATGCTGCTGTACTTGTTATTGCGGATCACCTGAACAATACGGCCTGTGATTTAAATGACAGATTTTCTGCTTTAAAAGAAATTGATTTTCCATCTTGGATAACTCAGCCAATGCTAGTGGACTTAATGGTTGTGGCCATGCGGTATCAAGAACTCTCAGAAATGCAAAATGATAAGTCTATTAGAATTATATTCAACATAAAAGGAACAATGCCATGGATTTGTGACGAGACAGAAACGAAATACCCAAATTCAACTAGTTTTGCAAGAAAATTACTGTTGCTCTTCCCGTCGTCATATTTAGTTGAATATGAGGTAAATGACTTGTTACTGAAACATTACTTGTTATAATGTTTAAGTTAAGGGATATTACATTCCATATCGTTTCTTTTTTTGAATTGAAGCCTTTGGCTCTTCATATATCTAATTACTTGTTACAAGTTATTTAGTGCTGTAAATGACTTGTTACTGAAAAAAAAAAGAAATCGTCTGAATATCATCACAAACCGTGGAAATTTGAGATTGAAATTGACTAAATTAGTACCTCAAATAAAACCTCTTTGCAGCAGACATCAAGCTGAAGAATCACATTAACTTGGATTTTATTTTTCCGCGTTGAGTTCAATTTATGTTTTATAATATACAAAGTGTAATATAAAATTTATATGCATTGAAGCAAGTCAAATTAAAACAGTTTTACCTATGTTCATTTTTTTATTTGAATTACCTATTTATATTATACTTTTTTTCAGAACTTGGTTGACTATTATGCTAGATTGGGTATCAAAATCTTTGAGGCGTTGAAACAGTCATAACAGGTCATAGAAAAGTGGGGGAGGGGAATCGCAAATGCAATTCCGATAAACACTGACCATGGAAATATATGTAAAAAATGCAAGCAGGAATAAGTGAACATCTCTTGTGAAAGCGAATGAAGTAAGTCGATATGAGATGGGTCATTAAACACTCTGCCATCTTCTGTACCAATTCAAGTATTTTAGGGAGATATGCACGCCATCTCCAAATGGGAAAACAGTATTCAGTGGTCAGACGGATTTATGATTTGTTGCAGTTAACTACTGTTAACCCTATACAAATTTATGAGGTTATTTACGAAATAAAACCTTGCTGGACTTGCTATTTATCCTATCCTCCAATCTTGGTTATTTAAATGAAGACAGCATGTTTATGAACAATGTACTTTTATATAGTAGCGAACAAATTAATCCAAACTAGCTGAATTTTCGTAAAGTTTTTGGTTTTGGTTTGTTTTTGTTTTAGTTCACAATAATTTTGGTTTTAGTTTCGGTTTACTATTTTCTGTTGTGGTTTTACTTCACTACTAATTTAGTTGAGTGTCGCGTATTTCTGTCTCTACGATGTTTATTAATAGTGTTGTGCGCTTTTAATAGTGTAAACAAGTTGACATTCGTAGTGTTTTATTCATTTTGTTAACTCTATAAAATGGATGAATCTCCAAGAAAGGGTTCAAAAATATGTACTTTTCACATCCGTGACTCAAAGACAAATTGCCAATGAGTGTGGTGTTGGTTTATGTACCGTTAATGCGATTTTAAAGAGGTTTAGTGAGAAAGGTACCTTTCTTCTGACAGAAAAGCAAAAGGTAGGCGAAACAGGAAGACTACACTTATTCGAAATCGTTTACTGATTTGAATAAATTAAGAGACAGACTGTCACATTAACCAAACTAAAAATCTCTACAATCAAACAGCACATTAGAGTTATATTATGTGGAGGAATCATCTCTAATGATTACGTCAAAAATATTATTTACGATTTTTATTTTCTAATAAATAATAACTATATTAAAGTCAATGGTCATCAGAGTGATTCTCAAAATCAAGTTATTTGGCTGCAATTGGATATTTGACCTAATAAGTAAAAGATATATGACGGAATGAGGTATGTAGGATTCTCCTGAATATATTGAAAGCATTGCACCACTTCTTTAGACTATTGAAAACACGTGAGGAAAATTTTAATCTCAAACTGTACAAATGTTTTCTTAGAATACATTCTTCTTCATTATGGCATGTACATTTAGATTAGTATGCACTCTTTCCATAACGCACAGAGCGATGGCTTATTATAAAGAGATAATAAATTTAGAGTTCACTGGCCTATTGGAAATATGCTGTAAATTTCGAAATGAGAAAAGCAATCTCTCTCTCTCTCTCTCTCTCTCTCTCTCTCTCTCTCTCTCTCTCTCTCAGTAGATGTACCTTATTGAATGATTGGCAATGACACGCGTCTGATGATAATAATTATCTTTTCATTTTTTTATTTCAGGTCGTGCTTTAGGTAGTCTTACAGGAGGCTTCGTGACAGAAGTGTATGGATTCCGAAAGACCTTGCGGGGATTTTCAGTGTTTTCTGCTATAATGGGTCTTCTGTACCTCGGAATATATCACCTTTGGATCAAGCGAAGAAATCGTAAGAATCAAGTTGAGATTCCAGGTACAGTGGTTCGTTTGTATACAGTATATATAATGTACATTGTATATACAGTCTCATGCATGCGCAGAGCACTAGTTTCGGTTTTTTTTTTTTTTTTTTTTTTTTTTTTTTACACTTTAAAACAATTTTAGTAAGTTAAGTTTGGACACAGAAGATTTTAAAATAACAAGGTGTATCTTTTCGCGTTGGCAAAGTCACCTGGTTCATTGACTATGATATGTAACCACTACTGTGGCTTTAGGCCTCACCTGGTAAGGAAACATTCCGTCACACCTGTCTCACATCTGTACTGTCCATGCATCAATGATTAGCTGAAGGTGTATCTTTTTTAAAGTGAAATGAAATTTTATAGCTTTATTTCATTACGTGGGAATGTCTAATTGTGGGAATGATATTTCAACATTTTAATAAAACACATCAGTGTAAATGGATAGGATATCAGAAAGTGTGCTGAAGGGATGCATGAAGAATGGTGAAAGTAGTGAAAACATGATGATCCGATTGTGATGAATACTGTAGTGTAAAAATAAGCAGGACATTAGACATCAGTTAGAATTTTTGAGTGGTTGATAGGGTTTTAGAAAAGGTAATGAGGGCCAGAATTCAGGAGTAGAATAGATAAACAATATATACACGAGAGATTTCAGAATAAAACCAAATTAGTAGTGCTAAAGAAGGAGCTAAGAAATAGACGGAATCTCTGTTAGCATTCCTTTTTGAACAGCTATAAGTCGTAATCCTTGAGAAATGCTTTTTTCAGAAAGAAGAAAAACGAAAAAAGAGGTGAGGAGAAGCAGGTTCAGTATAGCTATAGTTGAATTGAAATGGGAAAAAATGCAACACAGACTGTTGGTGAGACAGCGATTGCAGTGTGTGTGTGTGTGTGTGTGTGTGTGTGTGTGTGTGTGTGTGTGAGAGAGAGAGAGAGAGAGAGAGAGAGAGAGAGAGAGAGAGAGAATATAATATATTAGATTTCTTCTTAATTGCATCGACAATGCTCATGCAGGTTTAGGTGCACCACTACAAATGTAAAAACATAGTTCTAAAGTTAAGTAGAGTTGGGATTTGCGCAGAATTAGAACCGGACACGTAAGTTCTTGGAGGATGAAGATGCATGCTGAAGATGTTATATGTCTGTGTCAAGAAAGACTCCAATATCCCACTATTTTTAAATAACTGTTAAATAATTAAATGCAATAAATAACTCCCGGTTATTATACACAATTACATATGGTAAATTGCATTATTTCATAATTTCGCTCCATTATCCATGTGCGAATAATGTCACAACTAGTTTTGTACATAGAAAATTATTCTTATTCGCTGTTTTATGAGAAAGGAATACTCTTATCAACCTGACATATAGACGAATATGATAGATTGTTTCAAAATTGTAACCGACAAAGTGTTTCAAAATTGTAACCTACGTATGGTCAACTGTTTCAAGAGGTCAACTGGTCAAGAGGATGAACTCGGATGATAATACAAAAATCCTTACAGTTCTTTCCGGAATACTTTAAAATAGTACAGGTATACTATGAAACTCCTTGAAGAGTGATTCTAATAGAATACATTAAATATAAATATCAAACAACGCAAACACTTGTTTCTTATAGACCAGCTAAAAATAAAGCTGCGTTTCCTATTTTTCTTTAAGAATTGTTATTAAGATTTTTTATAACTCTGCGAATTCGATATTTTCTATAAATATCGTTTATTACTTCGTTCTCAATAATAAACCTAACCTTTTCTCTCTCAGTGCCATCTGTTAATGGATCGTGGTACCAACTTGGAGAGAGACGTCCCAATGGAAATACCAGAGGCCATCAACCTTTAACCACAGAGGAGGAGTCGGAATTAACAGATAGAAAGGAAGACTCGAAATAGCCTGAGGACTGTAGGCATGCAAGAAAAAAATTACGTAGGTCATAGTTCGTTGACTCAACCATTCATCTCAGCTTAAGCCCAGCGTATTAACAGCAGAAGAGAAAACGCAAATGCCATACCCAAACGATCATGACAGCGTAGGCCTGTCATGAGAGATGTTATGATTTACTTAGTATGCAGTTTACTTACACTTAACAGATTGCACCTGTATACAAACATACCACATTTTATTAATTTTCTTCTTCGGAAACGCTGCAAGATACAGATTGTAGGTAATACATATATCATTAGTTTTACCACATTTGTACAAAACTCGATTTGTATTCTTCACTTTCTTACGTTATTTACACTATTATAGTATTACTACCAAACTGGATTAAACTCTTCTCTAAAAAAAATTACTACCAAACCGGATCTCTTGCACCTCTTCTCTAAAAAAAAAAAGCAAAGTACTTTCAATAGTAATTTAGATAGTATTAAGAGGTGTGAACAAAAGGCGCTAGCAACTAGTTGACATTGAATAGCGGCTGGACAATTAAGTTTCTTTCTTTCTACCTGTTTTTTAATTCAAGAAAAATGTCATTTTATGCTTGAGATAATTAAAGATTTCCTATAAACAGATCACATCTCCCTACATCGACAGTTAGAGGTCTATATAAACCATTTCCTTTATAATTATTATTAAAGTTCGTATTTAATTATTACAAATGTGGAAGATTTCTGCATGCAAATAATCCTAAAAATCACTGTAATCAAACTAAGTACGAAAAGAATGTTATTATCCAAATGTCTCAAAATGCAACTAATAATGCACTGAAGAAACAATGGAATATTTTCATTTTCATGGTAACTTAGCAATTATCTTTTTTGGGGAGGTGAAAGTTTCTGGTGAAAGAAACAAGCATATTCCTCTTTCAAAAAATTAATCAATTCAAAATAATTAAAAGTAACACAAGCAATAATGATTTGCAACTTTGTTTTCATTATAACACCATAAGTTGAAGTTTAAATCAACATCATATTCTAAAATATATGAAATACCAATTAATCTCTATTCACAAAAGCTAATTTTTTTTTAAATATTCATAGCTAAGAACTCGGTGCATATTGAATGTTCTTCTGTTCTCTTGCATCTTCGAACAGGATGTAGTGATGTACTTTCATGGACAGAATCACCATTTGTCATCACTCCTGGTCTTTTTTCTTTCCTTAATATATCCAGCATGTTTTAGCTACCAATACTGGAAATATTGGTTCCAATTAGCGTACTTTCTATTTGGAAGAACGTCCTAATGAGATTCCATTATGAATCTCATTATTAATCTCATTTGAATCACTTTTTTTTTATCTCTGGAAGCTTCCATGTCATCGAATACATTTGAATCAGGTGTGAAGTGATAATAGTAGATCTCATTGTTAGTGATGATTCGGAAACACCTGCTCGTCATGGAAAAGTTCGTGAACTGTCGTTGTCGAAATGTTTTCAGCTGAGTGATGTGTGTCGAATTTTTAGTCCTTGGTCGTCTTCGCGAATGAAGACAATAACGTGAGAGACGTTGATGTGGTTAAACGTGATTATCCCATGCGTGGGTTGTCATTCTGTTCATCATATTCATTTTATAATGTAACATGTCACAGAAACTCCTTTCCTGCTTCACCTGTTCGCCATATAAATCAACTAACGAAGTGTAAATTTCGGTTGGTGATTTTAGTTCGCATGCGGTAAATGAATCACTCCTTGGTTGTATGTTTGCCCAATACTGAAATCAAACTGTACTTCTAATTTTCAGAACTATGCGCGTAGGTAGAGAAATAGGCATATCTCTGCTTATTGCAATAACTACAATATGTCTACCAATGTTATATGATTCACTGTATTATTTAAAAAAAAAAGTATTTATCGCAGTTTATGTTCATTTGTTTTTAAACATGTATCTTATTCCAAAATGTTAAAATCCGCCTGCATACTTCCTGGTAATATATAGTAATTTTTAAAAATCTCTTATTTTTTTATTCTTTTAACATTTCACAAAATGATCGTTAAAATTATTTACAAAATAAATTAGAATTACTCAAAGCGGTTTGAATATTTTATGAGAACAGTTCATTGATCTTATTAAATGTTTAGTTTTTAAAAACAAATATACATTTAATAAGTGTTATATAAAAATAATAACTATTTTTTATTTTATTACTAGTTGTGGATTACTAATAAACAAAGTTTATCCGTAATCATTCTATCAAAATTAGACTGATTAGTTATGCCTGTGAATAATCTTGAATTAGCTAATTAACTTATTAGTTGAGGACAAGAAGTGAATAACTTATACATTCGGAATATTTGCATATCAGTTAAAATTAATTGATGAATTCATTTAGCTTCATTTTAGTGTAGAATTCTTTACTGTAAATAGCTTTTTGTTTGTTTGTTTATATCATTATTATATATCGATAATAACTGTGCAATTTTTGGATGTGTTTTATTATGTATAATAAAATAAAACATCTGAATTTTATAATTCTGTTAAAGAAAAACTGTTAAACATTTAAAATATGAATTCAAAGTTATTCATAAAGTGAATGAATGTGCAAAGCAAAGGAGTTAAACACTTTTAAACCTCTATATAGCTTTTTCTTGAAAGCTCAACACGTAACCACGCAATCAAGTAGTTTTTGGAATAGAAACATTATCTCTTTCTGATACAATTACTGTACCAAGTGACTCCAAAGAGCTGATGGGAGAATGTGATATGAAATTGAAACAAAATTCCTTAAATCACGTCAGCCAGTCTATGCTATGTGTTTTGACATCTAATAACAACAAAAAAATACAAAGCTGTTTTGATTGATCTCATGCATTTATATTAAAATCTCATTGTGGTTTTTGAGTGATTACTGTTTTTCAACATGGCTCAGGTACGCTTTTGATTTTTGTGGCAATTTCATTGTGACAAGTTAATTTTATTATTTTTGAATTCTCTGCAAATTGTTTTATAGTATAGGATCAAACTAAAGGTATATATAAATTCGGAATTGAGAAGAGAAAATTTTAAGATCTGATCATATTAGAGTCTTGACAAATAACAGATTAATTTAGAAGAAAATTGTCGATAGGAAGTAGTTAGTAATGATGCAACTTTTTAATGTTAATATAGCTTCTTTTCAATATATTTTCCCGAGGTACACACTTTGAAGGGAGCCTCCGTATCTCAGTCAGTATAGACGAAGCCCTTTGGTCGGAAAGACTTGGGGTTCGATTCCCGTCAGTGACATGAGGAACCTTTATCTGGTCTCTTTCGACTAAAGATGAGTTAGCCGGTCTCATACGGTGGTAGAGGGATTTTTTCTCTGAAATTTGGGTTTTTAGTCCCTCAAAACAGACAAACCGCACAGTAGAACAGACGCAATTTACAGACAAGAATACTTCGAAGCATAGTGGTAACGCCTTATCCATGTATTACGGTTAGGAAATCCAAGGATACTTGGAAAGCCATGGGCGTTTAAGTGTTGCCTGGTAAAAGCTACTGATAAAGTACCACTTTGAAGAAGTACACATAACAAGAAATTACGTAGCTAAACTACCACAGTAAGAAATATATCGACCACTCTTTTAACTAGATAAAGACTGACAAACGTGCTCTTCTCATACACTCCTACTCTCCGAGTGCAGCCTCTCATAGAGGGACATATCCACTTTTATGATCCAAATATTTCCTGTATATATTTATAAAGCGCACTTTTATGAATGAAATACTCCGTAAATCAAAGTAAATCAAATACTTTTGTACGGATAATCCGCAAACTGAATAATCTGCATCCACATGTATTACGGTTAGGAAATCAACAGTACACAACTTCACAATTTGAAGATGTCCAAAACCTTAAGTAAAACCTGTAATATAACAGTGTCGTCAATGGGCTGCTCTTAACATGAAAAAAAAAGGAATCTATTGATGTGTTGTTTCTAGAACACTGGAAGTCATAATACTTTAAGAGCAGTCCATTCTGAAACAGAATTTCAGAGAGAGAGAGAGAGAGAGATTGACAGAATGAAAAGGATGAGAAATTGGTATAATACATTTATATAGAAGTAGAAGAAATTATGGTACCCAGTTCGGTGAAGCGGTATACCTAAAGAAAATATCTATCGAAAAGGAGAAACAGAAGTTCTATGACAAAGTGGTTGGAGTAATTAGAGTGAGACTGTGAGCAGGACTGACATCCATTAAGCGGACTGCTCTCTTCTAGAGTGCAAGAAACAAGGAAGCTTTTGATATATCCTTAATTACGAAAAGTATTTCAAGAAGGGAAGAAATTTTTGGGAATTATGTAATATTAGAAGTTGTGCAGGCGAGAAGTAATGTCTTAAAAGGAAGAAGACACCAATTATTTGATCTGAGAACTATGAATGCCATGTGATGTATGCATGTATTAGTTCTGTTGGCTGCCTTCTATTTCCCTTTTTTGGGATAGGCTGAATATACTTGATTTCTATGCTATGGGATAGATGCTGTTAAATGAATACATGATAGCATGTGGTGACAACAGATGACAGATATTAATTCTGGAGTGTAAATTACGAGTGATTTAGGATTGCAATGCGACAAGGACACGCGTTAATATCCAAGCTATTAAGAATTCTACTGCTTTCTTTCTAACGAAAGATATTAGGAGGAATGCAAATGAATGAAATATGACATTACGACGGGGGGGGGATGAAAAGTTCTGATAAACACCTAGAACAAAATGATTGGCTCGTGTAACAAGGAAAATAATTTTTCTCAGAGGATTGCAAATTATGCAGCAGCGTTGTAACAAAGTGTATAGCACTTCGTGGAGAATATGCAGAATACTGTATAAAGTACATGGTTCTACCTCAATTCCTTCATGTTGATCACAACTATCACAATTTTTCAACACACATTCGTATATCCCACTATTCCATTCTTTTCATAGTAGGAAGTGATTTTCCTTAGTCTTCTAACTAAAGTCATCAAGTTAGCTTTATCTTCGCGTGATGTTTCAAAAGGGTATTATTGCATGAATGTGTGAGAGGGAGAAGAAAGAAGAATTTTCACCCAACAGTCTCGCTGTAGGATTAGAAACTTTGACTCAACTGATGCTGCCTACAGCTAATTTCTGGACTATTTTACCCACTCATGCTTCATGTAAATCTATAAACACGTTATACTGCAGTGTACCGATTCCAGTATTAATATCAACAATTTTTGGAAATAGGAGTTGATATACAGTATCACGACTCCAAAAAAATCAGAGGCGTAAGATTTGAATTGACAAGTCAGTAATTCCATCTTACAAAGTTTCGCCGAAAACACACTCGCACATTTTCTTAAAAACTAGTAGCCGCTCTACTGTGCTACAGTTCTATATTTCCTTCTTGAGAGAGATGAAAATCAGAAGGAACACACAAGTGTATCAGCATATCGAAGTATACATTATATGTAGCAGAATTTCCGACAAAAAGGCTCCTAGAAACTATTTCTACTCAGTGAAGAAAATGTTTCAACTTTAAGACTGTCACAATTTGTTCTCGATCATGTGCTGGTTTATAAGTATTCTACATCCTAGTTCATATGTGGAACTTAATGTGGTCACATTCACTGATTTTCAACGAAAGTTTTCCTTAGTCTGCCGACAATTATGTCCTAATGCCGTAATATAAAAACAGCCAGTCACCGAAAAAAAAAGAAGAAAGATTCTTGCAGTAAAGTAGCTTATCTTGTAGAAGAAATTCTACCCTAGTAAATTATAAAATTTGAATGACATGTTACCTCATTTGTGAAGCACCTGCATTCTTCATAACAAAACGAGTACTGAAAGCCTGAACGTCTAAACGAGGCTATTTTTATTTTCACAACTTAGGTGCAACAGGAAAGATAACAAGAAAGAGAAAATTTAGATCAAACATTCAATCAATGACCAATGATATGCGTTCTCAACCGGTATATTTTGTTGTTGTTGATTTATATATAGTGTTAATGCTTGCCATAATTTTTTTGTAAAACATTAAACCAGATCGATATCGGAAACACACGAAATGCTTTTGATAATCTTATTAGAGGATTTTAAAATGTATTGAGTAGTATATAAAGTTACTTGCAAATATTTGACATTTCCTTTACAAAATTTTATGTTAACTTTTTTACATGATAAACTGAACGGCATTTGGAAATTTATTTTATTGTTTTTTTTTTTAAATCGCAAGACCTACAAAATATCTAGAGCAGACTTTAACCAAATCAGTGACTTACAAGAGATTCGAATCTCCACAAAACAGGAACCTTTTAACCAACTGATCCAGCGAGACAAATCAGCGGGCGCTATCGTGAACAGCGCACTTATAATCAAGGTATCTGAACGCAGTTATCAGAGTCGGTAACATGAAGTATAACCATTTTTTCTTAATGCGAATTAAAATGCTTTAATTAGTGAAGGAGTCTCCGTAGCTCAGTCGATTTTGATGATGCACTTTGGATGAAAAGACCTGGGTTCGAATCCCGTCTAAGACTAGAAGAACCTTTATCATGACTTTTCAAAGGAAGGCGAGTTAGTGGTTTCATATGGAAGTCGCGGGGTTTCCCCCTCTCTGAAACTCGGTTTTTCGTCCCGCAAAGCCGGACAGAAGAACATACGAAATTTAGAGAAATAGGAGTAGGATACTACGGGAATACCGATTAACCACCTATACGTTCGAATCTGGTTTCAAAAGCCTACATGGCTTAAGTTTAAATGTAAATAGGAAGAAAGTCGTCAGTGGAACGTGGTATGTCGTTCTATCACTTTTCATTGCAACGAACTGTAATAAGCTAATAATAATCAACTGAGTACAAAGTTTCGACGGCTTGGGGATGCAATATAGCCACCAATTTATTCTCTGTAGTGATAAATCATTGCTATAATGACCAAAAAACATTATGTAATTTAGATATCTAAATTTTATGAATGATTAATAATCGACTACATATGAAGAATTTCAGTGAATAAGAAATAGGTGTAGCTAGAATGCTCACTTCACTCCTTCAACAGTTAACGAAAATCTTATATTATCTTAAAAAGAAGCGATATTCGACAGACCTGAAAAGCTGACATTTCATTTTATTTGAGATGTATTTCAAAACACAAATAACTTATGATATTGTAGTTCATTAGATGTCAAAATAATAGGTGACAACCAGATAGTAGATTTTTTTAAAATGCGATTCGTGGCATTCAGATCAAAAGCAAACAGACAAACGTTAAACGTGTTTACTTTTCACTAAAAATGCTGTGTAATCACAATTACCGCAGAAATCCCAAAATTAAAATTTAGAATAGAAACAGCCCTCGGGTTTTCCTGGATAAAACGAAAGCACAAAGTTTGTCCTCTGGATTAAGATTTCTAAACTCATAAATGAACAAAAAAGAGGATAAAAACAAATACCGCTTTGCATATTAGATTATTTTTAAAAAAATACCAACTTATGTGTAAATAAAGGTTAAAGCAATCATAAACTTAAAATGAATAACAAAACTGCTTACATAACTATGCACTATATATTCAGGTAGAAATTTGTAGAGTATAACATTTTGTCATCTCCCTCAACGATTCTTATATTTGTACATGAATCACTCAACTTTGCAATACTCCATAAAGCAGTAAGAAAACGAAATTTTTCTATAATAAAATTAATGACACTGCACCCTGAGATGGACATATCATGTGTTAAGTTCTATATGTTTGTATTTCAGTGTTCATGAAGTTCATTAAACAACGCATTTTGAGTGGAAGTCGTCCATCACCATCTTATTGATGATGTTATCAAAGTTGCTTCAGGAGTAATATGTAACATCTAAAATAAATTTTGGTTGACAGATAATGAAAAATATCAAATCAAAGAAAGAAGATATTAAAATATCCGGAATATGCAATAGCTTAGTTTAAGTTTTATAGAATTTTTTAAAATATTTATTTTTTTCAGATTTTCAAAATTTAATTATTTTTATTTTATTAATTTTAATATTAATTTAAAATTTTATTTCTATTTTTACATTTCATTAATTTTTATTATTGATAGTGTTAATTTTTTTAATTAACACTGACATTTTCATATCATTTTCAGCTTAACATTAGGCCTCATATGTACGAGAGGGGGGATGGAAAGCGCTAATAAACATAAAGCAACTGATAATAACCGCAAGAAAGAACATACAAGGATATACGAACGAGGGGACGGGGGAACTGAAACGTTCTGATAAACACCTAGAACAAAAATGATATTAAAGCAGCTGATATAACCACAAGAAAAAAATATATATTCAAATCCTTTAACCCCCATGTTTTATCAAATTGGTATAATTTGTTCTTTTTCTTTTAGGATATATAAGAAGACATGTCAGAGGTTTTGAAGAAATTTGAAGACAGAGCTGCGGGTCGTCATAAAGTTTTTCGTGATGCAAGAAACGTCCGCAATTGATATTCACCAAACTTTGTGTGAGATTTTAAGGTACTGTGCCTCACCATACCCAACCGTTGCCAGATGGGTGTCTAAGTTTAAAACTGGGCATCGTGAGACGACAGATGCTCCCAGGTTAGGAAGATCTTCCACAGCGATTACACCTGAAGACATCGATGCAGTGCATGCCATGATCTTGATGATAGACGAATACCTGGATATCCCCCAAAATAATTGCAAAGATTCTTGGGTATATCCAGGGAACGAGTTGGGGTCATTATCTACTAACATCTGGATATGCAGATGCTCTCAGCGAAGTGGATCCCCGAATGTTTAAATGCTGACCAAAAGAGAGTACGTGTGCTGTTATCTCAAGGGATTTGGGGTAATTTTGAGAAATCGGGTGCAAATGTTTGCTCATATTGTGATTATTAATAAAACATAGATTCATCACTTTGATCCAGAGACCAAACAACAGTCAGTGAAGTGGAGACACAAAAGTTCTACATCGCCAAAGAAGTTCCGAATTCAAAAGTCAGCGGGGAAAGCTCTTGCCATTGTCTTTAGGGATATGGATGGTATAATCCTCACCAAGTATCTAAAAAAAGGTGAAACTATTGGAGCAGTAGTTTATTCAACAGCTCTGAAGGAGGTACTGAAGGAAAAACGCTGCGGCAAACTGATCAGGAGCGTGTTGCTTTTGCAACACAGCGCACCTGCTTACACTGCTCATGAAACTCAACAGACAATACACAACTTTCAATGTCTGGCTCACTCACCCTATTCGCCAGACCAGGCCCCATCTGACTATTTCCTACTCCCAAATTTAAAGTAACACTTGAAAATAACAAATTTACCACAAATGATGAATTCATATTTGCAGCTGAGGACTGATTTGTACAACAAAGGAAAAGACTTTTTTCTAAGAAAATATTGCAATTGATGTAGCAGCGAATATGTAGAATAATGTGTACGTTACATGGTTCTACCTCATTTCCTTCATGACAATTATCACAACTTTTAGAACATCCTCGTAAGAATATAAGAACATAAGTTACCTTCATAACGCTGCTACTAGTATTTCTCCCTTGTGGTTATATCAGTTGCTTTAATATCATTTTGTGCTGGGTGTTTATCAGAACTTTACAGCCGCCCCCCCATATAACTTCTGAAACTATATAAATCCCAAATCAGCATAATCCTTATATTACAGTTATATCTAAGAGCGGAGCACCAAACCGTGAAGCCTAAGCGTTAGACGAGAGTAGATCATTCACCTGCTCGCAGAATATTGAATATCTTATTCTGCGAATGCGTCGATTATTTTTCAATTTTATAACAAATATATTTCAAGGAGTTAGAGCAGCTGCAGTAGCTATCTAGAGAAGAAGAAGCCTAACTATCAAATAGCCATGAAATTCAAGTTCACTGATTACTCGAGCGTCCAATAATCCACCGATCTGGAGAAATTATCTGTGCACTCATTAATAAGTGAAGGAAGCATGTGCATTACGAAACGCAAACAGACGATTAAATCTCTTTGCTCTTTCGCCAAGTTTACGCGAGTCCAAGTTGGTATTGTTTAACATCGTATACCATATAAAAGGATGAAAAAAAATCAGAAAAAAAAAAGCTTTTTCGTTCTTCTTCTTCATTAATCTAGAATCTTGGTTTGTTATTTCATTGAAATTGCTCTTCGATTGGTCATCACTATAGATGAAATATGTGCGTTTTCAATGTTATTTATTCAACTGCTTATTTCCATATGAATTAGTAAAAGAAAAAATACTACTGAATAAAATTATGGTACATAGATTGCTATGGAGTGTCACTTTGATTTTATTTAAAACTGAGCAATTTAGTTTAGTATTTACGCGATCTATAAATTATAATCGCATGTTTCGCAATGAAATGAATTATTTATGTGAAGAATTAATACTCTGGTTATAAATAACTCTTGCGCTCTAAGGAAATTTAATGCAAACCTATAATTCATCTCGGTTGAATTATGCACGTAATTCACATTTTTCATAAAAGAATAAGTATTGGTTTTCACTTTCTGTTCACTGCATTAGGGTCCTTTTTTTTAAACTCGATAAAAGATAATAATCAGATCTAGTATATTGTCCACTTCCACCGTTATTTTTCTTTCACTATATCTTCTAAGTTGGTTTTCCTAATTAGCACTCTCAAGGCAGTCATTACATACTTGTACAGAATACCACGTTAATCCCCGCGCCAGGAACACGACAATTAAACTAATTTATTATCTCTTTAAACTAAATACTTGTTTCACCAAATACGAAGGACGAAAACAACAAAAACAGCAACACATTTCGTGGTTTATCATCTAGAAATCGGCAAATTTGGCTCTATCTCTTATTCAGTATCACAATAATATGAATGAGTATTTTAGCATAAGCTACATTATCAAATTGATTTAATTATATAAATAAAATGAACTATTTTTATATACAGTGATTTTGATAGGTACATCTTCATAATTTATGTAAACCATGGATTCCTTAAACATTAAAGGAGGTAGGGAGATCTCTATGGATTTCATGCACACGCGCGTGTGTATGTGTTAACTCTTTAACTGGGTCAATTCTGTTTAAGAGCGAAATATTAGTTGACATGATACGTCCCGTTGTAAATTTAACACACAAAAAAAATTCTCTCCTGATGGAGTATTCATATAATGTTGTAGAGTATACTAAGATTGTTCGTGGAACTCGTGAGGCCGAAGACGACGGAAGGTATAAGAATCGCAGTTGTCACAGTTGATCAAACGGTGGAACAACACAACTGCGATTTTCAAAGGAGCATATTGGTACGTACAATGCATTGGATCCTCTCGCTAACAAACTATTACATCACTGTTCCTTTTCTATCAACTGAAACAAAGTAGCTACATATACAATAGGAAAGAGCGGAAAAAGTCGCTAGTGTACATAAATCTAAATAAATTTAGGCCAACATATCGGTTTCGTTAGATTGTTCTGAATTATGGCTGAAGCAAGTAAGTGTACTATGTTATTTTTATGAAACCTACACACGAGAGGTCACAAGACCTGTAACACAGTGCTGGGTTTGAACGAGTAGTGAGAGAGGGGGGGAAGAGATATCTCTTAATCAATAAGTTTAGGAGTTGGAGACTGTATTCATTGGGGAACACGACTGCAGGAAAAGTTTTCCAAAGAACAGAGGCCGACGAATAATGGAAGAGTAGAAGAAAATTGTTAGATAGTTGGAAGTTGAATTATGTATGGATTTTCACCAGGGACTGCGTGTTGCCAGTTCACTGGGGCAGAGCCCGTGAAAATACCAATAAACAAAATATGGGCGCTGCCCTAGTCAACTGGCAACATGTAGAAACCGAACATCTACGAGAAAGCGATTGGATAAATCAGTGAGAGAGAGAAAGAGAGAGAGAGAGAGAGAGAGAGAGAGAGGGGGGGTTCATCCTTTAAGCAGATAGCCCTCTTTTGGATAAAATGAAGCATTTGGAAGGAGATTTAGGTGCACCATATGAAAACATATTCTAAAGTCAGAGGAATCTAGGATTTAAACATATTAGAAGTTGGGTAGAAGTAAAGCAACTTTCAGACCGATTTCAGCCTCCAAGTTTTCTGGGGCCTGAAGACGTCATGGCTATCATGTTTTCGCTAGGATACGGCTCGATTTGTAAATCAACTGAAATAAAGAAACGTGATCCTGGTTGGCTTTGAGAGTATTATCAAAGTGAGGATAGTGAAGGGAGCTATTCCTTCAGTGTTAGTGAGAATGGCCAGGTGTCAATTGTTTAAGACATTTATTATGAAATATCTTGAAGCAGCTTGAATCGTTAAAGCTTCAAGAATGAAGAAGATGAATGAAGTTGGCTTTTAAAAAAACAAAAAAACAAACTATAAATGTGATTTGAGGTTAGTTGAGAGCAGGTTTTCGATGTACAGGAAGAAGAATAGAAAAACGTACAGAACACTGAGGTGCTCTAGCACTTAGGTGGAGGATATGGGCTATGTATGTAAGGAAAATGCGAAGTGAAGTGAGTTCTTTAGTGAGCGAAATCACACAGGAGGATGTTTAGCATCGAAGGGTACAAAAATGTCCTTACCTCAGTGGAGAATATTTAGTGAGGAGATTACTGTTCACAGCATTGCTTAAAGATCTGGAAGTATATGGCCGTGCAATGGTATTGCACGGTTTGTCAAATGCAGACGAAGAGTGAAGTATACTTCCATCAACAATAATATGGATCAGATTTGAAGTCAGTGAGAAATTTACATATAGGAAATGGCGAAAGTTCAGTCTTAGGCATTCCGACACTGGAAGAGAAATCAGAAATCTCAGAGGAAGGAAATATCAGCTATGATAGCTTATGAATGATCAGAAAAGGAACTGGCGACCTATTGAAAAACACAAACTATTATATATATATAATACTTTGTGCCGAACCTAATATAATGTCCAAAAACTGTGAACAGAGAATACTAGAATCCATCGTATGGACCATTAATTAAACTGGTCAGCCTCCTGGTATTTGTCGATGATTTAGCTGATGGTGATGTTCATTACATTTTTATAGAAATGAGATGAGAATAATATGTCGACAGTTTGATAACTAACTTTTATCTCTGTTTTTTTTTCAAACTTGCGTAAGTGGAATATATATAAAAAATACCGTATTTAAAATATTTTTACTGATTTAAATTAGATGTTTACTAATTTAATGCCAAACTGAATAATATGGAAAAGCAAAGTTATTGTGCAAACTGTAAACTGGAAATTGGAATGATTACACAGTAAACAAATTTCATGCAGTTTACTGTGTAGTCTTTCTGTTCAGAATTTTCATGAATCAATTTTAAAGTATTTAAGAACTTTGAGATGCTTTGTTTCTAATATGAAAAATAAAAACTAAATGTTTAAAAATGCTCCAACTTCCTTATGACATACTTTTAGATGTATTGCCACAAAATGGCATAATTTTACGAATCAATCGCCTCTCCCAACAAAGAGCTTGACAATATTTAAGGAGTATTCTTTAGACACTTGTGTATTAATATTTTATCTGAATTGCTACATCACTAATAAAGGCTACTCTTCATTTCATTACTCTTCATTGCTATTAATTGTTGTTTTATTTTCATGGATTTCTCAACATCTGCATATGAAATCGGATTAAATAATACTATCGTGAAAGATTACATTCTTTAAATGGCCTAGCATAGTTCTAAAAATAATGTAATTTCATAAGAAATGTAAATTACTACAATACTAAACTTATCATAAAGATAAAATATATTCAAAATGAAGGAAATGCTCATTCGTCATTGAAAATTTTAATGACATTATATCGCACTGAAAAGTAAATGAAATCAATAGATGTGGCCGGAGTAGCTAAAATGAAGATACTTATGAACAAAAATATGACGTAGAAAAATATGACGTAGGTAAATGTAGTTCACGATACGTACTAAAACGAAATCCTCAGCGATATACATCATACGATATATATTCAATTTGCAGAAGTGTTTTGAGTTCTTCAAATGAGCAACCAGCTATAACTCTGGTCGCACGTTATGTGTGATGCCGGATAGATCTCTATTCTTCACTCCTTTTTCTCCTTTGGGAAACCATCAACGACAAACTTCCGGAATGTTACTTTTATAACCCTAAATTCTGATCTCCAAACCATTTCTTCAATGGAACATTAATCACATTTCAATGCTAGCAAAGCTTGTTATTTCTCATACATAAACCTTCTTGGATATAACTCTTAACCAGTACCGTCCACAGGATGTAGCATAGGGACAGCCTGCCTCATGGCGCGGCTTAATAAGGGCGCTCGTTCAGCCATATTGCGGTAGGCGCCGTCGCTACGCTAACAATTCCTGTTAGCGTAGCAAGTGCGGAAAGAAGTTTTTCCAAGCTTAAACTGATTGAAAATTATTTGCGAACAGCAATGACCGAAGAAAGATTGGTTGGTCTAGCAATAATATCGATAGAGGCGGACATAACTTATAATTTAAATTTAGAAGAGCTTATAAACAGTTTTATTGTGCGATATCCCCCATAGAGCAAACATTTAATTAATATTATTATGTAATCGTTTTGCATTGATGTTTCTCTTGTAATAAAAACAAAATAGCATTTGGAGATTTTCTTATATTTTTGTCTTATAATCCATCAGGGGCAATATTTAGTTGTTTGCCTCAGGACGCGATCTAATCTGGCGATGGCCCTGCTCTTAACTCCGATTTTTCATGGATTAAACATATTACAAGTACTGTTTCCGTAGTGAGATAATAGCAGCATTCGTTCTTCGGTCATAAACTATCGATGATCAGATATAGTGTAATATACTGGCCTCATAGTTTCTTAGTTGCTTCGGGTGTAATTCCAGCCACAATTTACATTACTGCCAACCCAAGTATAACTTCAAACGAACTTTATCTTCTTTGGATAACTCTAACGTCAAATATTTTAGCACAAACCTATTACGGCTGCCATTTCAGAATTCGATAAATTACGTTTTTTTTTTCTTTCGCTCAAAGCATTGCTTTACTCTTGACAACTATTAATTCTGTACAAATCACATCACAAATTCATCTGACTACTGCATCCTGTTTTCACATTTACGCAGTTCTTCTGCGAGCTCTCTAAAAATTCTAGACTCAATATAAGAGCCAGAAATTAGGTTGATTAATGATCCACCTTTCATCAATTCATTATCTCATTCTCTTTCGCACAGGCATTTCTGTTCTGTTCATTTTTTACAAATACTTCCATGGCGATTATTTATTATAAATGACAACGTTAATTTTCCCGATCTGATAAAATATGTGCAGTTTCAACATGTTTTCACAGTTTATTCAACACGTTTTCACAGTTTAGATTTGATTCTAACTAAGTGTTCAGCGCTGTTCTAACCGCACTGGTGCAGTGTGTGCAGTGTTTTGTTAAATGGGGTTATTTGCTATTAGTCTCAGCTAGCATTACAGGATGGTAATATCATGTAAAGCGGGACTATAAGCGAAATGTCCTACCACAGAGATCAGAGATGTGAAAAAGTTGGGCAACTTAAATGTCTCATTGGTTGAGTAATATAAGTTAATGATGCTGAATGTTGGAGGAAAGCTATCGATGAGAAACACACATGAAGATATAATCAAGAAACATGTGTGCTGAAGTATGTGTAACACTAGCCGTAAGCTAATCATTTGCGAATCTCATTTGATCACTCCAAAACATCTTGGCACAAGATTAGACCAGATTCAAACAATCAACTCAATGCGCCTCACTTTGTCTTCTGCAAAGCAAAAGCCTTCAGTGAGTTCAAGATTCCTTTCTTCTTTTTAACCTCTGCCCACAAATAACAATGAAGTATTAAAAAAAAAATTCAGCTAACGCCTTTTTATTCCCTTATACGGGAGTAGGCGAGGCCATTTAGCCCTATCTAACTTTTGGAGACTGAGTGGGCAGTTCAATCTCCACTGGTACCCAATCAGAGACAGATGGCCCAAGGCTATCACTAATTAAGCGGTACGCAGTGAAGAGAGACGGCTCAAATGTGCCGCCATCTCGTGGTCTCTAACCCTAACACAATATATTTAATGTCTGAAATAATGTGGGTTCTACGGTCGATTTTCTTGAGTTTACAGGACGAAAAACCCGAGTTTCCGGGAGGAAAAACCTGCTTGCCCGTGCCAGAGATCGACTAACTCGGGAACCGGTCGAAAAAAGGCTTAGAAAAATTTCCTCTAGTCGCCGACTAGACTCGAAACCAAGTCTTCCTTCGTGCGGCCAAGCGCGGTGGTGTGCAAACGCCACATCCACTGAGCTACACAGGCTCTAATGATGTATTATGGGATTTGCAATCTTTCGCGTGTGGGTTTGATGTAAAAAAATAAAATAAAATAAAAATTCACTCTCTACTTCACTTTCTGTTCAAGTCAGTAATGAAGGAAATATTTGATGACATTTGTGCTCAAAATCTAACTGCAGCTAGATTTTGAGCACAGTTTGATCGCAAGGAGCTAATTTGTGGGGGGGGGGGGGCGGAATAGGAGCTAAATGCGGATATCATAGAGAAAAATAAATGAATACTGTAATGAAGGAAATATTTGATGACATTTGTGCTCAAAATCTAACTGCAGTTAGATTTTGAGCACAAAACGTCTGTATAGAATGATGGAGAGAATGGAAGTTTCATCAGATCGCAAGGAGCTACTTTGGGGGGGGGGGGACGCGGAATAGGAGCTAAATGAGGATATCATAGAGAAAAATAAATGAATATGGAAAATTCTTGATTGCATCCTTTCAAAACAATGATAGTCAAGTAGACATCCATTAGATTTTGGAACTATCGAATATTTATATCCATGAATGAATTACAGCACCCATTATGATGATATATAGCTTACGTGGGAGGTCTGAAAGGTTCTCAGCCTAACAATGAAAAAAAAAAGTTTATAATTTCAAAATTATTTTTATTTTTCAACATAATCTCCCTTGAGTTTAATACATTTATTCCAGCGATGCTCCAGCGCTATTATCCCGTTCCGTATAGTGATTCTCAGTAAGATCTGCAAAATACCCCTCTACAGCTGCAATCAACTCTTGATTCGAAGAAAAACGCTGATCAGCAAGGAAGAGTTTTAGTTTAGGGAAGAGATAGAAGTCAGAGGGAGCCAAATCTGGGGAATAGGGTGGATGTTCCAACAATTCGTAGTGCAGATCCCTTAATTTTCCCATTGCCAAAACACCTTTGTGGGCAGGTGCATTGTCCTGATGAAAGATGATTTTTTCTTCTGCAAACCAGGTCTTTTCTCACGAATTTTTTCGTCTAGTTTGGTTGAAAGATCGGAATAATATTCCCCAGTTATTGTTTTATCCTTTTCAAGATAATTAATAAACAAAATGCCTTCAGCATCCCAAAACACTGATTCCATGACCTTGCCTTCTTTAGGGCTAAACTACTGTTTGTGTGGTGTGTACTGGTGAATCCAAGTCTCATCCATAGTAATAAATCGATGCACAAAATCAGTTTTAATCTTGTTAAAATACTCCAAGCACTGTTCAGAGATTTTCATGCGAGTGCGTTTTTGATCTGCTGTGAGCAAGAGCGCGGCACCCATCTTGCGCAAAGCTTTTTCGTTTGCAATTCTTCATGCAAAATATATCCTACACGTTCTTTTGAAATGCCTATAATCTCAGTAACTTCAGGCACTTTGACTCTCCAGTCATCCAATACTATGTCGTGCACTGATCTATGATATCTGGTGTTGCTACACTTTTTACACGTCTTTCAAGTGAATCATTTTCAAGGCTGGTACGGCCACGTTTAAACTCGGCAGCCCATTTCTTAATTGTCGAAAACGAAGGAAAAGAGTGCCCATAAGCTTTTATGAACTTCGCATGAATTTCTTTTGGCGTTAAACCTTCTTTTACAAAGAATTTTATAACCGCAACTCAATTTTATCCATTTCAAGGGATACAGACAACACCTTTGCTTCAGACAGCTGTATAAAAAACTACTTGATAGAATGACTTGCAATTTCACATGGATGATTACGATATATGTGGCAACTTTGAAAAAAAAAATCGTGCCGATAATGTTGCCATTTATGGTCGAGGCCGAGAACTTTTCAGATCACCCGCGTATATTAAAAGTAATGAAACCTATGTTGCAGTGTAATATTATACAGCATTTATAATATAACAGTTGAGAAGATTTTGGATTTAAATAATGTTAAGAATTGTACAGTAGAGTACGTTTTTTTGGGGGGGGGGCTACGATGAATAGTCTCTTCGCTTTGTGATGTATTACAGTCAGTAAGGGCTAGAAGTCTGTGTTAGCTAGAAAGAGAAATCTGATATCATGAGTAGAGATTTGTTATATTATAAAAGATAAGCAGAAAATAAACGGAAAATAATGCTTTGGTAGCGTTAAAGTTCAGAAAGTTGTCATCATTGTCATCATCATCATCATCATCCCCCCAAAGAATGGCAAAGAGATCAATGATTCAGACATTAGTTTACTTTTAAGATAATGGTTATCCTGAAGCGGGCTTCATTTGAGTACTATAAAGTTTCGCAAATGAAGGAGAGGAACTGCAGTAATCAGCAATACGGGTGGGATTTGGAGTATAAGAGGATGGCTGCCTTTTGATTCGCTTTCCTATAGGAGGAAGAGCGTCGGTGAAATTATAAAGTCAGATACTTGGCGGAGACATCTCAAGGGAGGATATCATCCACCAAGTATGATACGCAGTGAACGAACGTCCAGAGTGGAAATTGCCTATGAGATTATAAAGAGCGGAAGTCAGACCATAAAATGATCTCTTGGTAATGGAAATGTCAAAAGTGACCGTACAAATTTCTTCAAACCCTTCAATGGATTATCCTTAAGGACAATCCATTGAAAGATGGGTAAAATTGGCTAAGATATCTGCTAGGCAGCGAGAAGGACAGAATCCATATTGGTGATCACTAATTAATTAGAGAATCTCTAGGTAGTGAAGAATTGATTCTTAGTGGTTTTCTCTATTGTTTTCGAAACAATTTAGATGAAAGTAGTGGTAGAATAGTTTGAATGCTGATTTTTTATCTCATTTTTTTCGGGGAAAGGGTAGGTACTAAATAGAGGAATGTGTCCATGATTTTGAGTACATATAAGTAGTATAACTTTTACAGATGATATAGGATGAGTGACAAATTCCAGAACGAAAATCAGAAGTGACTTGAGCTGCTCTTGCCTTCTATGCTTCTCATACCTGTGATATAATACTACCATCAGAGGCTTTATATAGTCGTACAGATGTCGCGAAGTTGTCTTCAGAGTTCACGTAAGCTCTCAAGAGGCATTGCAGTACAATGTCCTTCCTCACAAAAGGCTTTCCGTGTTACGAAAAATCAATATGAGGTAACTATCTAAACTCTTAATTCATAGTGGGATAAGAATTTCCACCCTTTTTAACTGAAGGTAAGTCATTATTTGCCAACATTCAGGCCATGGGTTTAAATCCCACTTTGACATACATGTTTGTTGCGAATATCATTAGTTAGTAGTCGAAAAAAAGTACATGTTTAGTCTCTAGAGAATGATTCAAAATTCTTTATGCTTTAGTCTATCCACAGTACTAAATATGCTATCGATTATCACCTTTCTTTGATGAAAAAAAGAAAAAAGAAAAAAGAGAGTCCGAAAAGAGTGGTTTTCAATTCTCTTCTGAACATACAGTACTATCATGATGTAAATATCTATAACGTAAACACTACCGTCAAAATAATAAAAAATGGGAAAATGATACAAGTATAGCAAAAAATATGGGCATTTTCCGTAACTTGGTTTATTCTGTAAAATCAAAATGTCTTTCTACTTTCGGTAACAATCCAAATACCATATGCCATTAAAAGTAGTTTCGCCAGAATGTCTCTATTATATGATATACACGAATGGACTGATGAAGTGACGTTAACAAATGTTTAATTATTCGGCGAAAAGCATTAACCGATATTACCTAATGCTATACAAAAATGTGTTTCATATAATATTTATTAATATCATAAGTCATTTAAAAGTAACTTATTTCAAATTGTACCAAGTTTAAATACGAGAACTAAACTTTGTTCCTTCGAAAAACGGCATTACCCTTACAGAGGTATTAAATTTTTCATTCGCTATTTATATAAACTAGGTATGTACAAAAATGAAATGATATAGCCTGAAACGAACCTGCAAGTTCAAAGTTCTGTCATAAAGTTCTGCCAACTGAGAAACAAAAATTTATGGATTTCTTATCGGTCTTTGTCCAAGCAGCATAGGAAGCATTAAACCGATGACTATTTTATTACGTAACCATCAGCTTTCTTATCATATATACCACCATATTTCTCCTTTCTCTTTTGTGTTCGTTTAAAATACAGTTAAATCTCTGTAGCATAACCTAAAGTTTGGAGCATCCATTACTGATGCTATTTTATCCGATGTTTGCACTTATTTCAGTGAATAACCCGGTTGATGCACAGCGTGCTCGCTGTGAATCAACCGGGTTATTTACTGAAATGGGTCTAGGGTAAAAGAACAGCTAACCGTCCATTTATTTCTCTGTTTTGTAAATTATCAAAGATTTTTGAAGCAGTTACTGCTACCAAAAGAAGGAAAATGGCATTCGTAACCAAATAATAGCAAATTTCTCTTTCTTCCTTAAAAGATCAATATTTGATCTACGCTCAGTAGTAAGTTATGGCGTGTAAACACTGAGTTAATAGAATTTTAAAATAGCTAGCAGGGGAATGTAGTATATAATAAAGAGAAATTATTTCAGCTACTTTAATATAATGAAAGACAGTGTAAATCCATTACTCATTTTCAGACTATGCTAGAAATGCAATAACGATTCAACGAACCGATGGAACTGTAAAATGTTTTACAGAGAACAGGCATGTTGGAGATTTTTATTTAGCATTGATAAAACAATGAAGAACAAAGGAAACAATACGAATCGCTATTTGTTATGGAAGTCCTATAAAATAAGTTGTAAAAGCACTCGTTACTGTTCTTGTTTAGAAATAAACACTACAAAGTAAACTAAAGCAATGAGGTGACTATAATATGTTTGTTAACTGAGTGTCCAGCAAGTTTTGTACACGGATCGAGTTTCTCCAGAAAAAAAATCTCTTCCAGCCGTCCTGAGACCAGACGACTCATCCTTAGATGAAAGGTCCTGAAATAGGTTACCTTTCCAAAGTCATGCAAAATACTGCAAATCGTTACTGCGGACGCTCCGAAAGGCAAGAACCTGAAACAAACCGTGCGTTGCTTAGTGCGTTTTAAGCATCGTTACTGAAATGACAATCCATGTCGCGTCATTTTTCGATTCTCATAGAAGGCTAGATGAATATAAATGTAAACCAGCTAACAAAATCGTATATTATTATTATTATTATTATTACGTAACACCTTCAAGGAGTCCTTTGAATCATTGTGGAAAGGTGCACTATGCAACAACTCACTGTCTCCTCTACGTAATCTTCCAACTACTCACTATGACTATCATCAGCACATAACGCCATCTACATCCCACCGCCACCACCACCACCACTATCACTAATAGTAGCTTTTGTCTATAAACTTCGTGTGTCCTGTAGGCTGATTTGCCTGTATGCGAGATGAAAACACGAGTTTCTGGGAGAAAAACCCTGCTATCTCCGTATGCGATCAGCTAACTAACCTTCAATTGAAAAAAAAAAAAAAAACATATAAAGATTCCTCTCGTCACGACGAGAATCGAACTCAGGTCTTTTCTAGAGGAAAGCTACACTGTGCTGTTGTTTTCCCAATTGCGCTACGGAGGCACTTAAGTAAATATCGATAAGCAAATTCGCGGTGAACTGGAGATCGAATAACATCTTTTCTAAAAAAAGAAAGTGTTAAGAACTTCACAATGGCCGGTGTAAATAAATATTTTAGAAACGAAGAATAAAAACTAATACGTCTTAGCCAAGTAACAGGAAATGTGCATTTCTATTAAAGTGAAAAGCTTTTGATAGTACAGCTTAATGTGAATTTCAGAGGTAGTGATTTACATCAGTTCTTTATAGCAATTTAATTTATTTAGCAATTTAAAATCAAAATCACCTTTCAAATCTGCGTTTAGTCTTGAAAATAGTTAAGAGGCTTTTAAATTCTTTACAGTGAATGTAATTTATGAATTCAAATAAAACCCATTTATAAAAATCTTCGAAGCAATCGCTAAAAATTTTCGAAATAGGATTACAAAACTGAATCCGATACACAGATGTAATTAATCCACAAATAAACAATGTTGTGGAAAATGCCCATGTTCTCGCGAATATTTTATTCAAACATTCGCGATCCTCTACTGTTCAATTGATTTGAAAAGGTTGAGATACATCTTACATATAAGTCTAGAATAATTTAGACTTATATTTAGATCCATGATAATTATCATCAAGTCAAAACTACTAAACTAAAAATTTTATCTTCTGGAATAGCTTACCTACGGAAGGGCAGATCGAAAAAACAACTATTGTTCTCGTATTCCGGGACAAGCTACTGGCTACTTTTCTATCTACATATTGACAACCAACGACTCTATCTTTACTTTGATATCACATGTGACTGGTATTTCATACCAAATAAACGTTCAAATTAATTATACCATAAATGAACTTTAAAAGAGGAATTTCTGAAGTTCATTGGTCGACTTAAGCAGAATATGAGTCTGCTGTAAAATGGCATTAATGGCACTATATTCACTGTAATTTATCTATTTATCCTATAGAATATATCAAAACAGGTGCCTGTTAGTTTTGTTTCTTTAATCGCTATTCCAATTTGCATCGCTGAATATACTATTATCAATTTTGCCTTCTCCATTCGAGTATGGATTGCCTACAGACTTTAATCCAAAAACTGAACTTCCTGAACTTGTACGCCCAATATCTCTGTGAGAGGTACAGGAAGTCTTAAAATTCACCAAGAATGGCAAGGCTTCAGGAGTAGATGGTCTCCTCCTCGAATTTCTCAAGTATCTCGGCCAACGAGGACAAACATGGCTGGCTTCCCTGTTCTCAAAAATTATAACAACTGGAGAACTACTAAAACTATAACGGGAAGCCAAAATAATTGCTATGCCCAAACCAGGGAAAGATCCAAATAATGTCAAAAATCTACGACCTGTCGCCTTGCTTTGCTCCACTTTTAAGCTCTTTGAAAGAATTCTCCTTAAAATAATTTTAACACTCATCTAAACAGCACTCCCGACTGGCTTCAGGCTTAGAAGAAGTTGCTCTGACCAGGTCTTGGCCCTGACAACACAGACTGAAGCAGGCTTTCAGAATAAACTTAAATCCGGAGTCACTTGCATTGATCTAACATCAACTTATGACACAGTCTGGATCAGGGAACTCCTCCTAAAAGTAGCCAATATTATAAGGAGCAAAAAAACTTTCCAGCTTTTGGAATCCATTCTCTGAAACAGAAAAATCCGGGTCCATATTGGTGACCCAGATTCCTCCACAACGATCTCCCATAGGGCTCTGTGTTAGTCCTTTACTATTCAACATCTACATGTCCGACATACCACATATCAGCTCATGCAAATACATATACGCCGAAGACCTAATGATCCTACACCAGTCTCCTACTTTGTCAACTTGGAAACAACCTTGAACACAGAACTAAACATCCTGGAAGAGTACTTCAAGCACCTGAAGCCAAATCTAGCAAAAATTGTGTCCACAGCATTCCACCTAAATAATGTAGAGGCAAATCAATGCCGCAACCGCTCTTTCTGTGGATAGATGGTAAAACATGAGCCTCGCCCGAAATACCTTGGAGTTAGAATGGACAGAAGCCTAACCTATAAAAGGCACATCACCAACCTGTACAACAAAATTAAAGCGAGAAATAATATCATTTCAAGGCTTCCTGGAACAACCTGGAGTTGTGGGGTAGAAGGCTTAAGGTCGTTTGCACTAGCCCTCACATTCTCTGCAGCAGAATATTATGTCTCCGTTTGAGAAAGAAGTGTGCAAACTAACATCAGAGATACCCAGCTAAATTCTATGATGCGCACAATTAGTTGGACACTGAGAAGCACCCCTTTCCCCCCATTGCTCTACCAAATATACGAAGAAGACAAGCCTCGATTAAAGAATTTAATAAAGTAATGAGCAACTGGCTCCTGCCCCTGTACCAAACTCTCAAAAATTCACCTACCCTTCGCCTAAAATCAAAAACTCTTTCTGGTCCATGAACGAACACTCTTCAGCTGCCTTACCATCAACATTTGACACGTGGAGAGGACACTGGTCCAACAATCTCTCAATAAATGGTTTCCTGGCTGAAGATCCCTGTGCTCGGCAGCCTGGTTTTGCTCTTCCTAGGAAAATTCGGTCATCTGTCAGTTAGTTCTGATCCTACTACATTACCTACTACACAAGTGGAAATGGTAGGACCGCCCTTATTGTGACTTTTAAGCTAGAACAAGCTTAAAACCACGACAAAGTTACAAGGCGAAACTTTGTTTTGCCCTAGTAGCAAAAGCACAAGAAACAATTTATGAAAAACAAAATACGTTATTATGCAGTCTCATTATAATAACATTCAATAATCGCAAATACTTCATAGTAGTTACACATTTCACAGATACTGTATATTCGAATTTGATGTTATTACTTATCTGACATTGTAGCAAGTGTTGACAAATGCAAGTAATATTCTTACGACACTATGACTAGTGTTGTGCGTTTATTTTGTAGACGTACGAAATTATGTAATATTTCATCTTCAAAATATATTTGAATATGAAATTAAATTATTATTTCTTTACTTCCAGAAATGCAAAATAAATCTAAAAAATATAAGTTGCAAGTTTGATCATAATACAATGAATGCATTTCTGTTTTGAAAATATCAGAAATTGCATAAATGTAAACGAGAGATGTCTATCTCCAGTAGCAAACATGATGTTACAAAGTATTTACCAAGAAAACAACAATTCTTAGACTTTTTAGGAAAAAACGAAGTTTTTTCCTAAAAAGAACTTAGTCCTAGGCTTCAGAATTATTAAAATCTGGTCATATTAGTATTGCAATGCGACCTACCATGCCGTATAGCTGCGGAGCATGCATACTTTGCTCTGGGCACTAAAGCATCAACTGTTCCATTATTTGAAGCGAAGTATTTTTGACTGAAAAGTTGAAGGTACTCAATAAATAGTTTCGCAACTAAAATTCTCGGAGATATAAATATTTATTAATGGATATTGATCAATCAACAAGTATGTCAATGGCACAAATATCGTTTTAAAACCAGTTTGGTTTAAAAATATTACCCTAACCAAAACTATAAATCCCTTGTAGCAAAGTGCAAAATAATAAATAACTAAATAATGAATAATTAACTAATAAATATAATTAACTAGTAAATATAACAATAATAAATAACTAAATACATACACAGATAGTAAGCGTTTTATTTATTTTTATTTTATTTTATCTTATTTTATTTATTTTTTTGCTAAAATTAAATATGACCTAAACTGTAGAGATCCATTTTGCTATTCTGAATGACGTTTCATCTGAGCCTTAAAAAGGTCATATTTTGCTAGCAGTGAAGATACCATCTTAAGAAAATAAGATCGGTTTAAAGCGCTTCATTATATATAGAATTACACCATATTAAAATACGATGCTACTTGTTTGACCTAAACGTCACAGTGAATGCGCTTATATATTCACAAATGTTACGCCACATGTCTGAGGTCCACTTACATAATATGCAACAACAACAAAAAAAAAAAAAAAACACAGAGTGTTTACTTAATCAGTGTTATCGTCTTAAAGTATATAATTTTTCGTAGGATAAAATATTTTGTGAAATTTCTCTTTAGATAGAGCTATTCTGGTTATAACGCAATTTATATATATACCTAGCTGTAGTGAGAAACTGTGTCATCTCAGTGGTTAAGCTAAATTGTGTACATGCTTTGCATATTGTGATATCATAAATTCAATATACATGCAGAAGTGTTTTAAAGTTATTCAAATCTTTAAATATCACCAATCAACAATTCTTCGAACTGATGAATCTCCCTCAGTGATAGAAAACAACTGTTTATTTTCAAACCTGGAAGGTTAATTTATGATAGCACCCCACCCCCTCAAGAGTGAAGGAAAAGACATCTATCAGCATAAAGAATCGCAGGTCAACCAATAAGAAAGCTGTTGCCATGGTCACAGTTGATATTTGAACTAATCCTGCGTGGTTTTAAGCTCGTTGTAAAGCTATGTTGCCGGTTTTCTGTCGTAAAAGAAATTTCTTTTATTTAAAGTAATAAAGTGAGAACATTCTGAAAGAACTTCTGAACGAGGGAGATCGTACGTTTCAGTGATATTTATGCAATCAGGTAATTTGAGAAAACGAGTGTTATCTAAGCGTTACGCATTTTTTAAAAAGTTTTATCAAGTTTTTTTTTCTTTTGCATAGATACGAAGTCGCTAAGTTTTCGATATAAAGTGTACAGTAATATATTAAACTTACTCATTTATAATTTTAAAATTGGAAATTTCAAATTATCATGCTTTAGGCTGAAAACTCAGAAGTTTTCCTTTTATAACGCTGTTTTATATAAAAGTATATTTTTTAAAACTTGTTTAACTGAATAAGCTTTCTATATATATAATTCCATGTAACATTCCGTCGAGTTTACAATAAAAAACTATATAAATTACTAGTATGTGTATGTGGTACATCTAAATGAATGCATATACAGTATATAATCTTAATGGATGTGAGAATTATATAAACGTTTTGGCACTCGTTTGTATGTGCGTGTGAGAGTGTGTGTGAGTGAATCCTAAACTTAGTATAATAACGCTACCCCCATCAACATTATACAAGTCTTAAAATATGAACTTAGTTAACTCGCAACACTGAAAAGGTTATATCCATACATCAAGCCTCGAGGGGGGGGGGGAAATAGCCTTACTATATATTAGGAAAATGGTTAGGAAATGTATTAGGAAAATTGTGTTTCGCATATAATTAAAAATGCTATTTAATATATTTTTAAGTTTTGCTGAAATACATCCATATGTTTAGATATTACTCTGATTACCTAGAAATTGACGGGGGAAAATGGTTTGTATTGTTTAGATTTACTACGAAGGCAGTTGAGTCATTTTCTTCAGTGTCATGACTGAGCTATCAACTGCATGTGTTCAGAGGCCTGTTTTTCTATGTAGTGGAAGAACAAACCTAGTTTGCAAGAGAAAAAAATTCCTAAATCCCCCCCCCCTCTCTCTCTCTCTTCCCAACACTTTCCAAGCATGCGAGTTTTCACTCTTTTAGTGTAATGAGAACAGGTTGTGCTTATTAGAGCTGTGGCCAAGTACAAAAGGCATAAAATTATCAAAGTCCTATAAAAATTGCAAGAGAAGATAATTAAAATCCATAAATGTTCATTTTATTTGTTTTTGTTAGATACATACAATGGTATTAGTTCAATCTCATGAAAGCAATAGAAAAATTAACAGGAATTTAAGAGTGTCGGCAATTGGACAGATCAACAAACAAAATTTTCTTGGAGGTCTCATGCACAAAGTATTTTTCAAAAGCAAGAGCCTAAATATGTGAGTCCCGGTAGATTAACTAGTAGTGAAGATGCCCTTCAGTTAGAAGACATGATCGGGTTCGAATTCCATTTAAGTGAGCCTAAGAAACCTTTACAATGGCTTATCAAATGAAGGTGAGTTATCCATTCTCACAGGCGGTAAAAAGATATTTCCTCCAGGAAATTCAGAAAAGAAATTCCAGAGAAGTAAGTGTGGCATTTGACAGACATAGCAGTCTATGCAGATAGGATTGACTGCTCTATCATAAATAATCTTTCGTAACTGGACTATTAGTTACCAATAATTAGGTATATATCAAGCCAAAATTACTTGGTAGTGCCTGTCACTACCAAGTAAGATTGTTTATATTATAAATAAATAAATAAATATATATATATTTATTTATCTTTGCTATAAAATAAAATCTTTGCTCGTTCCAGTTATTAATCTCTCTTTCTCCTCTTCCTCTGCACTTTTTACCCACTGTAAATCCCCCTCTTAAGACAGGAACCTCTAAACTTGCTTACGGTACTTAAAATAAGGATCAATTATCTCTTTGTAAGGGAATAATAACATCTTTTCCTACTAGCGAACTTCTGCAGGGTAATGAAAGAATGCCATTTGCCGTTCTGCCTGCCTTCTTATGTTTCTTAAGGAAGTTTCGTATCACATTTCATTATGGAATGAATGAATGAAGAATTTTTCATTTGCACTTAACTAATAATTGTCATTCTGGGGACAAGTAAAGTTTCCTATTTCTTCATGCCTAAACAGTAGACCTTGGTCACTGTTGCTCACAAATTCAATCCATTTTATTTTAAAACTCCGTCACACTTGTATCCACGCCTCTAACAATGTTGCTGTCTTTTCCTTAATGACATATTCATTCTAATTTGCGTTATTATTGTGTGATACTATACAAAATACCATACTAACTTCCAAATACTGTATATAAGAGGACTACTTTCTGCATCTCATCTTATTCTTCGTTACGAAATTATAATAACTAACCGAGTTTGCTAAACAGGATTTATCCTTTCCAAGAAAGTCGCAGTTCACATATAATCGCTGATCTATAATTCTCCACTTTATGCGTTGTGAACCTTCTTTATGTATTGGAATAATTCTTACTAATTTCCAGTCCTGAGTTACTATTCCCAATTTTGGAGCTTTATTGACGATGATCAAAAGTGAACTGACTAACCTTGGCATACATCTTATTACCACCAATGGAGATATATTATTCTTACATCGAACCTTATCAACTGCTAACAATTATCTCAAATTTAAGATAATTTAATATAACCATTTAATATGAAGACAAAGACCGGGACATCCAAGAATCATCTATGGATTACTCGAGTGAGGAAGAACATGATGCCCCTGAGATCTTACAAGGTGAAGTGGAAATAGTACTGCGGGAAACGAAGCATGGAAAGGCCCAGGAGAAGATGGAATTATGGTAGACTTCTTAAAACTGGGAGGAAGCCCTGTCATCAAACAGTTGAGTAAACTCTTCAATAAATGCCTAAAGCAGAGAAAAATTCCGAAAAATTGGAACAATTCACTTCTAATATTAATTTTTAAAAAGGGCAATAAGGAAGAAATTAAAAAATACAGACCTATAAGCCTACTCCCCACCATATATAAAGTTTTCACAAAAATTATAAATAATAGAATAAAATCTAAACTAGAAGGAATGCAATCCTGTGAACAAGCTGGATTTAGAAAGAATTACAATACTTTGGACCATATTCACACATTAAGACAGCTCATTGAAAAATCAATTGAATACAATAAACCCTTATGTCTGGCCTATATAGACTATGAAAAAGCATTTGATTCAGTTAAAACATCTGCAACACTAAAAGCACTTGAAACCCAGGGAACTGAGAAACCATATATTGAAACACTAAAACATATTTACAATAATGCAACTTCTGTAATTAAATTATATAAAAACAGTGAAAAGTTCCCAGTACAAAAAGCTATCCGGCAAGGCGACACCGTATCTCCCAAATTATTTACAGCTGCACTAGAGGAAGTCTTTAGAAGCCTTGATTGGGAAACAAAAGGAATAAATGGAGAAAGGCTGCATTATCTGAAATTTGCAGATGATATTGTCCTGATAGCAGATAATCTTGAAGATCTGGAAGAAAGGCTAAATCAGCTAAATGAAGCCTCCAGAGAAATTGGATTAAAAATAAATAGAGAAAAAACAAAAATAATGATGAATAAATACATAAACCATAGAACTATCAAAATTGAAAACCATGAAATAGAACAAGTTACTTCATATGTATATTTGGGCCAATTGTTATCCTTTGAGGAGTGCCAAAGAAAAGAGATTGAACGAAGAATTCACCTTGGATGGATGGCTTATGGGAAAATGAGAGACTATATTCAGAAGTAACATCCCTATGAGTCTAAAAAGGAAAGCTTTCGACCAGTGCATACTTCCTGGCCTAACATATGGAGGAGAAACATGGACTTTAACAGAAGCCCTAAAGAAAAAGCTGAGAACAACACAACATCGATTGGAAAGACGTATGCTAAAAATAACATTAAGAGATAGGAAGACAAATATCTGGATAAGATCTCAAACAGGTGTCATGGATATTGCAAAATACGTTAAACAGGCCAAGTGGAGATGGGCTGGCCATATTGCCAGATGAAGTGACGGGAGATGGACTAGAAAAACAACAGAGTGGAGACCAATGGATGGAGCAAGACGAAGAGGAAGACCGAGAAGAAGGTGGAGAGATGAACTGGAACAAATTGCAGGAGTGAGATGGATGGGAGAAGCAGAAAACCGAGTGATCTGGAAAATCATGGGGGAGACCTTCGTCCAGCAGTGGACAGAACCAGAAGGTTGAAGATGATGATGAAGAAGAAGAATATAACCATTGAAGACAATGTAAATTATCATAATTTCATATCAACAATATCTTTTTACCTTTATTAATCCATTAGATAACTATTGCCTGTCCAGAAGTATGTCTTTATGTTCTCTTCTATGTAACCAGTTTTTGACACATAAACTCAAAAATACTTATTGAATTCAACTACAACCACAGCTGATTATTTAAAATTATTCAAAATTTACGATGAACCTGGTTAATTTATTTTTATAATCGTTTCTTTATACATATACGTAAGATCTTAATGGATTAATCTAGAATTTTTAGTTCGCTGTAACTCAAACTTTGTGTTTTCAATCTTTAATATTTAATTAATCCGATATTACCCATAAGATTCAATGACCTTCTCCAATTTTTCCTTGGTACATACTAAGTGCACTGTTCAAGTATTTATTACTATATTATCTAAAATATTTGCTTTATGTCAAGTCAACATTAACGATTATCACGTTAATGGTACATTTATTCATATCCTTACTTCATCCTTATATCCAAAACATTTTGCTATTTTATAAGAAAATGGTTGGAATTTTGGATTTTGGAATAATATTTCAGATTATCTCTTATACAATCATGCCAAAAACGAAACATAATCTACGCTGTATTGATAAATGTCATATTTTCCTAATCAGACGATTATATGGCGAAATGTTCTCCATGAACATGCCTGCATTCTATACATTCTTGACGACTGCTAACCTTTCCATAAAACAGTGGGTAACTGTTGGAAGATTAATTTCTTTCCTATAACTTCTGTAACAGCAAATAAAGGACTAATTGGCCGCGTGAATAACAACCCACTAAGAATCGATGGTTGTGAAGATCTTCTGATGGTAGATGAATATCATCGCTTAGGGGGTGAGACCACCACTTTGCTTAGTAGAGGCCCGAAGTGGCTCGAAAATTTCCATACTTGGTCTCTTGAGCCAGGTTTCTGGATTATATAAACTGTGACCCACTCACATACTAAAGTATTATAGATTCATAAATTTTCTTGAGTGGGATTTACATTAAAATACTAATGTTTGTTGATCAGACTGTTCCTTTCCTGAATTTTTTCCGAAACGAAGAGGCGCACCATTCGCGAGAAAAAAAAATTAGATGGAATCATCAGCTAGCTAATTTCCAAACAGCGAGTGTGGTCTATATAATATTTCAGATTATCTCTTATACAGTCATGCCAAGAACGAATAATAACCTACGCGGTATTCTGATAAATGTCATATTTTCCTAATCAGGCGATTATATGGAGAAATGTTCTCCATGAACATGCCTGCATTCTGCACATTCTTGACGACTGTTGGCCTTTCCATAAAACAGTGGGCAACTGTTGGAATAAAATAAGAGCTCAACTCTCAAATGGTACTAATATTCAAAATATTTATCATACTGTACTTTTTAATGACAACCAATTTTTACCAATGAATATATATTCCTCAATTTTACGTCATGTAGTTGTGTGATATCTTTATAACTAATTTCTTTTATACTTCCCTATAAATCAATAATGATTGTAAGCCATCTCCATGTCTAATCATGATCCGAACATCGAGTAATAACTATTCGTCAATGCAGTATATTTCAATGCAATGCGGTTTCTATTTGATAACTAATGTAATTAAACAATTATATTAGATTTAAAACAGCCTGATTGTTTTCACTTACTTGTCTATAAAGTGTGATGTTTTTGCTCTTGTTATTTAGAATTACAGCTGCAGGAACTAATGCTATGAGGCAAGTCTAATATATCTATTAACTGCGTATATCCTTCTGGCCGGTATGCCTGATCAGAAGAATGATAAACCCGGGATTGATGGAAGAAGAAACCTCCCTTCCCTGTTGGGACTGATTAACTCTCTTACAGTTGAAAAGCCCTTATAAAGGCTTTTCCCTTCTTTACGAAATTTAAAAGTCAGATTCGCATTAATTCTTCATTCAAAATTCAAATTAGTAGTTATATATTACTATGGATATTCACAGAGCGTAACTTTTTTGCAATCTTTCTGAGTTAAACTCGTATATTTTTAAACCTGAAAATCTCTGAAAACAGCCAAATTGCTTGTCAGGATGATAAATAATAAATAAGGAAATATAGCAAAAATATTTGCGCTTTAAAATAATTTAATGTAATAATTAAAACATATTTCCATTACATATTTTAGATTAAATAACAAGAATAAAATGAAGCTTCCAACTATTAACAAGGCCCTGTTTCCTTTGAAGATAGTACTTTTTTGTTGGTTCGGAGGTAAGCATTTTTGTCTCATCGAATCTATTTTTATAATTCCATTAGTGATTTTCATTTTGAACACTTTGAATTTTATTCTCAAATTACGATTTTTCCACTATTATAGACCCAATACAAAAGTATCATATAAATACTAAAAAGGAATTATGGGAAGAGACTTCTCTAAAATAAAGAAAACATATCACAAACTTTAATCGAAGATGTACCCTATATTTGATCAAAGTGAAAATAACCAAATAAACGTGTGGAATTTATGTACGAAGAAATAAAAATTAAAAATCTTTATTGAGTATTATGCGCTGATTATCAATGCATATCTCTCAAATCAAGTAATAGTTATCAAAACATATATAAAAACTATTTTACTTTTATTTTGTCCAAAGTCTCGATATTGTAATAAAAATACTGTTTTAGGCAGTGATTATATTAATTGAAATATAATTGTAATTCAAATATAATTGTAAATGCAAATTACAAAAAGCACGACGTGTTATAAATTTAAATGTGGCATGTCAAGGTTAACATTTTGGTTTTACTTAGCATGTAATAAATGACTGGAAGGCTGATCACCCAAAATACAAGCTGTTCCAAAATTACAATTGCATTTAAAAAAATGTATTTCACGATACGCCAGGCTTAAAGTATTTGTTTATTTTAAGCTTGTGGTACTGTGTCAGTATCCTGGATACGGTTAGAAATACTTTGAAAACAAACTAAGGTTATCTCTCTAATTGATAATTACAAAGTGATTTCTATACAAATTCCAATGTAATTGATAATCGTTTGGTATAAAATCGGGTAGAAAAGATATCCATTGAGAATAACAGCAATAAGTAGCCATGCGAATAATAAAAAGCAAACAAATAGTGATATGAACAGTACAGAACAAATTAGAAGAGAGAAAAAAACTGAACAGAAGAGAAATCGAAACGTTTAACTGTAATGCATCCATAATTGAAGAATACTTGTTTGACGAAATGTTACAGAACAAAGAAATTTTATGTAAATAATTATTAATAAAACTGGCTAGCAGGCTCTTTCAAACTGTGCACGTAGAGTTCTTTAACGATATCGACTTACGAATGAGTTTTACTGTTGAAGCGGAAAAAGACGAAAATTATAGCATGTTTGTACATTTTCGTCCAAACAGGCTATAGTTTAGCAATCAGGGGGCTTCTCTTTAGTATTCAGTCTGGAGTATCCCCTCAACCACGCTTGCAGATAGATAAGACAGATACCTACATGACACTTCACATACCCTACTAAGATATGTAATTTTCAATTAGCTTCCAGGACAGAGAAAGTTTTGTCCTCATGATCGTCTCTGCATCAAACAATGACAATAATAAAAATAATTACCAAACGCCTTAAAAAGAGCAATACCCTCCAAATCACATTATTTATACACCACATCCTGACCTTACATGAAAGGTACAACCGATTGACAGGGCTTGCTTCTGTATATAGATATAGAATCAAAAGTCTTCAAACACCTGAACAACATTTCCACCTTCCTAAGGCAAATCAAGTGACCGCCGGGATCCTCACTATGTTAACGCAAAATTTAGGACACGCAAGACGGATCATCTTGATCAACAAAAAAAACGATAAATTCGGTATGGACAACCAAAAAAGGGCCTATCATAACATTTGGATAAGGACTGTTTCATCAGATGTAAGCCAGCCTATTACACAAATCCCAATTTAAATAAAGCACAAAGGTTCTACTTGGTAGCGGCACAAGTCCTACACAATCCTGTTAACCACAATATAACTGCTAGAGGAGATTATCTTACAAAAAGTTTCCACATGCCTTATCTTTCCATCAACAGTAATCGCAGATCACCGTGATGAGCGCCATTGTCGCCTGCATGCATATTATTGTCCTTGTTTTCGGGATAATTTTATTTTCAGTTTTCCCTGAGTGTATCTTTATGTGTCGTCGATAATGCTAGCTTGAGTTGGAGAAACGTTGGCATATATTGTTTTTAATGTGACTCCACCAATGAAAGGTTTTTGATGGAAACCTATACTAGGTATAGGTTTCCATTCGTATCGTGGGTGGGATAAGAATTTTTTTCTCCTGTTTTATTAATTTTTTTGTATTTATGTATTTTTTGCACAATCCGGAAACTCTGCTCTAGAGATAAAAGATGGAACTTTATCAAGCCACTATAGTCTAATTTCGGTAGTTTCATACCGGACGATAAAATTTCTCTGCCACTTAAAGTCAATCACAAAAACATCCATGTCCATACGCGAATCCCGCGCTTTATTTATTTTTATTTCAGTTCCAAGTAGATTTTTTTCTGTCAAAGAATACTTCAACCGGAATAAATATTTCACTACATAAAAGCAAAATAAATAACTAACTTATATTTTTGTTCAGATTTTCTAATGCAGCAAATCATTCTGAATATCATCATAAAAATCCAAAACTATTTCTTCACCTTAGTACTTTAAATTCTTATCTAAAGAAAATTAAAACGTATAAAAATCATCACAGCAACGTTATTACTATTAAAATGTAAAACTGAAAATAAATTATTTCAAGGAAATTAAATTAGAAAGAAATAAAAAAAAAACATATTATTCTAGTAAGATAAACGTAAATTATATATTTAAGAGGGAAAAGGAAATAAGGAAATTAGACATCATAATTTCAAAAGATGCTCCTTTTTCTATCTTTTATTTATTTTATTTTTTTGTGTCCAATGAATGAACAATAATAACAAACAAAAGACAATTCAAACTACTCCAGAAATAATAATTTCAAAAAGGTCAACCATTTTTTACTTTTTGAAATTAGGTGTAGATGAATATCAACAGATTTATTTGAATAATTTAACTGCATTTAGGAGGTAGATGAATTTCATCTTTTGGTGTGAGATCACCAACAAGAGATCTATTATTATTAGTGGCCCGAAATGGCTTAACTTCCATTTGGTCTCCAAAGCAGAATTTCTGCGCCCTCTAACCTTTTCTTTTACTAGTGAGCAGTAAATTTATAACCTAGTATGGGCTAAATTCGCATAAAATTATTTAATTTTACCGCGAGGCTGCGAATAACATAATACAGAAGCAAACTTCGGAGGCTGAGGTATAAATGCATAAAATATTTCTGTGTGGAATTCAAAACTATTTATACATATTCGTATTAATTATCTAAATTAACCTATTCATAGAATAAACTACGTTTCCTGGAATAACGTTCCAAGTTACTCCAGGGATTGAACCCTGTCCAGAAAAATTTAAATATAAGAATTTCACAACCAACTTTGCCAATGTGATACAGTTTTTTCTTCCTGAACGCTACGTATTTTCACCCCACAAAATAGATAAATCAGAGGGGAGAAACACTCAAGACAACACGCTTCGTTGTCCTAGTTAATTTGGCTGTAATTCCAAAAACCTAACCCCACCTGAAATTTCATTATATGAGCTAGTATATACTACAAAACGGAATGGAAAGAAAACAGCTCGAGAATAAAACAAATCCGCACCAAAAGAAAAGAAAACAAAGTAGTGAGTAAACATTGGGATGCCAAGTTACTGCCTAAATTGCTTGTAAGATTGGTGACTTTAGTAAAGTATAGTGAGATGGAAGATATTTCTTTACCACTGTGAAATTTAATTTGGATTCATTATCAAATCCCCACGAGTAAACAGACAATCGAGAAAAGAAAGATCCGCTTGGCTGCGACTAGTCTCGTGGTGCACTACTGTTGCAATTTGTTAAGTTCTGATGCTGCTAGAAAGCTAGGCAAGGGTTAAAATTTTTCAATTTAACTTGGAAAAGACTAAAAATAGCTTTTCATTTATTTACATTTACTTCACCAAGTATGAAGCTTCTGTGTGGATATACAGAAACATCTTACAAGAGAAGATTTTAGACTATTCTGTTGTAAGATTACTATATTTTGATATACATTTAATGTCATTAGTTTTGCTAGCATAAATCTTTGCAGCTATATTAAATTGCTATGAGGAAATCATAACTGATAACAAAAATAAGATATTTTAAGTTTCGCTATATGAAAACTCCATAGTTCCATATACTAACGGCAATACTAATACTGCTGTATTTTACTTCCGCAGCATCGTCATCTTTAATACCATATATGACCATCCATATGAAGGAGTTAGGAATAACGGTGGAGGAAACAGCAATCATCTACACTCTACTACCTGTAACTCAAGTGTTTTGCTCTCCCCTTGCTGGAATGATCGCTGACAAGCTTGGTCGCTATAAGGATGTGCTAATGTTGAGCGTACTCTTTTCAGTAGCTTTTGCCACAGCGATTCTTTTCGTTCCTCCAGTACCGGGCCCCAGAGTTGATCCTCCAGATATACATATACACTGCGGTCCAGTTTTCTTCCCACACGTAGTGGTGGACAACTGCTGGGGTGGTCAATGCGACGTTTTCTACACGAATGACACAAACATCTTAAAACTTACTGCGTGCAGTATTCATTGTCCGCACAATCAAACAGCCCGCATCAAGATGGATGAATTATGTTTGGATGATAGTGGAAATGAACTATGTCACGTGGTGGATGAAAATAGCACTTTGTCAGAAAATTTCACACTGGGTGTTCATTTTCACAGTCCTCATCCTGAACGCACTTCCTGTTTATATCCAATTCAAGCTGTAACTCTACAAGAGAAGACGTACGAACAGTTTGCGTGTCCAATTTCAATAAAAGGGATTGAAAAGAAGTGCTCCACCATCTGTGATGCTCAGCATATATTCGATGAAAATAGTACTCTTCCTAAGAATCACTGTATCCGGTCCACAGGAAACAGAGCACTCACATTCTGGTTATACTTTGTTCTACGTATTATGTTCAATATATTTATGTCTATTTGCCTAACGTTACTTGATGCGACAACGCTAGCCATGGTAGAAGCTCATGGAGGGCAATATGGTCGTCAACGTTTCTGGGCTATCTTGGCACAAGCGGTGTTCTCCCCTGTCACTGGCTTCCTAGTGGACCTAATTAGCGAACACAGAGGTTATATGGACTATTCACCAGCGTTTCACTTCTATAACGTGCTAGCAGTGTGTACCGCTATTGCAGTGTGGATGATGAATGTAGATGTCCCGCCTCCAGCGGAGAATGTACTACAAAACTTTCGGAAGCTTCTTCGCGTTCCTCCAGTAATCTTGCTAATGATAGTCACATTTTGGCTTGGCAGTATGTGGGGATTCGTGGAGTCTTTTTTATTCTGGTACCTTCTTGATCTTGGGAGTCCAAATTTCCTTCTAGGATTGACATTAACCACAGGAGCAATTGTAGGATTGCCATTTTTACATGAATCTGACTGGTTCGTGAAGAAAGCGGGACAAGTAAAGCTGCTTATCAATGCTTTATTATTCTACTTTATTCGTTTCTTCGGGTACTCTTACATCAACAATCCATGGTGGTGCATCCCTTTCGAAGCAATGGAGGCATTTACATATCATTTAATGTGGGTAGCTGCTGCTACATACAGTGCTCAACTTGCTCCGCATGGTCTACTTGCCACTATACAGGGTTGCGTTGGAGGACTTCATTATGGAGTAGGTAAGTAAATTACTTTCATATATTAGAATGATAATCATCATGAAATACCTCTACCTTATATATTCTTTAACAGATTTTTCATTATAACGTGATTAAATATAAGTTATGATATAAAAGGAAGAAGTACAATCTAAATATAGAAATGATTCAATTAGTTCTTGTTTTACAAATTTTATCACATATGTGTATAATTCGAATTACTTTATTTGAAAGATATTTCGTTTGAACAAGCGGGAGAAGGTTAAATTTCATTTATATTGAAACGAAAAATATGAATTTAATGATTAACGTAGGGGTGGTCTCTGCTCCGCATTTTAAATTAGGCGTTCTAAATTAATAGCTTATTAATCATCCAAATGGAAGTTGAAAACAGTGTACATCAAAATATTGAAAATATTGCTTGCTTCTGTGTCAGCTGAAATCTTGTCAATGTTAAGCAGATAAAAATTGGTTAATATTTTATGTTAACCGATAACTATAGCCGCAAAAATATAGGTGATGTGGATATATGTTATTTTGCATTCAATTAACACTTACTGGAAGAATGCCTGCTCAGAGCATTAAAAATCAACAATACAGTTCATCACGTTTATTAGGGCAAAGCGAATTGTACAGTTGGAAAAATAGCTATCATTTATTACAGAATGCTCCACCCTTTTTTTTGGGGGGGGGGACAATATGCACTCTATTGCAAGCTTGGTTTGTAGCATAGATACCGCTGCGCTTTTCAACCAATCTGCTATGTGCTTGAATCTCTGTGACATGAATGTTTGTGAATTCCATTCGGTGGTAGATGAACTTCATTTCCCGCTGTTAGATTATCCACTTAGTTACTGGATGAAATGGTTTGAAAAAAAAAAAAAAAGAGCCATGGGTGCTTCAAATGAAATCGGAAGCTGATGCCCTGCTAGGACAGTGATGTTTAGCATTATTGGATAGTGTGATAAACAGAATGCTTCACGTAGACGTCAGGCATATTTGCTGTAAACAACTAATCAGCGCAAGAAGAGAATGAAAAATCTAATGAAAAATCATCTGTGAGAGAATGAACGCGCCATGTGTCAGACACCCATACTGACAACCAACATTGATGTTCAATATGGTTCTGTTATTTCATGAGGACATAAGAACAAGGATATGATGATATAAGCAGGAAATCATGAGTAGTCATGTCTAGTCACGACATAGAAAATCAAGGCATGGAGGTGGAGTGATGATTATGAGTATATTTTCTTGTCACTTTTTAGATCCTCTATTACTAGTAATGCAAAGTTTGAATAGCGCGTCATATCTGAACATCTTTGGAACGATGTTCAGATACGGAACGATGTTCAGATACGACGCATATATAATAAAGCGTTATTTCACAAGGCAAATGTCATCTAGGAATCGTTCAGGAACATAATAGTGACTTTACCATAATCGCCTGCGATCTCTTTTCTATTAGGCATCTTTGGAAATGAGGCAGAAAAATATTATTACGATAGGAATCCACTTCAGACAAATTTGATGAAAATTAACAAATGCATCCTGTTTACCTGAGATGGGATGGGATACCTGTGGAGATTTTCAGGAACGTGAGTTAATCTTTTTCATAATATTGAGGCAGTTCTGAAAGTTCAAATAATTCGACAGGGTAGATGGAATATATCTAATAGCAGCTCAGTATATAATGCATCTTACTTTCGTGTTCGTATTCCATATGGAATACATATAAAAATCTGTATCAAATGAATGTTGTTTTTCTTTTTCTAAGAGTATACTGCAAAATGTAATGAATAATAATAAGCAAAGGATCTACTTGCAATTATAATGCGATTAATGACGGTGGCGCAACTCGACAATTTGAAGTAGTTATATGCGTTTGATATTTATATGAATTATATAATTTTTGATAGATGAATCGCACCTTCATATCTTCGCATCTTCCATGTTTCACAATCAGAGCATAGTGAACTATAGACTGTTATTCCATAACCAAAAAACATCAATTATATGACAAGAACATAATTTAATCTAAAAAAAAGTGGTTGGGTATTTAGAAAATATTAGTTAAGTTTGCAATGGGGGAACATAACAGTAATCCATTTTTTAACAGTCCTTAACACCGCATGCCAAAAAAAAAAAAAAAACGTTATCTTAAGCTATTACATATCATCACTCCCGAGTACTACAGCACAACAGACCACTTACTCATTCGATGACAAGAAATATTATCAAATAATTATAATTCACTGACTAAGAAAATAAAACCACAACCTTGTTAAAATCTTTTAGTAAACTTCACCTGATATCAGTATTCGACTTAATAGTACCTATTTTCAGAAATGAAATATACCTTTCAATTATTTCCTTAATGCGATGATATACAATCAGTTCCCTAAATCGCAAGAGAATACTTTTCTATCCACCTACTATTATTCCGTATACAACATCACATACAACAACAACAACAACTGCATGAAACAACAGAGATAACAACAACTGCATGAGACAAAGTAAGAGCTGGCGATGAAATTCATCTTCCATCTAAAGACAATCACAAATTGCGCTGTACATCCACGGTGGAATTCGAGTCCTCAACCTACTGCGTGGAGAGAGGATGCGCTAACAGTTGGCCAACCAGGCCGAATAGTTAGCGTATCCGCTGAGTATTTACTATAAAATATGTAGCAGTGGTCAAAAAAGCAGTACCAGTAATTTTATCAAGTGCCTCTTTAATAGGAAAGACACTCAAATCACTGTAAGCAACACTACTTTATAGGATTAAGATTTAGGTTCTTTCCAGGCCACATAGTGTCGGAAATTTTTTTTAGGTGCTAGACTATGAACTGCGCATCAGGAGGAAGATTACTTAACAGTGTGCCGTTTTTTAATACATCGGTGGGTTCATTTATAAAGTTCTTCAACTTTTATCAAGGTCGATTTTTTTTAAATTAACTAATATTTACTTTTCTGTAAAAGTTTCAAAGATATTTATGTATGCACAGAATATGATTTCGTAATTATAGCACGATATTCAAATACGATAAAAATAAAACGGTCTATCGATCAATAATTTAAGTGGGAAATATACAGAGCTGGTTTCCAGATTATGTACAAAATCAATGAAAAATATAAAAAATAAATAAAATTCAGCCCGTCCATGGTACTACTCTACTATAGGTTTACAACCTTTCGTTGATGGTAGCACATTAAAAATCATTTTCATAACCTGGTGAATGTAGACATTAAACTCAATATTACATGTTGCATTCTCATTCCCCCTCTTTTAATGTGATTTCCAATTTATTACTTTTTTCGGATAAACACATTTTTTCTTTCACTTACCAAAGAAAATTCAAAATTCTCTAATACAGTATTTACCTTTCTTTTTATAATTGAAATCCTCAACGTCAGCAGAATTCAAAATGCACATCTTGTGTAAATCTCTACAATTTCTAACTTTTATCTTTTACTTGAGGTAATTTACAAAAACAAGATAAAAGGATTAGCAAGGCTAGGATTTTCTTCGAAATAAAATCCCAAGTTAAATGTTTTGTGCTCTACGTTCTTCACCAACGCATTTCATATCACGCGCAGATCATAATAAGCCCATCTTACATAAAATGGTAAGATGGGCTTACTTCTCCTAGCAGTCACATGGTAAGTCATAAATATATACAGACACTATTTATTACTGCTTTTTTGTGCATAATGAATCCCTTCTTATTCATTTCATGTTCCCTTAAGTGAATTCACAAGGGATTTGTGCCGAGAGATTATAGCCCATGTATAATTCACTTCATCCCATATTAATTTATTGACCTGCATACATAAATCGTCTAAAAATCATTTTTCTGTATCGAATGTCTATTTCTTCTTCTTCTCTTTTAAAACGTTTCGTTTTTGCCCTAAACTTGCTACTCATGGGCACAAAATTATTTTCTTTAGATCCTAATTAAAGTACAATTCATTCCGCCATTCACTTATTTAATACCCGAGCTAAATGCAACCCAAATTTGGGAGATAACTTAATTAGTCATTTCCCAAATTTGGGTTGGGAAATAACTAATCCTGAAACCGATAGAAAGAATCTATTAAAATTCAGAGCTGCGTATTGCTTTTGTATTTTAACAGAAAGGGCACGCAAAACTTCTTGGAGTACTCCACTAATGCGCAAACAGAAATCAAGAGACAAGTGTATAACACAAGCCCATAAGCAACTACAACATGAGCCAATTCGTTCCTGTAGCGGGAAAGTATACGGTAGCAGTAGGCAAGGGAGGGGAAATGAAAAACATCACGTATTTTTAGTCGATTATCACTGGATGTATCAGGACAAAATAGTATACTTAAGTTTTCAGATTGATGCATCGTGCGGAATCATCCAGAAATAAAGAATCTATAAATGTATCATATTATTGAAATATGGACGGCAGCGACTTTTTAGGTTGCCAATGGCCATCAGCTGTATGTTTACCTTAGAGGAAAATGTATTAGAAAAACCCAATCACTTGAAATAGAACCCACAACCTGGAAGAAAAATTTGACTTATCCTACAAATAATCTTAATCTGTTTACCAGTGAATTCTATTTGAACTGTAGGTTAAATCGTAGATTGCATATATTCCATATATTCCAATAAATTGTAGATTGCATATATTCCATATATTCCAATAAATTGTAGATTGCATATATTCCATATATTCCAATAAATTGTAGATTGCATATATTCCATATATGCAATCCGACGTCATAAAAAAAAATATTACACTATTTCATCTGTATTTCATTTAGCTTGTTCCTTTTCCCATTTAACTGTGCAACACGATTTTATTCGAAAATTGTTTTCTTTTCTTTTTTTTACCTGGGACGATATACTTTCAATTTTCAAGTTACTGTTGTTTCTCTCTCTCTCTCTCTCTCTCTCTCTCTCTCTCTCTCTCTCTCCGTTAGAACAGCACTAAACTAAAAGCTGTGACTTCTGTACCATTCTGCTGGCTTTTCATTTCATTTTACGTAGATGTATTCCTAATTAATCTTACACATCCAGATTTCCTTCTCACATCAATTATCTCACGTTTCTTGGGACATAATAATGATGAATGTTATATTATATTACAATGACACACTGCCACTTATATTCCATCCTTCATGAAGAACAAGAGCAAACTTCTTACTCGACTTAAAAGTACTATTATACTCACAAATCAACAATAACGTTAGCAGATGCAGACCTTTTTAACATTTAAATGAAGAAACATCTTGTATATGATGCAAAACCAGATGTAGTGTAGTATGCGAGGAACTCTGTGATTGGATTAAAAGAACGATATCTACAGTATTTGTGGGGTATCATTTGTTTTATTTTCATTTTTTTAATATGTTTGTGCCATTAAAAGCGAAATTTATACATTTCCCTTTTAATGCATACGTAATGAGTTTTTTGGACAGTATTCTATGTTGAAATACTCAAACACGTGGAAGGCTTATGTGTTGGCAGTATATGTTAATTTATTTTCACGGTATTGTGAAATACCTGAAAACAACTTAATATGTTGAAATATTGTTCAGATAATGCAGTCTTGCCTTACTTCCTCTTTTCATCTTCCCTAATTTCTTCCTGATATCAGTATACATTTCTTGTTTCCAGTAAAGTATCGTAATTATCTCGAGGTCCATTTTGTCCATTTCAGTTTCGTGTAATTGCATATTTGGTCAGTAACCTTTTCGAAGGATGTAAGTGTGTATATATGTTTTCTTTTTAATTTCTCTAGCTCTCTCTCTGTCATTATTCTACAAAAAGTAAAGTCGATATTTATGAAACTGTTCCTCTTTCTCCGGTGCTTTAGATGGGGCATATGACAGAGGAAAACATTTGTTCAATAGTGTTTCCGATCAGTTGGTTTCGAGAAATTCGCAAGACACGTGGATAGAAAAAAATTAGACCATTTTTGATTTAGTGGTTTACATGGTGATCAGTAGTATTATGTGCAGGAACATATTTCGACTTCTATCAGAAATCATTTTTCATGAAGAAACCTTTCTAATTATTTCTGTATGCAAGGTATGCCTACTCATTTCATGTTTCTTGAATAATCGCCTCTTATGAAAGCTTGAAAAATTTATGAGTTGCCACCTAAAGTTTCCAGAGTGAATGAAGTAAAAAAAGCGAGCATGACATAGGAGGGGGGAAAAGAATTCTTACAGTTCTTCAAAACAGTGCTGCTCAGAATTTATACACTTCGCTTAGTGCTTCTTCCATGATAGTTTTTCAAAGTTTCTCGTGAAATTCTCTTGAGAATTGTTGTCGTATACTGTTAAATGAACCAAACAACACAGTTGCTTCCTATTTTTCAAACTTCGTGCCTACGTTTAGGAACAGAAACAGGAGGAAATCGTGATGATAGGAGGGGGAGATGATATGACTGAGTACTACGAAACTCGGGCAAAATTCTGTTATGTATTCCATTATATATGTGTGTGTGTGTGTGTCGGGTTAAACCTAGAAATAAAAAACAGAATAAGCAAAACTGGTATGGTGAGTAGCTAGCTAAATAAAGTTGTATGAAATAAGAGAGAAATTAGCCAAAACACCAAATTAGCAGTATAAAAGACAGTGTTTAAACCAGTTTTAAGTTATGAATCTGAGTTGGGTTAGAAATAAAGCACTTGATCAAAGACTAGGGACCACTAAAATGAGGTTTCTGAGAAACTTCGTTTTAGTGGTTTGTGAACCGATGGTATCTATGGCAGAGTCATATTGAAAAAGAAGATATTAGAAAGGAACTTGATATTATTAGCATTCAAGAATGTGTCAGCAGAGCTAATTTAAGGTGGTGTGGCCACTTAAATAGAATGGATGAAGAAAGTTTAGTAAAACAGGTGTTTGATGCCAAGATGACAGGATTGATTCGGTCATGCCTTAGAAGCATGAAATGTTAGATATGACAATATTGAAGTGCTCACAGATAACAGGCTGATTTGGAGGAAAATTGTTGATAGGAGATTAATAATAACGTAAACTTAATCATGTAGTACTGTCATAGTAACCTGAACATCTCTTAGGATACATATCAGAAAGTGATAATGATGATGATGATATATATATATATGTTAAAAATACCAAGCAATTTTAAACTTGGTTTTACTCCATTTCCCAAGTAAGCAAACAGACAAACAAGTCAGGTTTGCGCCTGCAAGTGATGCAAGTGAGATTTTATATATATATATATATATATATATATATATATATATATATATATATATATATAATCTCACTCACACCCTTTTGTGTGAGATTTTGTAAAAGAGTGCTGGCGTGCCTCATGACTATACTAGTTACCCTTAGCATTACATGTAGGTTTCATAAAGGACACAACAAGATTAATCATTCAGTTTAGCAGTCTAATCGTACATCATGCATACTAATTAATATAAAGGTAATGTTTTCATATTAGCAGTATTTTGAGTTACACAGCCCAGTCCGAATAATATAACTATTCTATTATTAGTTAAGGCTCTTCTTGTTCTCTAAACGTCCGCTATGCAGAGTAGCTGAAGACCTTTGAAAGTTGAAGGAGGTGTGCTGCGATACGGCATCAGGATTGATTCCCATAGATCTGATTTCCGGATGAAAGATTCAAACGACGGATCAAGTGATCCATAATCACAGAGATATTCTATGGGATTCAAATCCCATCGAATTTGGCGGCTATGGTAACCTGTAAGTTTTATTTGTTTATGTTTTTTAATATCTGATCCTCACAAGAAAAGTCACAAGACCTATAGCACAATGGTGCCGTGTGTGGGCAAGAGGAATAAAAGAAAGGAGGAGTTGCTCAAGCAAAATGTTCACATTTTGCTTGAGCAACTGAGTATTCAAATCTTTGGGGAAGGCAAAGTAGGGAGTAGGGGGTACTGTTCGAAATGAGAAAAGTAGATGGAATAAAAGAGGAGATAGTGAAGTTGATTCGGTGAATTTTAAGACAGACTAAAAGGGTATTGGTTAGCAGTGGCTCTTGTTTTAATGATTTTGTAGGAGAATAGAATAATAGTGGCCAATCAGCAGAGCGATGTCCATGAAGTATCTGTAGAAGAGGCACAAGGCAGAAACTGAACGACTCAGAGAGGGATTGAAGTGGGTTTGTGAGAGAGGAATCATTAAGATCATTAATAACAGGGGAGACAGTTGGCGATCATGTTGCAGATTCAGGAACGCAGACCATAGGGTGGCAGTTTGGTAAGCAGGTCTTTGTGTCAATCCCGTCAAATGCCTTTGAAATGTCGAGAGCAACCACGTGAGTTTCTCCAAATCTCTCCATGGTCTGAGTCCATATGTGGGTGGTGAAAGCAAGAAGATCAGCTACAGATCGCGAGTGGCAGAATCCCCATACTGCTGGTCACTGATTAGTTGGTATGTCTTTAGGCGGTTCAAGAGTTGGTTCTTGATTACCTTCTCCATAATTTTTGAGAGAACAGAAGTGAGAGAAATTGAACAGTAGTTCGTTGGTTGACTTTGATGGGCTGGATGTGGATCTATTTCCATGTTGTCCAAAGTTCTGTCACATTCGGTGAACCACGCTCGAAAGATGCTGCACCAAGAATATTACCCTGCGTGAATACATCTGTGCAATTTGGGGAGGTATTCGGGATGAAAGGGAGTACCCAATCAGACATGAACACGAATTTTGAAGCATTCTTAGTATGCTCTATTAGTATTATGACTCCAAGAGATTTTCAGTAAAACATCCTTCATAACATCATAACGCTTCCTTCTCCTCTCACCTATTTCTGCTGGATCATGACACCGGGTTAACTCCTCTCCTCTCTCCAGGTTTTCTCCTAACTATACGACTACCGTTCATATGGCATTTCTAGAAACTAGATTTATCCGAAAAGGCAACTTGTTTCCAATCTTCATTATTCCAAGGATGTCTCTCAGATGCAAACTTTACTGGGCGCCTATTTCGAAGTCCCATATCAAGGAAGGTGTTGAATGTGATCTGGGAAAACATCACCATTACCATTCGTCTTCTGGTTAAATCCTATGGTTAGCCATTCCGCTGTTTTTCGATTGGGCTTACAAAAGGCGAAAAACCTATGTTCACCAGGAGAACCGATGAAGCGTGGACACCCAGCTAGACCATTATCCTTTTACTTCGGGAAAAGTTTAACTACAGCACTCTGCGTACAGCCTATAATATCAATAATTTCCTGCATACTTCCGTCCTGTAACCGGCATCCTACAATCATGCCTTTTTCGAAGTCCACTGGATCCTCTTTGCCCATGACAATTGGCAACTTAGAATAAACAGTATGCATACACGCTATCAGTAACTCACATACTGGCTTTCACCATAATATAAGTGCGCAATCTGGCGGGATAAAATCACACACACACACACACACACACACACACACACACACACACACACACACACACACACACACAGCTATATGATTTTAAAACTGGATCAATGATTTGGTTTTAGAAATTTGGGTAGGACACGTACTATTTCACATAACAACAATGTTAAGATGAAGACCAGAAAATAGCGGTAGTAATCTGTCATATCCTCGTATAAAAATGAAGATATGACTTATTCAAGCCTCCGCTTATTAAAGGTCTGATTAGGCTTGAAAAAGGTCCATATTTGATATCTAAATTAGGATTTCGGATCAGGTAAAAGATAATACGTTCGCTAGTAGCGATAGTATTAATCTTTCAGCGAACGGCTAATATAGAGCCTGGTTTCGGCAAACCGATCTCCAAAAATCTTAGGGGTAAAGAGTGCTGCTTGCTCTTTTTGCGGAGTAAAAAAAGGTATACGATCAAAATAAATATTTTTAGATAACTATATAGGGTTTCATCCTAATTATTATAATATTTATGTCCATTGCACATCTGCCTCTTAAATAAATGTATAAAAAAATAAAATAAATGCATTAATATAATATAAAAAGATAAATATATTCCTCAATGTTTAGAATAGGAAAATTCGAAATGTGATCGCTTTGTGGGATATTTCACATTTTTGGCAGTTGCTGTATACAGATATCGTATTAAAATATTTCATTTGACAAATCCACCAGAAACGCACTAGGATGACAAATGCTATATAAAACTATAGTTACTTTCATCATATATATATGAATCTGAACATTTATGCTACTATCCCTCCTGAAATATAGAAAGGCGCACGTGGATTATACGAACTACTGAATATTATATCAATAATATATTGCAATAAATTACTGCTTAATATATCTGCAGAGAGCTGACCTGAATAGTACAGATCATTAATGATTATTCAAACTTACTTAAGGATAAAGGTAGCACGTAAGAAAATATAAAACATACAAATTGCCGTCCAGTTTGGCCGAGTGATTAGCGTATCCAATCTACAACCAAAACAGGCTGTGGGTTCTAGTCCCGCGATGGACATAGATGTATGTGAGAGCGCGGAATTTCATCACTCAGTGTGAGACCACAGATATATATATATGTAGAAAGTATTTTTAACTTAGGTATAGTTATGTTAAAGATACCAAGCAATTTTAAACCTGGTTTTACTCCATTTTTTCCAAGTAAGAAAACAGACAAAATGTCAAGATTAGTGATCAGAGCTTGCTCCACTTCTACCACGAGTTGCCTTGGTCTTGCACTACCTGTGGGATCAGCTAGTCTTGCATAAATTGCAGGCGCAAACTTGACATTTTGTCTGTTTGCTTACTTGGAAAAAATGGAGTAAAACCAGGTTTAAAATTGCTTGGTATCTTTAACATATATATATATATATATATAAAGTAATTTTTAAAAAAATCCATACCCCACACCCCACACATGGTATTGATACTGTAAATTTACAGCCTTACGTGGGTGGGAATCAGATAAAAATAAATAATAAATAAATATAAATAAATGAAATGTGCTAATATGCTATATAAATTCATATTCATTAATATCAAAGGTCCAATTAATGTGTTATTGCTAATGGAGCAGTTCTGTGGTCTGTTGTATAAAAAGAAAAAAAAATAGAACCGTTCCTTCCTTGAAATGGAATAAAAGAAATCTTATCTTTTATGTGTTTGTTAGAAAGAAATTTTTAATAAACTTTAATGGTTGATAGTTTATTGAAATAAGCAAAGAATACGGCTCATAAAATTATTTTTATATTGTACAGAAAACAGTAAAAAGAACATCTTTTGTTTATCCTCACGAAGCTACTAACAAATGCTGAGTGTAAACAGCAAATTTATTACCATAAGCGGATTAAAAGCGATCAATAAAAAATCCTGTGCACACTATGAAATGCTTAATGCTTTTGAGGTCAAAAATGTCTCCGAATTAATACAATGCATGCAGGTCTGTTATTCTTGTGTTGGCAATGGAATTTCTACACCGAATTAAATACATATAAAGGTCCTTTTAATCATATTTTGTTCCACAGTTGAAGTACTGTCTTTGTATAGTACAATTCAAAATTTGAGTTGTACTATAAATTTTATACTATGTACTTTCATTTCAAGCTAGAATAAAAAAATAATGCAACAAAGAATATAAAACTGTTTGCAGTATTCAAATAAAATTTCTTGTGAAGTCCGATTATTTAATGTGTTTATAAAGCGAACTATTTTAAATTAGAATGATTAAAATACATGCATTCATTGTTCGCATCTCGTTTCTGAGTAGCAATGGGTAGTCCAAACGCAGTTGCAATAAATAATAAAATCTCTCCCGCTCTTCTGCTAATTATAAAATGAAAACTCCAATCATTATTGAATAATGTGTTTGAATTTGTATAATTTCTTAATGCCTTTTAAAAGCATTATTTAAAAATTCAATATTACCGTTACAATTGCACACTGAAACTCATCTCATAATAATACTTGATGCACGTCTTTTAAATGTTTAGAATTAGTGATTAAAACATTTATCATTTATAATAATTCATCTATTTATCATTTATCATTTATAATAATAAGTTATCTTTTTCAGAAATCATAAGACTGCATTTCTAAAAGTTCAATATGAATAAATATCTCCTCTCGCGTAAATGTGTTTTTCTCACTTATCATCTATTTCAATCATTCGTCTGTGAGGAATGCTATAAAACTTTTTATAGTACTAAACTCGATATAATACTACCTATTCATGATTATCCGGGCTAGCAGAGGTAGAGAATACATGGATAATTAAAAAAACACGGATACTTTGAAGTTTATCGAGTCAAGCCATGAATACTGTTGCAACTTGAACAGCGTATACATTTTTAATCTATCAATAAATGATTTACAGCTTTTAGTACATACAAACTACATATATAACATGCATAAGCAGCACTCAATTTTTGAAATGCTCCCCTTTTGGCTTCACGCACAACATCCAACAGAAACGCTGCTGCTGCTGCTTGCTCCACTTCCACTTTCAATTTCAAATCGAACGGATTCAGATCGGAACTTTCAGACGGCATCAGATGGTGATATTGACGGCGAATGTGCCCGACCACTGTTGTGTGGTTCTCGCCCTGTGTGCAGGAGCTGAGTTCTGTTGAAGGTGCACTGCCTACCATGAAACAAGGCGTTGTTCAGGGACCGTACCACAGGTTACAGCACGATGTCTTGATACAGTCTTTGGCAAAGGTTTTGACCCCATTCTCGCAGAAAAGCAATTTGGACAGCACGATATGTCACTCTCTCCTCAACTAAACCATCACTGACGCGGAGTTGATGATCTCTCTGAATCCTGGGTGCTATGGCATGTGCTGTACGACCACCGAGAGAATATATCCGATTATTCTGGCGACTAAACGACTCTTCAGTGCTGAAAATCTTGTCATCTGTGAAGAGGATATCTCTGTCTGTTGTTCGCGTGCCGCTGGAGAAGTGGCTTTGATTTTATCACTTTCTGCTGCATACGTTGTGTGTTGGGAAGTGTCCAGTAGAACGACGATACTCTCTCTCCCCCAGGTCATCAGTTAATAACGCGTGAATCATTCTCTGCGAAACGTTCATCTCTCGCAACATTACTCTCTGTATTCTCACAGGAATACGGCAGAGGCGTGACTTCGTAGCCCTCACAAGCTGCTGCGTATAATAAGTAATTTGCTGATCAAATACTAGATATATTAAAGCAGATCATACACAGATAATCCGGGCGCAGGACAGTACTCTTAATTGTGAATAAAAAATAACAAAATAGGGAAAAAATAATAAAATAAAAATTCATAATTTTCAGACAATTAAAATTAATATTGACATTAAGAAGCTGAGACTTATGAAGCGATAGCTGCCTGTTTATAATAGCTGTCATAGTTATAATCCGGTTGAAAAAAAATTAACGATTAGTTTAATGGAGTAGTTTCTTAGTATGAATATTTTGGGAGAAAACACACAAATTAGCTTATTTATGAGCACTTCAGTTATAAGAAAGGAGTAATGCAGGAAGAAGAACAGTATATTTAATCTTTATTAAACAGCGTAAAATAAAATGCGTATAATTTTAGATGTAAATTATAAGATGATAAAGCAACAATAATCAGCAACAATAATCAGCTTCCACTGAATGAAACCTCAATGAAGGCTGTACCAGTTTGGGTTATGACTCTTCACGTAATGCACAGCATTTTACTCTTAAAGGACGAGTGCTGTGCATTATGGGATAATAGGGCAATTTGATGTGAAGTCATTTGCTTCCGTATACAAGTGGCCCAGCATGAAGATACTTCACACGAAAATTTCCTTTTCTTCAGCTTTGGGTAAGGATGAAAACAAGAATATAATTTCTTGTCATCTATAATTTATTTTTGTAACCTAATTGGGAAAAAACACTTTCTACAATTATGTGTAGCTAAATATTTATTGTATGTTAAGCTTCCCCAAAAAAATTTCTATTATCATTGATTTAACATTTTATAATTAAGATATAATTGCCTCTATAAAATTATACGTGTTTTATGCTCAGACGATGCTAAAACTAAAAATTAAGAGCAATCGATCATCCACTGAAATCAACGCTGAGTGCTTGTTTGTCTTCCCAAACAGGGAAGACAAACAAGAATTAGAATTTGAGAGAACTGCCAAAAATCCAAGTAAGAGTTTTCTTTAAAAAATAACGTGTAGGTTTGAGAAACCTCATTTAATGCATGAATGGTCTTAGACTGTTATCGGGTTTATTCTCAGTACAACTCAACCCTTTCTCACTAGCTGACATCCAAGCGAAGGTAAAAACCATCTTTACAAATTTATGTATGTTTTATACCTTCAGCGATATGACGCATGCGTGCGTAGACTAGTAGGTAACTTTCAGGTTTTTCTCAGAACAGAACGATAAAAAGATAGACAGGCAGAAAGACAAGAGGAGAGAGAGAGAGAATCCTATGCTATAATACTACTACTAGAGACTACTATAATTAGACGAAACACACGTATAAACCACAGTGAAAATTATTTAATTGTAAATATTTCATCCTAGGTATCTTAGGGCATCATCAGTACAGTATTTAAACAAAAATTAGGAATAACATACAGTTAGGGCGCATGATTACAATAGAATCTCATGAAAACGTGCATAACGTGCTAAAGTAGTACAAAAAAAAAAAAAAAAAAAGTTAATTATTTAACACAGTTTTGTATGATAATTTCCCATACTTTAGGAATAGTAAGAACGTCGTTGCGGTTTAGGTTTGGTCTGTGTAGTAGGGCTTCAGAACTTTCTTTGTATAAATTCATGTTTAAATATAGATCTATGTAAAAGTTTAGCCTTTTCCCAATGGATCCTATGGTTTGGATTTTCAATTCCGTGTTGAGAGAGGCCAGATTTCTGCGGTTTAAGAAGACGAATGTGGTCTTGATGTTCCGAGATGCGTTTCTGAACAGACCTACCTGTCTGTCCAAAGTAAGATAATTTGCATGAGCATGGAATCTCATAAACACCAGGTAACATCAAGGGTGAGAATTTGTCCTTAGGAGAAGGTAATAAGTTGTAAATTTGGTTGATAGGTTTGTAAGTAGTGGCAAAATTGTATTTCTTCATAATTTTAGAAAGACGTTCTGAGATGCCTTTAACGTAAGGTATGGGAATCCTATGCACTTCTTCCTGTCTGGTTTGATGTATGCAGAAGTGACTGATGATTTTTTGAGTTGTTTTGGGATTATATCCATTTAGGATGGCTGTATTTTTGAAAACTTCTAATTCCTGGTTTAAAGATTCTTCAGAGGAGCAGAATTTGTGTGCTCTGGAGACTAGTGATTTAATAATGCCAGATTTCTGAGATGGATGATGAGCAGAAGAATTATGAATGTAGCGACCTGAGAATGTAGGCTTGCGAAAGACGGAAGTGGCGATGGAACCGTCTTCTTTTCTTTTGATGTGTAAATCCAAAAAAGAGATACCTGTGGAGATTCTTTTTCTAACGTAAAGTTGATGCGATGATGAAGAAGGTTAATTTTATCTAGAAACAGTTGTAATTCAGGTTCGGGATGATTCCATACTGCAAATAATATGCTCTACATATTAAATACCTTAATCTATTAAATCGATCAAAAATATCACTAACAAATTACCAACGGAAAAATGGGTAGTCAATTTATCTAAACCGTCAACTAACAAAAGATGAATTAAATGTTCTAGCAAGAGGCCATAAATTTGCGATTTCACCAAAGTGTTTCCCATATTTAGACTTTATACATAATATAGAAAGAAACATCAAACATCTCTCCAGTATTGAAGCCAACAAACTTCGTTTCGAAGTAGCTAAAGTGATCTATAATGCCAAACCTTCAGAATTAAATATCCCACCGTCGGAATTGAAAGCTATTATTTCCTTAAAACGTAACAAAAATTTAATCATTACTAGAGCTGATAAAGGAAATACCACTGTGGTTCTTGATACCAATTCATATGACCGAAAAATTAATTCACTTCTTCGAGATCGTAATACTTACTCCAAATTGGATTTTGATCCTACGAATCGTCAACTCAGAAAATTAAATAAGCTACTTAATGAAACTTCCTCCTTAGATGAAGAAACAATCAAAAAACTTAAGACATACCATGCAAGACCTCCTAGAATTTATGGCTTACCTAAGCTACACAAAACTAATGTTCCACTTAGACCTGTCGTAGACTGTATCGGCTGTCCAACGTACAAGTTATCAAGATTCTTATCTAACCTTCTCCGCCCTCACATAGGCCACTCAGTCTCTTCAATCAAACATTCTACTGAGTTTCACACAAAAATTAAAGACATTCAACCATCAAAAACTGACTTGTTAATCAGCTTCGACATTGTCTCCCTCTTCACTAACATTCCCCATAAAGAAACAATAGAATTACTAACTCAAAAATTTCCGTCTGATATACAGGGTGTTCGGGATAAATTTGACATATTTATAATTAATTATATTTTTCCGTAAGTTACATGTATTAACACACACTTCTCTTCATTTAAAAGTTTGGACCCTTCTTCATTCATATACAAGATGTCAGAAAGGATGGATAGCTGGAACCCACCTGAATCATGGAAGAGAATAACTTGTATCATGATGATTCGTGCCCGCCATCAAAATAAGGATATTACGACTGCTGCCCAATGCTCCCTGAATACAGTAAAAACAATCAGGCATGAACTAGAGACTTGCAATGGTGACTACGAGGATGTAGCAAGAAGAAAGATCCCTAGCAGACGATCTGATTGCGTTCGTACAGCAGAATTCCTCGCAAATCTGCAGGAACAGGTGTTGAAGAACCCTGGCATTGGAATTCGGGCTTTGTTCGTGGAGTTGCTAACTGTAGTCAAGCCCTGGATAACAAGGGTAGCCAATGGTAGGCCGTATGTATGGCAGCAGGATTCGGCCCCTTGCCACACCTCTGGGAAAAGTCAAAAATGGTTGTCTGAAAATTTCTACGACTTCACCAGTCCAAATGTTTGGCCTCCAAACTCCCCAGACCTTAACCCCATGGATTATTTTGTATGGGGCGCAGTTGAAAAAGACACCAATCGCACTTCCAGTAATACAAAAGCCCAGTTAATGGATAAAATTAAAACAGTTTTTGCGGCCCTTCCCAGGGAGACTGTAGCATCAGCTTGTTCGAGGTTCCGAAGCAGAATTGAAGCTGTGATCGATGCTAATGGTGGTTATTTTGAGTAAATCTTGTTGATAGTATTGTAATTAACTCTGCCTGTAATGTTTTTTTGTCAATTCATTAAATTTAATAGATACAAAGAAGATTTTCTTTTTCCTTACGAAACTGTCAAATTTATCCCGAACACCCTGTATATATCAGGAATTTCATGATCATTGATGATGGAATCATGTTTATCACCCTGCATAAGAGAAACCAGACAGAGAACACTCGCAGTCTAGGAACATATTATACTCTGCGTAGCTATCTGGAGTGATATAAACAACCAACTAGCTAACCAATTATTTCATTAAAATTCAATGAAAGATGTTTCCATTATTTCACCTCTCGAATCGCAGCCAAAGGTGTATTGGAGTTTGTACATATACAGGATTTGTGAAACAAGCAAGTGGGCTACAGTGTATATTAAAAAAAAAAAGATTTGCACGGAAGTATAATGATGTGTTATTTTTTGTTCTATGCCGCTACGCCCGTGTTCTGTGTTTTTTTTTCAGCCGTAGACATAGAATACAGCTCACAAATAGTCAACAGTTATTATTCTAGTTTATTCTGAACGAAATCCAACACGATTTCTCTTTTTGAATTTAATAAAAGCCTAACAACAAATTGTAATTAACCTATTCACAATCACTGAATTCCTAATTTATTTAGTTTATTTACTACTTAATACGGTATTTACAGAAAGGCTTAAAAGCAAAGTATTTTCATTTTAATGAGCGAGATAAGTGCTTCAAAAAGAATGATCTAAAGTTTTTTTTTTAACAGATTGGTGTGCAATCATTTTAAAACACCAATACCTTCAAATTAAGGAGTAACGTTTCTAATCAGAAGATTTTTTTTATTTTTTATTTTAAATGTGCATAAAGTCTTTTCAAACTGTACGGGAATATTTAAATATTGAAACAACAGAATTTGTGCATTTTCACTGTGTCTGTATCTGAGAACTTGTAGCCGTGTGATACATTGAAAGTTCACAAGAAGTTTGCTTCATTACTTTCATATACACAAAAATCTGCATGATAATCAATATTAATTGTTAATTTAAAAATAGTTCATAGCAAGTAACTGTAACAGTAGCTGTTAACAGTTACTGCTTCCCATTTGTAAAAAGAAATGGAACTCCAATCAGCAAAACGTTTCGTAAAGTTTCTGTTGATTTCGAAAGTGAACATTTTGCGAATTACCTGCCAATCTTCAGTTTAATTTCAATCACATACAGATTATTATATTTCTATTTTCTATCTTTCTATTTTATATCCCAAAATAAATACTCTATTTTCTTAACTCATCACATAAATTATATTTCTTAATGATTTTAGTAGGACAGGAAAAAATGTAGAAATGATTGCATAAGAAGTGGTATCGTTTTCATACAGTGTAGTCGCAGAGCGAAATTTTGCTTAGTTACAAACGCTGACAGTTTGAAATTATGCGAGTAAAGTTCACAATCATTTGGCAACTGGATTATGAGTATACACCTAAAATCTAGATCAAGGACTCGACGTAATAGCCGCTAATCTTCTTTTGTAAATAACTTGTTGTTCGAGCAAGCGTAACACAAAATCTTAAATAAATAATCATATTTGCAATTAGATATTCTGTAAAAGTTTCATTCTTTATTAAAACGTTATAATATTATGTTACGTAATCTCGGTATTGGAAATATGGTGAATTTCCTAATTTTTTCAAGAATACTGATTTACTTAATTCCTCTTGTAAGTTTCTCAACAAATATAAATATACTATTCATATTTGTTGACTATCCAATGTTTATTTTTTTCTTTCGAGACATCTGACGAAATAACGTACAAGTTAAACACGAACGTGAAGTTTCTGGTGTTTCGTTCGAATAAGAGCAAAACGCAAAAATGTTTTTCCTTTTGAAAATTATGCAGGTGATTTTCTATGAAACAGAAATTATTTATCCGCATATACTCCTAATTAAGAAATAAAATAAAATCTACCATTTTTATATGAATCCTACCGATGAAAGGTTCCAAGACCTCTAGTATATTGGGTAAAAAATTCGGAAATCCTGCTCTAGAGACCAAACATAAAACCTTTTCTTCAATTCACCCTTTTAAAAAACGGAGTGGCGATGTCTTACCTTAGGCAGCGAAAGTCATCTACCACCTAAAGCCTTTCAAAAACATATATGCTCACAATGGGATTCAATAGAGACATGGCCAACTGAATAACCGTTTTTATTATGTTATTTCATTTTTTTTATTTTAGGAAAAGGCACTGCTATAGCGAAGAGCATGCAAAATATAAGTTAACATAAGTGCTTTTAACTGATTGAAGCATTCCAAACAGATGAAGAAAGTGAGTACATGACCTAGCTTTAAAAAGTAGTGTTTGTTAGCAATGAGGCGCCTCCATAATGCACTCAATAGAAAACACCAGACACTCATCATTTAGTTAGAATGAACTGAGTTCCATATAACTTTTACAAGCGGTTTTCAACTGAAGATGAGTTGACTAATCTTGGTCGGGCTACGATTTTGTTCTCGGAAACGTAAACTTCTGCTCCGCAAAATAGCGCACAATATACTAACCTCATGGCCTTGCTAAAAAAAATCTGGCCCTGCAGATTTTTTTAGCAATCGCCCTTAGTATTTAAGTAATGCTATTACAATAAATTCAATTTGAAAATTTTCGACTTTCTAATTTTATTCTTTGCTATATTCTGAATTTGGTATGCCACAGAAAGATAATAAGATAAGTATGCGCAACATTGAAAGAAAAGTAGGGAGGGAGGGAGAAAATACAAAGCTGAATTTTAAATCAGCATCATCAGAGCAGAACAAACTTGTACACGTGACAGTGAGTAAGTAAAACAATAAAATTGCAGTTGTACAAAACATTTAAAGTACTATTTATGGCGCCCTCTAATGTTGGGGAAAAAATCATTACAGCAATGTAGGAGTTGCTCTTAGGATGACAGTCTCCAAAATTTTGGCAAATTAATGCAACCATACTTGTTCAGGTTAGGAGAATTCTTCAAAGCCATTGCTGACTTAAAAATAATCTTTCAGATATGTAGCAACTCCTAAATAGCACATTCGTTTTCTTCCATCTAATCCTGTGTGAAGGAGTGTCCAAAGCATGGTCTATCTTTTCTAATTTTAGGGATGTATTTTATATCTCAAGAGCCTTTATAGCTCAGTCGGTATACACGAAGCCTTTTGGTAGGAAAAACCTGAGTTCGATTCCAGTCTATGACTTGAGGAACCTTTATTTGGGTTCTTTTGACTAAAGGTGTACGAAGGTAGAGGATTTTTCCACCAGGAAACTCGGATTTTTTCGTACCTCAGATCAGGCAAACCGGCCTCGTGAACATACACGGATTTACAGCCATGAATACTTACGACAGTATGTGGAAGAGATAGGGTCCTGGCCACATGTTACGGCCGTAGTTAACAATGAGTCACATCATGGCAGTCAACCTCCTGGATAGGAGACGGCACATGAATAGGATAGGATTTTATATCTCAGAATTATTGTCGTAGTGCCTAAACATTAAATACTATTTAAAACACCAGTCTTATGGCGTGTATAATAATTTCAATGAAATGATTGAAAAATCAAATGAATTAGATTGCATCAATTTAATAGTTTAACGAAGTTACAATAAATAATACTTTCTTTAATGACAAGCCAACACAAAATAACGTTGATAAATAATAGAGACGTGACTACCATATATTTTGTAATAATAATATGAATATATAAAAACATGAGTCATTGGGAAGAACACTCTAAAACTGGAATATAAATTTTACGAAGCACAGGAACAAATATGGACAAGGATCGGAATTTTTTAAAAAAAAAGTAAATAGGTAAATATACCAGCCACAGAATGAGAATAATCGGAAAACTATGTTACCACATGAAGGTGAACAAAAAATAATAACAAAATAAGAGTCATATAAAGCAAACATATTGGGAAGGATACTCTAAAGCTGGAATATGATTTTATGGAGCACAGAAACAAATAAGGTAAAGACGTGTGAAAACATGAAAATTTTAATTAGAAATATTTTAAAGAAACAGAAGCATAAAAATAACGAATGGAGGATGAACATAATAACAGTATTAAAATAGAATATAATCCTAAGCCAAACACTATAGACAAATAAACTGATAGTGCACTACTCTAAACATGTGGGCAAAAATTATCACAGAAGAAATTAGAATCAAGATTAAATTATAACGATGAACAACGATTCCGTAAGGGGAGATCATGTAGTGATGCAATATTTACTGTAAAGATAAAAATCGGAAAAGCTAAACAATATTTATATATTTTTTGTGAAGGATTTTGACAGAATAGTATATAACAGAATAGTCATCAAGTATACTACTGAAAATTATTGAAATAAATTATATATATATATATATATATATATATATATATATATATATATATATATATATATATATATATATATATATATATATATATATATATATATATATATATATATATATATATATATATATATATATAAGGGAAGGATTATTCAGCGTAATTCTGGATTATATAATAACATAATTTTAGAATAGTAATTAAATGAAATAAATATTTACAAAACTTAGTCTGATATGCAGTGACGTAATATTACTTGCAGTAAATGACCTCCAAAGGCAATTTCTTAATTTCCAAAAGATATGAAGCAGTTTTAACATGGATTTATCAACAGAGAAGTCAAAAAGAATATTTTGCAACAGAACCAATGAGATGTAACTTCAACTAAATGCAAAAATATTGGAACAAATAATGAAATTTAAATACCTCAGAATAACTGTAAACGGTTATTCTGAAGGCTAATAAAATATAAGGATGTTTAAGTTCAACGATATGGAAAAATAACGATCCAATAAAAGAAACAAAAGTAAAAATATATAAATCAGTATTTCAACCAACAGTGACTTATGCGTGTTAAACAAGAATAGTAAATCTAAACTGCGACAGGTAAATACATGTGAAATGAAACGTTAAGAAGAGCAGTTAAAAAACAAAACTCAATAGAATAAAAAAGAAAAGAATTATGAAAAAGTTAAGACATAAAGAATGGATATAAAAGATATCAGAATGAAAATAAAGTATTAATAGAATGAGTTTAAAAAAAGATTAAATTAGCAAGAAACTGGAAACCATATGCAAAAAGACCAATTGACAAAAAATGGGGCAAATTGCCTAGATCGAAGTATCACAAACACAACATGAAGCGTACGGCGAGAAGAAGAACAAGATATTATATATCTTGGCAACATTGTATTAGCGAATAAGCATTAAAAATTTCTTAAAACCTATCCTATGATATACATTAATTTTTAAAACAAACGGTATTATTTTACCAATGATTAGAAAAGGACAACTACATTTGCTTGAAAAAAAAATAATAATATGTTTCATGGTACTCTTCTCAATGATGGATTTATATCACCGGCTTTGCAAAAAAAGAAATAAATAATCTAACTTTTCTCTCTTTTGAATAAGAACAGGAAACTTCGTTTTAAATTGCAATTCAGGAATGGAATCTCTTGTTTATTAGAAATAAATCATTTATCGCAGGTTCAGAAACAGAATTTCTGGAAAAAAATAAATAAATAAAACGTGGTGGCGTTGTCTTAGAATTAGTAAAGGGCTTGTGTTTGGTTTTGCTATTGTTACTATTCAGAATTATTTATGACCAAAGGAACGGAGGACACGAAGCCTTAGTCAATTGCGTATTATTTCTGTTAATTGTGTGTGTGTGTGTGTGTGTGTGTGTGTGTGTGTGTGTGTGTGTGTGTGTGTGTGTGTGTGTGTGTGTGTGTGTGTGTGTGTGTGTGTGTGTGTGTGTGTGTGTGTGTGTGTGTGTGTGTGTGTGTGTGTTCTTCTGGCTGGTTTGCTTGCATCACAGGATGAAAACACGGAGTTTCCGGAAGAAAAATCCTATCATACTCCATATGTAAGAGAAGCTATAGCATCTTCATATGAAAAGCCTTTATAAAGGTTCTTTGTTTCCTAAACGGAATTTGAATCTAGGTCTTCCCAACCAAAGGGCATCATCGATAACTACTGTGCTGCGAAAGCACTTACCATGGAGTAGTGCATTGTTATTACATTATGGTCAATCTTCAAGTGGAATATTTTAAATGATGATTCTTTCTTTTAAGGTTACACGGTGATCAGCATTCATATTTATAAATTTAGGGTCACAAAAACACACGTGTTGAAAAGATTATTTTATTAATTATTAATAAAATAGAACTTGACGTTTCGACCCCCTGAGATCATCAACAGAAGGATACTTGCGTATAAGGAACCAAGCTACATGCTCTAGCCCTGTATACCGGTAGATTTAGTTAAAAATTAACTAAATCTACGTAGTTAATTAATCCTTTTTCCTAGCATGACCTCTAGTGAAAAAAAAAATTATGCACGCGTGCCCAGAATTTATGGACTGCCAATAATACACAAAGCAGACACACCACTACGTCCGATTGTTTAAGGAATTGACAGCCCAATTTATCACTTAGCCAAAACATTAGCGGCCACACTCAAGGAATTGGTAGGTCAGTCCCCTTCCTTTATATTAAAAATACACATTTCATAAATAAAATTAAAAACATTACACTCAACGACCAAGATTTATTAGTTAGCTTTGACATAACTTCCCTTTTCACCGCTCCGGATATTTCTTGTGGCAAAACAATTTTTACCTTCAAAAAGAAGGTACAGCCATGGGCTCACCGCTTCCCCCCCCCCAATAGCTAACTTTTATATGGAAGACTTTGAGCAACGTGCTCTAAAGACAGCGTGTCTAAAGCCCAAAATTTGGCTCATATACGTCGACGATATTTTCTCCATTTGGCCCCACGGCCGCGAAGCACTAAATACATTCCTTAGCCACCTAGCCAAACAACACAAACGTATCCAATTCACCATTGAAATGGAAAAAAACAACTCTCTTCCGTTCCTAGACACATTTATCACACGTCTTCCCTCTGGCTGTCTATCCTTCTCAGTCTACCGCAAACCTACACACACACAGGCCAATACATACACATAAATTCTTACCACCACCCAACACAAAAACTAGGTGTCATAAGTACCCTTACACACAGAGCTCAAACTATTTGTTCTAATGAACAAGCTCTAAACCAGGAATACAAGATCATCAACCAAATATTTATAAAAAATGGATACAGTAAAAAAACTATTCACAAGATCCTCCACAAAGATGCCAGTAAGAACAAAATATATTTCAGGAATGCTATTGCCCTTCCTTATGTTAGAAGCATTTCTGAAAAAATAGACAGAACACTACGCAAATACAACATTAAAACCACCTTTAAATCCCCGAATAAGTTAAGACACCTACTCAGTTCTTCTAAAGATCCTGTTCCACACCTAGCCCACCCAGGGGGTATACAAAATACAATGCACATGTAACATACCATACATAGGGGAAACAGGGCGAACTATCCCAATTAGACAAGACGAACATAAACGACACATTAAATATCTCCATTTTGGAAAAACCGGCCTTTCTGACCACGCACTCCAAACATACTACAGAATTGATTGGAAAAATACCAAGTCCCTACACCGCACCAAAACTGGTTTGAGAGGAAATTTAAAGAGTCATGTGTCAAACATAACCCAAATCTCAACAAAAATGATGGCATAACCATTCTAAGAATGGAGGACCCATCTACAACCTGTATAGCAACCCAAACTAACCGAAGAAAAATCCCACTACAAGAAGACAACCTGGTGAAGTGTTTGTAACATTCAACAGCAGCTGAAGGAAATCATATTATAACAATCAGAACTGTACAAATCCAGAAGAATATTAATACATGAGGACTTTAGCAGTTTATTGCAGTTGCAATTTTTTTTAATCACTAGAGGTCAGGCTAGGAAAAAGGATTAATTAACTACGTAGATTTAGTTTACCGGTACAGGGCTAGGGCATGTAGCTTGGTTCCTCATACGCATGTATCCTTCTGATGATGACCTCGACACAGGGGTCGAAACGTCAAGTTCTATTTTACTAATAATTAATAAAATAATCTTTTCAACACGTGCGTTTTTGTGTCCCTAAATTTATAAATAGGAATATTTTAAAATTTAAACGAAAATGAAACACGACTACTAATATTTTTCTCAGTCGTAGAGACATCACTGGGCGAAACGTAAAACAGGTAACAAAAACGAATTGGAAAATGATCGTACTGTTTGATTGTTTGCGGGGGGGATTAAAGGTACTGTTAGTCGTGTACTGAGGAGATTCATACGACTATATTTATTTAGGTTAGACTGGTTTTTAAGAGAAGCTGCTGAGTCCGAAAAAACAGTCTCCGATGCTTATTCTCGCTACAATGGAGCAAAGAGTTTTTTTATTTCGATTCTGTGTCTACAGCACACGTTCCAGCAGACCTGAGTGTCCATAAATGTGTACAATCGATGTTGGCCGATCTTCCGGTCTGTCTGTAATATGCAAGTGCAACTAACTTTTACACCTGGAACCGAGAAGGGAAAATGTTGATATTTGGGAACAAATAAAGATCGTAAGCATGATATAGGGTTTGAAAGCTGCTTAAATATTGCATTATTTTTAAATTTAAAGTTCGCTAGTTTTTCTGAGGTTCACTGGATATAAAATAGTAATAGTATTAATGCCATCTGTAGTGGCTGGTTGTTTTGAATTACACCGTGGCAACTAAAGCTATGAGACTAGTGTATTATACTTGTTAATTGCTTTGTCTTGCTAGTCTGCGTATTTCATCCCAAGTTTCCAGGAGGATATCTCTCCCGCCTCCTTATGAGACCGGCTAACTGTAGAATTGAGTATTTTGTTAATTCTTTGAGCATTTTATACTAGATAACAGGATACGTTGGAGATATTAAATTGAACAATTCAAGTGTGAAGGATTCTGGTTAAAACTGAGATTTGTTGCTTGTTACCTAGTTTTATTCGTCATTTTTAATAAATTGTAATTGGCTATTGAGCTAGTGGAAGAAAGGTCCAATGTGTTTAGGACATACTGAGAAATAGAGAACACATCAATATATCTTAACAGAGAGAAGTATGAAGCACAAAATGTGCCAAGAGTATTTAAATGCTCCGTGCTGAAACTGGTAATGAAGGTGAGAAAGAGGAGGAACCTATAATAGTATCCTCCGTGTGTTTGTATATTTTGTTCTTCTAAATGAAGTAACTAGGACAGATAGATGAAATAAAATATTTAAAACAGGTTTGGTGTGTTTGCAGTTGCACAGTAAAGGGATAAAGTAAAGTAGAGAAGAATAAGATATCAATAAGTAAAGTAAATTAAAATGTCGCATCAATGAGGTAAATATTGGTGAAGAGAGAAGTGATGTTAAAGCTGACTTGATATCTCACTTGTTTACTCACTTGGTGAGAACTTGAAATAGATAAAGTTTTTTTTTCACACAATTTCCTGATCGAGAAATTGTTTGGTGGGTATGGCATGTTATGGCAAAGGAATGCTTTATGGCCGATGCATTTTCCCAACTGCAAAATCTCGTGGGAGGTGTAATGGTCTGGAGCTGTTTCTCATAGTATCCACCTTTGGCTGTTGCGCCTTGAAGAACACTAATATATGCACAAAATTTCAATAACACGATGCTTTTTATATTTTGGAAGTTTTACAGGAAAACACCAATGTCTTGTTTAACATGGCAACTTACTTAGTCATACTGCAGCTGTTATAGCTACAGTGTCTGAGATAAATAATCTGGAAAAACTTTACTAGCCTGTATAAAGTCCTGACCCAAGCAATCAGAAGACTTTTGGGACGAAATGGAAATAAGCTAGAACCAGTCCAAGTTCCTCTAAAAAGGTAAACGAATGAATCATGATGAAAAATGTTATTCAAAATAACTGAATCGTATTGTCACAAAGTCCCATTTTGTGATAATACGAACTAGAAGGGCGGAATGTGTGATAAGGAACGAAGGAGAACCTCACGCTATTGAAGTGTGTGTAATGTGGGTTTCTCTGTAATAGTATTCTCAACACGTATAAATTGTGATATACTGTATAAGTGCTGACATGTAGTATATGCACCATAATCCAATTTCGCACACACACACACACACACACTGATGTGTATGTGTGTGCGAGAGGGGGAGAAGTGACGGAATAATTTCTATTAAGAAAACTTAGTGTCATTTTGTGCAGAAGTAGTAAATGGACAATCGATATTCTATCGAGATGCAGATTCTATCGAGATGCTGGCAAGAGGAAGCAGTCTCTTGTTACTAGAGTGAAAAGGTACGGTAACAAAATCTTCCATCCAGATAGAAGTCATCACGAAAATTAGTAACAAACACGTTACTCAATACAAAACATCTGACAAGACAACCGTAGATACCACCTTAGTCCAATAACGATGGACATCCTCCAAGGTAGTGTTATCTGAGTATCAAGTATAACATATGAAAATCTTAGAATAATGCAGTTATACGTGGGAACATATATATATATAATAATGTAAATATGAAATTATTATTATTATTACATGACACCTCCAGGGAGTCCAAAGACTCATCGACAGAGGGCACTTATTCTACAACTCTCCATCTCCACCACTCAGTCCACCAACTACAGCTACTTTCATCATCCACATCAACGCCATTTACCGCCGACCACCACTACCACCACCACCACTAGTATTTTCACAGACAATCACAAATATCCATGCCCACGGCGGGATTCGAACCCACAGCCTTTTTGGCTGGAGAGCGGATAAGCTTACTACTCAGCCAACCAGGCTGGGAATAATGCAAGTACTGTATACGTATAATGGGATAATGCAAGTATACGTAGAAACGTAATTACACTATTAATTTATTTTAACAGTATCGATTAATTAATCCTACAAAATAGCAAAAAAATAGAGTTAACATAATTTTGCTACTGCACGAATAACGGTTACAGATCAATTATAACACTGATTTTAACCATTACAAATGGTCATGATCATTTTATGACCATGATATTGATCACTAAATGATTAGATATTAAATAGCTTTTATATGCTCATATATTCTAATACAAAAAATTGTGCGATTTCATATTCTTCTGTGTAATTCAGCCAATGCAGTGCAGTTATCTATTATGGATATTTCTATGGTGGAGTGTGTGTGTGTGTGTGTGTGTGTGTGTGTGTGTGTGTGTGTGTGTGTGTGTGTGTGTGTGTGTGTGTGTGTGCGTGCAGAAAAATAGCGCTCTACAATTCCATAATCTTTTGACATAACGTGAATTATGAATTGGTGAGTAAAATCTGTTAAACACCTCCCATTAAAATGAACTAGCGATTATAATAATCAGTAATAATAATAACAATAATTTTTTTTTTTTTTTTTTTTTTTTTTTTTTTTTAAACATTTTATTATGTCTCAGTATGAATTACATACAATAATAATATTTACAATATTTAAAATAAGGTTTATACAGAATTTTTGAATTTAGAATATAATAATAATAATTTTTTTTTTTTTTTTTTTTTATAAACGACTTATTTGTTTTTGTTTTTACAATGAAAGTGATAAGGTTTACTATCACACAGAATATCTGCACACACACAATGAAAAACATATTATCTTTTTTGTACAGTACGAAAATTTGATATACAAAATGCAGTGTACATTTTATAAATATGAGTATACATTTTTTTTTTTAAACTAGCTAAATATGGATTGGCATCAATGTGCACTCAATTCACGATACAATGCAGTAATGCAGCATACACTCACAATTCAATAGTAATAATAATACTTTTTTTTTTTACATTTCATTATGTCTCAGTATAAGTTACATACAATAATAATATTTACAGTATTTACAATTTGGATTATATACATTTTTTTTTTTTTTTTTTTTTTTTTTTTTTTAATGTCTCAGATGAATTGCTTACATAGTTGCTGTAGTAATTATATGTATATAATATTTATAACGCATTACAAGTGTATAACAGATACTTGCAAGTTAGTAATTTTCTTCCTCGAAGCTTAGCAGAGCTTATCTGAGGAAGATAATAGATGACAGAGGGTGGTGGTTTTATGGTTGTGTTCCTATAGTGGTCACAAGCCAGGTGTTGATTTTACTGTTTGTTGGTACATGCTTAAGATTTCGACTGCTATTACAGTTTAACTTTTTTTTTTTTTTGTGAAAATAGGGTTGGATTTAGACATGGTGTGTTTGTTGCTTTGTGTTCTTGTAGTGATAGTTTTTGGAGAGGGGGGGGGGGTTGTCATAGGTTTTTTTTTTTTTTTTGTGTGTGTGTGTGTGTGTGTGTGTGTGTGTGTGTGTGTGTGTGTGTGTGTGTGTGTGTGTGTGGTGGGGGAGAGAGAAACAGGAATTGCTCTAATTTTCATTCTCACTATAATATTTATATAGTGCCTGTTTCAGCTCTCTGTATGTTCCTAGGTTTCTGTTGTCGAATGGCAGTTTGTTTATCATGTCAGGTACGTAGAAGTTTCGGGTGGCTTTGCCGTGGTGATTGTTGTACTTATATGTTATGTAGTTTGTTGACTGTGGTCTTGTTATTTGATATGTTGTTCTGGTTACTCTATATGTTGGACTGTAGTAGTGTTTTAACATGACTGTGTAGTGGCGTAATTGTTTCACCTTAAATATTTTGTGTTTTGTCCGTGCTTCGTGCATAAGAGTGGGTTGTTCCCAGAATATCAGTTTTATCATTTTATCTTGCAACCATTGTAGCCTGTTAAGTCTGTAGTCTGTGCAGAATGCGTATGATGTGATTGCATATCTTAAAATGTTTTCACATAATGCTTTATAGATTAGTATTTTTATGTGGGTTGGGGCAATGTCTTTTAATCTGTATAGTTTGCTTGCTATTATCCTAAGCTTGGTATGTAGGTAGTTTGTATGGCTATTCCAACTTTGATCTGCATCGAAGTGAAGTCCAAGGTAGCGTGTTGTTTTCACCTGTGTGATGGTTGTGATTTTAGGTTCTGCACTTTGTGTATAGGAGGATGAATGTTTGATAGTGAGATATTTTGTTTCTATGGGCAGGGTTTGGGGGTTTTTGAATATCATTAGCTTTGTTTTTCCAGGGTTTATATATATGCCGTTTTCGGTTAACCAGTTAGTGATTTGATTGATGTCGTGTTGCATATTTTTGTAAGCGATATTTGCAGTGTTGTGAATGGATACTATGGCAGTGTCGTCTGCATACTGGAAGATTTTACTTTTTAGGGGGAGTTGGCTTATGTCGTGTGTGTATATGTTAAATAGAATGGGAGATAGGACAGCTCCTTGCGGTACTCCACAGGTTACTTGTACCTCTTTGCTGTGTGCTGATCCTATACGTGTGATGTGCTTTCTGTTTTTCGTGTATGCTTTAAACCACTGGAGTAGACGACCTCCAATTCCGATATGGGTAAGTTTCGTTAACAAGGTTTTATGTGTTAGTGTGTCAAATGCTTTTGTTAGGTCAATGAATACCACTAATGTTATTCTGTTTTTATCCAATGCAGAGTTTATTAGATCTGTGAAATCTTCCAGGAGTGTTGCTGTTCCTTTATTTTTTTGAAAGCCATATTGTGTTTTGGGTATGATTTGAAATTTTTCAACGTATGTGGAGAGTTTCTGATGTACAATGCGCTCCATGATTTGGTTGATTACAGGCAGCGTGGCGATAGGTCTGTAATTACTTATTATGTTTCTTTTTCCCTGTTTGTGTATGGGTGTGATTAGTGCAGTCTTCAGTGTTTCAGGTATGTGTCCCGTTTCGAAGATTTTATTTAACAGTTTTTGTATAACTGGGAGTAGGTCGGTTGAGTGTTTCTTGATGTCTTTTGGTCTGATTCCGTCTATCCCCGGTCCTTTGTTAGGATTAATTTGTTGAATTGCCAGTGATAGTTCTTCTTTTGTTACTGTGGGGAACCACATCGACTGGGTTGCTCGTGGACCTAGTGGAGAATGTTCGTGTGTGTGAGGAAAGGTTGTTTCTTGTAGCTTTTGGACAGAGTTCACGAAGTGCTGATTAAAGTTGTTTGCCAACTGTTTGGCATTTATTATATTGCATTAATAATATTGGCATTATTAATAACATTGGCATTAATAATAATAATAATAATAATAATAATTATTATTATTATTATTATTATTATTTTTTTTTTTTTCAGATAAGCTCTGCTAAGCTTTGAGGAAGAAAATTATTAACACAGTTGTAACATGTTATAAATATTATATATATATAATTATTACAGCATCTATGTATGCAATTTATATGAGACATAAAAAATAATAATTAATAAATAAATAAATTATTATTGTTATTGTTATTATTAATATGTATATTCTATATTCAAAAATTCTGAATAATCTTATTGTAAATAAAGTCACTCAATATGAAAAAAAAAATTGCGATAATATCATTAATATAACATTACTATTTAACATGAAAAAAAATAATGCAATAAATTATTCTTATTATTAAAAAATTATGTAAATAATTAATTACATTGTATGTTTATGAGAATTAGGAATGTAATATTTTAACTGCATATGTGTAAATACTGTTGTATAATCACGCTTTCTCAAACCTCGAAAAAATAAGTAAACTACAACATGTAATATAATAGAACTTGTGTAACTCTGAACCATATAATTGTAAATTATTACTGCAAACAAACTATGTTATCATCATTATTATTGAAATCTCATTATATGTAGCACTTAGTGCTGAACCTGTAAAATAATATACTGAATGTTACTCAAGATGATAATTGCATATATGTAAATATTTGAGAGATCAATAAAAAAAAATATTATTATTATTATTATTATTATTATTATTATTATTATTATTATAAAGCCGGAACAGGCCACTCTAGGCCTAAATCCTTGACAAGCATGATGATGACGATTATAATTATAATAATAAGTGTTTAATTTTCAAACTAAATAATTATATTTATTTTTTACTTTTAGGAAGAGGATCTGGAAGCTTCATAGGAGGTACAATAATGAGTCGTTATGGCGCACGTCTGGCTTTCAGAGTGATGGGTCTGTGTTCGGGAGTTATGTGTATAATATATGCGGCTGTGTATTACGGCTTTATTTTTAAGATCGACAAGAGTTTGGCTACAAAGAATAAGAGTGGAGAAGTAGAACTCAACCAGTGTAACAGTTAAGTAAAATGTTGATTTATTAATTGATTCATAGTTTACGCTTACTCCCTTATCCTTATTCCCATTGTTTGCTATATCAATTAGCTGTATGCATGCATTCATTGAGCGATTTAAGTATTATACGAATGAAAAACTCGATGGCCATCTAGAAAGTTTAATGGTTCGTCATGTCATTGACTGAATTCGAACCCAAATATTTCCGTAACAGCAAACCTCAATAGGCTATCGCGACTGAGCTACGGTGCTCAAGAGAGGTATACCAATATTAAAATAATAAATATAAAAAAGAGAATGAAGTGACAAAATAAATCTAAAATCTAGCAAGCGTTCGGTATTGTTCAGAATCCATCCCCCCTATAAACACTTAGATTTAGAAATAATATAAAAATATAAATATTTGTTTGAGCTCGACAAGTCGAACCAAGCTAGTGTTGCAATTATACGAATTCAATAATAAAAAAAAAATTCTCGCTCTCTCGTATCATCTTTCTTTTAGAAACGCGTCAATGTAACAATGACACATCTCAAAAAGAAAGGCGATCTCGTTGTTTGGATAGTTGAAGTGCAGGAAAGCACGCCTCAGAGAAAAAAAGTTAATCAAAGAGGTCTGACTGGTTATCATAATTTGAAAGAGTAATACGCAGATTTCTTTCTTAGTTGCAAGAAATTTGCTTATCCAGTTCTCTAAGATGGAATAAACAACTTTGAAATTTTCTTATTTTCTTATTACACTCTCCATTTTGATAACCGCAAAAAAAAAAAAAAAAAAAAAAAAAAAAAACAGAAAGTAGGGTTTTTGCGAGAAAACCCAACTATTCGAGAGGGAAAATCCTGCCACCTCCGTATGAGACTTGCTAACTCACCAGTCTGGTATTGGATACGAAATCTGAATAATAAATAATCATTAATGCGTATAATGAAAGAATAATTCGATGAGTAGATAGCTGAAGGAATAGTAGCTATTGCTGTCAGTTTAGATTCAGTTAGAAATATAAGTAGAGAATAAATGTCTAGAAATAGTACATATTTGTCTGTAGGCCACTAATATTGAGATGAAGAAGTGGTAATGGTGTTTTTATAGATTTCTAATACTTTTCACATTTAGTTGGCTATTTTTTTGTTCTTTTTTCTGTTTTTTACAACTATATATATTATTGGTATTCTTTTGTGTGTAAGATTTCTATGCGATACAGAGTAATATTTAAATTGTTTATAAGTTCTTTCGTAGTTGCTAAGTGTGAAAAGTTAACATATCTCCTGGATATATCGTGGGCTCAATAGTTTCTTCCCCGCATACCATATTTAGGTGAATTATGAATATTATCTCCTGGTATGAGGACTACCGCCTATTGTTAGACTGCTGCTTATTGTAGACCTGAAGTGCCTTGAAAAAGTCACATGTTTGGTTTCCATAACAGGATTTCCGGAATATGTAAAAAAATAATATCTAAATAGACTGTCTGAATGTGCGAGTATGTGGGGATGGCAATTTAATGTTGCAAAGTGTAAAGTTTTAAAATTTGGAAAGCAAAGATGGGATACAGAGTATAGGATTTGTGGGGATATTTCAGAGGAGATGGAGGATATGAAATATTTGGGGATGATGGTAGATAAGAACTTGAAATTTCGTGGACATTTTGCTAAATTGTGAGGACAACACAGCGAATTATGGGAATGATGCGGAGAACACTGACGTGTACAAGTAAGGATGTTTTGATTCCATTGCAAAAGGCTTTGATCAGGCTGCATATGGATTACTGTGCACAGATTTGGTCGCCAAGATTTCAAAACAGTGATGAGATGTTGGAGAGGGTTCAGAGACGATTGACTAAGTTGGTTTGTGGTCTCTGGAATGTGAAATATGCGGACAGATTGATAGAATGCAAATTACAGAGACTAGTGGATAGAAAGAAGAGGGAAGGCATGATCGAAACGTATAAGTTAGTAACGGGTAACTACCTAATTAACGTGGGTGAGATTTTTCATAGAATATCTGAAGACAGGGAGAGAAAGAGAGGCCATCTTTGGAAGCTGTATAAGTTGGGTGCGAGCAATGGGGGGGGGGGATATGGACAGTGAATGCATTTAAGTAATGCACTGTCTGAGAGTGTGAAGAGTGCATGGACAATGAATGCATTTAAGTCAAGGTGTGATGAGCTGTTCATGTGAGAATAGGACCTCCCACAATGAGTCTCTTGACGCTATGGAGGTCTGTTGATTTAACATTTTTTAACATTTTATTATCATCTGTAATAATGATTATTATTACAGATGTTTCTTTGCAATTTTACACTCTATATATACAATAGCAATGGATATAATCACTGTATATTGCATACTTTTGTTTACAGTTATTACATACATTACATACATTTGATTACATATGATACATTACTTACATTTGTTTACATATAATACATACATTACATACTTTGGTTTACATGCGATACGTACATTACATGCACTTGGTTACATATGATACATCTTGGATGAGAACTAATTTCTCTGCTTTCATCCTCGAAGCTTATATGTAAGCTTATCTGAGGATGACACCAATTGGTTATTATTTATTGTTTTTTTTTGTTGTGTTGGGAAGCTACGAAATCTATGACTGAGAAATTCGCGCGCGCGCGCGCACGCACACACACACACACACACACACACACACACACACACACACACACACACACACACACACACACACACACACACACACACACACACACACACACACACACACACACACACACACACACTTTGGGTGCGTGTTTCTTGTTCATAGTATGTCCTTTTCAGGTTATTGTAGTTTGTAAGGTTTCTGTATTCAAAAGGTAATTTGTTTATCATGTCTGGGATGTAGAAGTTTCGCGTGGCCTTTCCGCAGTGATTATTGTATTTATATGTGATATAATTAGTAGTCTGAGGTCTTGTTATACGGTATGTATTTCTGACTGTCCTGTAGTTGGCATCGAAATAATGTTTTAGCAAAGCTGCATAGTGACATAAATGTTTTGCTGTCAGTATTTTGTGTTCTGACATTGCAATGTATATAAGGTCGTTATTTTCTCTTTGTTCCCAAAAGATCAGTTTTATCATTTTGTACTGTAGCGACATTAATCTATTTAATTTGTAGGGTGCACAGAAAGCATACGTTGTTATAGCGTATATTAGTATATTTTGGCATAGTGCTTTGTATATTAGTGTTTTTTGGCATATGGGAACTATGTCTTTTAAACTGTAGCGTTTGCCACTTATTGTTCGGAGTTTGTTGTGATAATAATAATAATAATAATAATAATAATAATAATAATAATAATAATAAATACAAATATATATGAAATTAAGTCCACGTGGTTTGCCTTGGGCGTGGACAGTAAGGTTTCTTCCCCAGTTTTTTCCTGGGGATTTTCATCTCACAGAGCAGGCAAACCGGCCTTGAGAACTCAACTAAAATAATGCATACATTATTTATTATATATATATTGCTCCCTAGTTTGACGGAAAATCACTTAATTCGTTACCGCCAGGATTTGTCTATGTATTATATACAGAACGACCTTTAGGAATACTTGAGTGATGTAGCCGTCAGTGTGTGTGTGTGTGTGTGTGTGTGTGTGTGTTTGAAGGAGGAAATATGGGCTCTGCGGCTTGTTCAGCATGACTCTGAAGTGTCACCATTATATTTAAGAAGTCGGAGAAGTAACAGAAACTTAAGATTTTGCTTTTTCAGGTTTTGGGCTACTGATATAGCAAAACTTCTTTCGAAGTTCTTCACTTGTCACCAAATTATTGAATCTATATAAATGTACATCGACTCTCGAGGTACAAATCTGTCTTAGATAGCAGTGTAGTGAACACACACACACACACACACACACACACACACACACACACACACACACACACACACACACACACACACACACACACACACACACACACACACACACACACACACACACACACACACACACACACACACACACACACACACACACACACACACACACACACACACACACACACACACACACACACACACGCACGCACGCACGCGCGCATACATGCACATCGTAAACATACGAATACTTTAGTGCAGGGCTGTCGAAAGCACTGCTCGTGGGTCGCACGCGGCCGCGGCGCGATTTTGTGTGGCCCGCCTGCGGGTTTTGATTTTCACGAGCGAAAAAATAAAATAACAATTTGAATCGAATGCGTATTAGATATTTTAATTCTATCACTAATCGATAATCTCGATGTTGGTAATTTTATTTGGTGTTTTATATCACTATATATCCACGTGTTTTTTCCAATATTAGATGTGTCAAAGAAGCGTTCTTACACTGTTTTGTTCCAACGCGCATGCTCCGGGCGCTCACGGGGAATGTGAGCGCGCAGTTAGTGTTGCTCGTTTGTTCAGCTTTCGAGGTTGTGTCGCTGCTGCTCACCAACTTACTATACTAGTAATTATTTAAAATGTGGCCCTCGGATTACCTAAGGTTGGACAGCCCTGCTTTAGTGAATGCATATGCTAGATATGTAGAATAGTATTCACTTATCACAATGTCTCATAAGCAACACTATATGCAGCAATTATCTTCAAGCCGCCTTTATTTCGTTAAGACAGTAATACATTCTTAAATTATATCTAAAAATACTACAAGGATTTTCAGGAATAGTTTAGTGCTAGAGAACTACGACACCATATTCCTTTATTAAGTATTCACACATAGATACCATTTAGTTAAAGCATCGAATACAAACCAACTGTGGTAAGAAGAGTGGCTTATATTCGCTTCCATATAATTTTCTCATAAAATTTATTAAAGCATGTATTTTTAAAATAACAAAACGTGTAGTAAGTGTAGCAATTTTTTTATGTTGAAAATGTTCTTAACACTGAACAATATCAAATGGCAAAGCTCCCCACTTCCTCACGAACGCAAAGAAATCACTCCGCTTCGGAAAGGCAGCTACCAAAAACTAGGTCAGTTATCTTATCTAGGAATGTCCATGAAATAAACATTTTCATTCGCTGAACACATTACCATATATGAAACACTATACATCTCACGGAAAAATTTCAGTTCGCTTCATGAAAGAGAACATCAATGTCGTAAACGAATAGAAAATGTGTGTAATGAGTCTCTTGATAAGAACGAGTTTGAATACAAAGTATCTATAAGAATCAGCAAACGCTCTGCAACTTTTTCATATATAAATGGATAATAAAATAAATTATAAAACTGTATTTACTTATTAATCATATGGTGTCTGATGCACATAAAGTTACTGTCTGTTTTTAAAATAGTGCATTGCAGCTTTCTTTCGCCATTTTAAATAATTACTACTTAGTGACAAGTGAAGCTGATTTAAATTGTATTATAAATGAATGGTTTAATAAGTCGTCGTCTAAGCAATTCAGGTATAGGCTTTTTATGTCCTGTTCCTGCAGATGAAGTTGGTCTTTCTATCTTAGTCTTGGACGTCCGCGGTCTCTGATATTCTTCTATTTCTTGTACGATGTTCTTTGAATCTAATCATTCTCTTATTTCTATTTTTATTTTTATCTAATCTAGTGAGTCCTAGGAGAAGTCTTAGAAACTTCATCTATTCTGCTTCCAATCTATGTCTGTTTCTTTGTTTTAGAATCCAGGTTTCACTTCCAATTTTGATAGATGGTTTCGAGGTCATATTATGTAATCTTAATTGAGTTTCTCTAGTCATTTGTTTTCCAAAATTTCTTTTAATTATGCCTTTCATTCTATTGTAAATTTGTAGTCTTGCTTCCAATTGTGAGATTATATTTCCTAAGTATTTGAATTTTGTAACTTCTATTATTTTATTGTTAAGCATAATTTTGACATTTGAATGGTGTTTCCACACAATGCCATAGCTTTTGTTTTTGTTTCAGAGATTTTCATTTAGAAATTTTTTCTATTTCTTTTAGATGGTTAGTTGAAATTTGGAGTTTATCTTCTGAATTTGAAATTAGTACTTGATCATCTGCATAAAGTATTGTATTTTGCTGTTTATTATTTTTAGTTTAATTCCATCTTTGACAGTTGTTTACCATTCTTTTAGGATTCTGTTTATATAAATGTTGAATAGAATTGGGGAAAAGCCACAACCTTGTCTTACTCCTTTATTTATAATTATAGGTTCTGATAATGTTCCATCTACAAATTTGATGCAAATATTTGTTTCTCTGTATAGACTTTTTATTGCTTTAATTAATTTAGGAGATATTTTATCGTCTTGTAATATTTTCCAGAGTAGATTTCTGTTCGAATTATCATATGCCTTTTCGTAGTCAATAAATAGAAGAAAAGTGGGCAGGTTAAATTCTTTTCTTTTTTCTATGATCTGTTGCATTGTGAAAGAGACATATGTGCATCTTCTCCCTCTTCTAAAGCCACACTGTTCTTCTTCTAAATAATTTTCTATATATTTAATTAGGCTGTTCTTTAAGATGTTTGCATATAGTTTAGATGATGTTATTAAGAGAGTAATGCCTCTGTGATTTCCATATTTGTCCCTGGGACCTTTTTGGTGAATATTTATCACTACTCCAGTTTCCCATTCATTTGAGATCTTTTGATATTTCCAGATATTATTGAAGAGTTTAAGTAGGTTTTCTCTTAAGCTATTGTCTGCATATTTAAAACGCACATTCCATCCAGGTACGGGCTATTTCTATTTCTTGAGTTTTTTCATTCTTTTTCTAATTCTCCCATTACTATTTCTTCTGTACTTTCCTGTATATTGATATCCTCAATTTTGTGAGTTTTGTCATTGTTTTGTATTTCTTGTTTTTCATTCCACAATATTTTATAGTGTTCTATCCAATCTTCTTTGTAAATTAGATTATTTCTTAATTGGTCATTTTCTGTTATTTGTAGTTTCCTAAAATGTTTAAAACCTGTTATTTGTGGTCCAGTGATATCCTGCTCTTATGATTTAACATATTTACTCCAGTCTTCTCTGCGTATACTTCTGGAAAGCTTTCTGACTTCAGCCCGTAATTTCTTATATTGTATATAGTCAGCAGTGTTTTTACTTTTCACATATATTTAAAAAGCCTGTTTATTCCTTTCAATTAATTTCTTTAAGCCATCATTCCAAGTTCTTAACCATTTTTTTGTTTTTCTTGATTTGTATCCTAAACTTTCTTCTGCTGCTTTTAATATGGTTTCCTTTATATTTTTTTATAATTTTCCAGTCAGTTCAACATTTCTTGTGGTTGGTTTTATTTTATCTCTTATTCTGCTTTTATATAAGTTTCTAACATTCTCCTGTTCGAGGAGGTGAATTTTAAACTGTTTATTAGATGTTGGTTCGTTGTCTTTTTTTTCTTTTGAAGTATGTGGTTCTTTTTATGAATTCAAATCTGTTTCAACCATTATGTGATCACTATCAATTTCTCTCCATCTAAAAACCCTTGTGCCAATGCTATTATTATTTAGTTTGTTGTTAAGAATAATGTAATCTATTATTATTAACAGCACCAATTGTTCCTCTTGCTTCCCATGTGTAGTTATGTATATTTTTATGCCTGAAGAAAGTATCGCTGATTTTTAGATCGTTAAATATGCAGAGGTCTCTTAATAAAATTCCACTGTTATTGATTACTGATTCTCCCTCTGATCCAATGCATCCTGTTATTGGGTTACTTCCCACTCTAGCGTTGAAATCTCCCATCAAGATTGTTGCTTCAAGATTGGTGCCCCATCAAGATTGGTGTAATAAGTATTTTCGCAAAAAATATCTTTCCTAGAAATTAATAGCTGGAGAATATCGTTCTTCACCTTCAAAGTTTTATTTTATTCTATATTTTTCTTATGTAACTCATCTACTAAAGATTGCACCTATGATACATTACTGCAGTGGTCGGGTTAAGATTTTTTTTTCTTCTATTTTTCTATTTTTATATATATTTTTATTAATTTTTACCTGGAAAACCTGCACTAAAGACCAAACATGGAACTTATTCAAGCTATTTCAAACTTCCAATAATGATACGATGTCCTCACACCTGCCGATGGAATTCATCTCCCATTTAAAGACAATCATGCCCACAGCGATATTAGAAACTGTAGCATGATGGTTGGGAGCGGATACGCTAAGTACAGTCAACTAGGTAGAGAAGATGTATCCGCATAATCATCGAACCATCAGTGGAGGAATCGTGATTAATTTATGAAGGAAAACAACACGGTCATGAACACATTCTTCTTAATCCTACTAACACCATAAAGTACTATATTATGAAATCATGAATAAATCAAGTAAGTGGGAAATCCCAACAAAAAATAATTCTACGACGAAATGCTAAACTGGATGTTCAGTGGATAACGTCTCTGCATTCCTACTTGTATGCTGTAGGTTCGAAACCTACTGTGGTCATGACTCTAGGCATGGATACCAAATATTAGGTGAGAGATAATTATTATCACTTTTTGTGAAAACACTACCATCCCGCTCAGCGGAGACCTGAAGCTGCTTGAAAACGTTCCATGTTTGATCTCCCGGAGGATATCCAGATTATCTAACTCTTAGCCCACCAGGTACTAATATACGATACGTTTACAGCCTTTCATTAGCAGTATGCACATAAAAATTTTAAATAAAAATTGAAGAGCCCACACTAGCAAACAGCAAATGGAACTTCCTCTTCATTTTATATCTAATTATGAGTTTGTCAATCAACGACTAGTCACTTGCATAAGTAACGAGATATCACCGGAGTATTCGAGCCTTCAATTAGTAGATGATAAAACAGTAACAGCCAGACCTATTACATTTATAGCCTCAAGTAAAAAAAAGAAAAAATTTAGTTCTCGATACTGACGTATAGGCGGATTACAAATAACACCCTCACATAAAGCATTTTTCTTTTCCTATTTTTTTTTAATTTAAAGAACATCATAAGTTATTAAATATATACTAATAAGAAATTAAAAACAATAGCATATTTGTGTGTTTATACAACACTACAGATATGAGAAAGAAAATAATCACTCATACAACTTATTGGTAGCACATAATTGTAGCACATAATTGGTAGCACATAACCAATAATAATAATAATAATAATAATAATAATAATAAGTGGTTTGGGGAGATGATACACAACGTTAAGGCCTACCAGCAATTTTTTAACAATGATGTAAAATACAGGTGTGATACAATTAGAAATTTATAATATTCGGTAATTTTTGGATTTCGGAAATATACATGCAAAAAAGTTTCAGAAAATTTGATGCATTTAATGAACTCTCGACTAACTTCAACAAGAGAATGTGAACGAAGATTTTCACACATGAATCTGATATTCAACCGAAACCAGAACTTCGTTGATAACAAAAAAAAGTAACAATTTCTTCGCTGCTTTTTTATGAAACTATGTGAAACGTTTCAATCTAGCAAAATATGTTGATTCAGGGCTGCTTAGGAAACTTCATTCAACAATAAACGCAAATACTAAACACAGAAGTATTCAGCACGTAGTGCAGAATGACAATTTAAATTTGACATTTTTATAAATAAAAATCATATATCACATTTTGTATATGGTTTTTGTACTTTTTATATGGGTACATTAAATACATTCTTAATAATCTGTATGTTATATACTTAATTTGTTGTTCTTATTCCAAAAACAATACTGAACTATGAAGTAGCATCGTAAATATTTTTTTTTGTTTTCATATTCTTTAAATTTAAAATTTTTCCTCTTATCAAAGAATGACTAGAGACACCTATTACTTTATTACAACCCATTCCATTCATTCACCACTCTTCATGCAAACATTCTAGTCCTTACACACTTGCTAACCACACTCTTACCCAACCTACAGCGATGACCTCTCGTTCTGCTCCAACTAGTCAAGTGCGGAAACAATTCCCCTGCATGAATCCTATAAAATCCTTTAAGTAACTTCAATGTTTCTATCATATCTTCCCCTTTATCACCTATTAACCAACTTTTGCAATCCACAAAACCGCAATCTATCCATCGGATCATTCCACAGATGACTCACCATCTTAGTCACTCGCCTGTAGATCCTCTCTACAACTTCCTCATCTCCAAGAAACCCAGATGACTAGACCTGAGCACACAGTAATCTAGATGTGGTGGTAACAAGACTTTATAAAGAGGAATAATAACTCCCTCCCTTATCACCGCTTGTTAGTGTGTTCTTCAATAACGAAGTAATCTTGTGAGCTACCCTGACGACTTTAGTAATTTGCTCTCTAAACTCCAATCCCAAAACTACCCCCCCCTAATCCTTGGGTTCATCAATATCCCTGGAGTACAGTCCCGATAACGTGGTATACAGCTTGTAATCTCTGTATCCCAAAATGCATAAATTTATACTCTTCCACATTAAATTGACATCTGTCATCTTTTATGTTTTGCCCATAATGTCAGCCTATTTACATAATCCTGCAAACTCTCTACATCACCTTGATTAACTGTTCCCCTATCCAGCTTTGCATCTCCAGCAAACAACCGAATATCTTCCTTCAAATAATTTCCTATATCATTTATATACAACTTAAACAGTAGTAGTCCCAGCACAAAGCACTGCCTTCTCCTGTTTGTACATCAGCAACCCTTTTATCCATATCACCAGTTTCACATCCATCTCCATTTATTGCAATTTGCGTAACGGAGTTCTATGTGTGTATCCTGTCAACCGCTTTTGCAAAATTCAACAGTATCATAGTGTACCCTTTATCCAACTCAGTTGTCACTCTATTATAAAAGTTAGTAGATTACTAAGACATCACCAACCCTTCACAAAGCTGTTGCCCCTCACAGAATATACTATTCTTATCCACCTATTGTTGAATTCACTTTTTGATCAATTTGCTAATGCTTTTTATCCCCACTCCTGAGATAAGAATTGTACTATAATTTGGTACCATAGACTTAGATTCACCTTTATACAAAAGAATTATTTTGTCATCCATCCAATCTCTTGGGAATTTACAAGCATTAAGGCTTAAATTAAGCAGCCTAGTCAAAGACATTACTAGTTTCCGTGCACAATCTCTTAAAACGGCGATATCCCACCCCATCCATTCCCACAGATGTATTTGCATTAAGATTCTGCAATATACTAAGTACTTCTAATTCTTCAGCATCTGTTCTCACATCAGTACCCGTCCCCTCTGTCATAACAATATCTTAACTTGGATTATATACCATTACAAAATGATCACTCAGTAGCCCAACAATTTCGTTTGCCTCTGTTACCTCTCTGCCATCTGCACTCATTGAAGTTATTCTTCCATAGTGTAACCTAACCTAACCTAACCTAACCTAACCTAACCTAACCTAACCGAACAGGCGAAAGGAAATTGCCTTTCGGATTTCCTTTCGCCTGTTTGGATAATCTGTTCTCATAATCTGATTTTGCTTTCCTTACCATACTGGTCACTTTTCTTGCCTGATCCTTGTACTGTTCATGAGTTAGCTGGTCACCTTTCTCCTTATATACCCACCACAACATTTTCTTTGTTTGCAACTAATGCTTAATGATACTACTCATCCATTGAATTCGTACCCGACTTACTCTCTTGATTTTGGGTATACATAATGATATTGCTTCTTCCACATACCACTATCCCCAATGCACTGTGATTATTCTTCCCTTCCAGATCTTATGCCATGGTACTGCTTCAAGCTTCCTCCTAAGTGTATCATAATTGCTACCTCGCGAGTCAAACCATATGTATCACTTTTCCCAGTTGGGCGGGGGGGGGGGGGAAGAGTGTGGTTACCTCTGATCCTTATAGCAAAATCCAACACTCTCATACCCCGAGTCCCTTCTGTCGAATTCTGTGTCAAGTAAATATTTCTCAGTAAGTGTATAAATTTCATTTCCTTCCTACCATGTGATCTTTCTTCCTTCTAATCTATATCTCCGAATTACAGAGGCAAAGTGGATATTAGATCCAACATTATTTCAAAGCTGAATGTTTGTAGAAACTATGGAAGTTTCGTAAAATTGACTTGAGAGATTACAAGAATGCAATCCTTGGCACTGGAGTTGCCTTAGCTTGCAATACTGAAAAGACATGAGCCCTGCCCAAGCGTTCACATATTTGCCTTTTATTAGTGCATTTTAAGGTTTCACTCGCCTGACAGCTGTTTCGATCTGGTTGGCTCTCTTCAGAGACCAGGCAGAAACCTTAAGAGAGCAAAAGCTGTCATTCAGCAGTAAGGAAATCAAATGTCAGAGAAATGTATTTTTCGTAAGTGACCTCTCGGTTGATGCGTAAAAATAATTACTAATAATTACAGTTACAAAAAAAAATTACAAATAATTACATCGCCGAAATTAAGCCGTACGGATCTTTGTTTAGTAATTATATCACTGAAATTGAAATCCCCGATAATTATTACTCGATTTGCTCGAATGACTCGGCTCATTTGACTAATATGATGATGCATTTTTTCCATATCATCTCTGGTCAATAGCAGCAACCAAGTTTATAATTTTTCCTATTGGCTTGATTTCTCACACCAGATTGACTCAACAGAACTGCCATCTGCCTGACTGATACTATTCTTGTTGACTGCAATTCATCTGCTGTCACCAGCAGTAACTCATCCCTGTCCTGTGTGCTCTATCCTCCCTGAAATTACTAAATCCATCACATTCAATCCCTGTACCTGCTTTCTATGCCTTCAGACAAGTCTCACTAATGTCTGTAATAATAATAATAATTTAAAGAAAAATAACAAATAAGGAAAGTGCATACAATATGTACAACCACACTTTACTTTCCATGGTGTCTTTTATAGCTGCTATATGATATTGCTGAGGTATTACTATTCTTTATGGCAACTCATATACTAGAGGTTGTTCAACCTATAGTACAGTGATGGTAGAAAGCTGAGGAGAAAGAACAAATTTCTTAATATTGAATTTCATGACCGGGAGATTATCTCTTTACTAAATATTTGAAAATCGAGAATTTTCCAAATTACAACAGTAGAATAAATGAATGAAAAGAAAGGGAACGAAAAGTTGTACTGTGAGTTTAGAGTTGAACTGTGAAGTAGTCCATATGATTTATCGGCGAGTGGCGGAATTAAAAATATCAATTCCGATGAACAGTGAATATGGAAAAATATTTGTAGAAATATTTGTTTCTATTATTTGGATATGGAGCTGAAGAAACTAAGGCTGTAATGTCAGCGTGTTATGTCTGTTTATTCCGTCTGTTCTCTTGAGAGATTCCCCTATTCTAGGGAGACAGAAAGCACTACCGCCTCCGTATGAAAAAACTTGAAACCGAACGTCTCCGTGAAAAAGCTGAAACTGAACGTAAGTTCACAGAAACACAAAGACACAGAACGTAAGTTCAGTTTCAGCTCGCTCTCTCTTGTACTGAGTCAAGGATATTCAGTTCTTAGTAGTATCACATGTGGAAGCATATGAATGCAGTCAAGTGGGTGGGTGGATATTTATGATTTGAAAATAATTCTCTTGAGCGGCAGAGAAAACCTAATTTATGGAAAGCTGAAGAGATATTTGGAGCATATTTATGTGTTCGTATGCCTGAAGATGAAAGTTATCCTAATGAAGGAAATTTCATCTTGTTGAAAGCGCTGGACGTTGCCAAAGGTGAGAACAGAAGAAAAAGTTCTTTTGCGAAAAATAGTAAGTACTAGTAGAGTATAGTATTAATATGGTATACTATAGTTCTGCAATCATTGAACTTAAGGTTATCAAGACCCACTGATGTAATGGTTCAGAGATTAGAAACTGGGACTGCAGAACATGATACGCAAGATTTGTTGATTTACTCGTATGTAGTGAAAAGGTTGCCATTCGAGAAACAGGAATATAATATACTCTCACCAACAAAAATGTGGCTGGAATTTTGTGTCAACGAGAAAAGGTCGTTGGTATATAAGAGGAAAAGTCTAGGCTCCAGGAAGATAGGGGGGGTTAGGTCTAGACTCTACTTACTGGCTTTTACATTTTAGCATGCTTTTTAAAAGAAAGATCTTAGTGGAATTTGATAAGTTTATAAATGCTGATAGGTATAACTTCCATTATATAATTTTCCTTGGAATCTGATATTTTTTTCGCCGCAAGCTTAAGGACTTGTAGTTGTTGTTGTAGTAGTTACAGGGTGTTCGGGATAAATTTGACAGTTTCGTAAGGAAAAAGAAAATCTTCTTTGTATCTATTAAATTTAATGAATTGACAAAAAAACATTACAGGCAGAGTTAATTACAATACTATCAACAAGATTTACTCAAAATAACCACCATTAGCATCGATCACAGCTTCAATTCTGCTTCGGAACCTCGAACAAGCTGATGCTACAGTCTCCCTGGGAAGGGCCGCAAAAACTGTTTTAATTTTATCCATTAACTGGGCTTTTGTATTACTGGAAGTGCGATTGGTGTCTTTTTCAACTGCGCCCCATACAAAATAATCCATGGGGTTAAGGTCTGGGGAGTTTGGAGGCCAAACATTTGGACTGGTGAAGTCGTAGAAATTTTCAGACAACCATTTTTGACTTTTCCCAGAGGTGTGGCAAGGGGCCGAATCCTGCTGCCATACATACGGCCTACCATTGGCTACCCTTGTTATCCAGGGCTTGACTACAGTTAGCAACTCCACGAACAAAGCCCGAATTCCAATGCCAGGGTTCTTCCACACCTGTTCCTGCAGATTTGCGAGGAATTCTGCTGTACGAACGCAATCAGATCGTCTGCTAGGGATCTTTCTTCTTGCTACATCCTCGTAGTCACCATTGCAAGTCTCTAGTTCATGCCTGATTGTTTTTACTGTATTCAGGGAGCATTGGGCAGCAGTCGTAATATCCTTATTTTGATGGCGGGCACGAATCATCATGATACAAGTTATTCTCTTCCATGATTCAGGTGGGTTCCAGCTATCCATCCTTTCTGACATCTTGTATATGAATGAAGAAGGGGTCCAAACTTTTAAATGAAGAGAAGTGTGTGTTAATACATGTAACTTACGGAAAAATATAATTAATTATAAATATGTCAAATTTATCCCGAACACCCTGTATATGTGTATTCAATTTACATGCATCCTTCAGCCGATTTCAACAGAAGAAAGCAGGTTTGCGAAAAGTTAGAGAGAGACAGAAACAGTACGTGATCTGAAGGTAAGATAATTCTTCATGAAACCTTGATTCATTCTATATCAAATTAACGACATTACTGCATCACAATTAGTAACACACAGACAAATCTTTGGTGGAATTCATATTCAAATCAGGATTAACTCTGTATATGTTCGGGGAAACTGAGACCTGATGCGGGGGGTTACATTGGTCGAAAATGTTCTTCTGAAAGAAGCAAATAAAATTCCAAACAAGCAACATTCCTAATAATTCAAATCAGTTGAGCAGACGAAAGATATAACATCGGATCTGTAAAGTGTAAATAAACTCTAAACATATATCATGTAACAGTATTAAATATTGCAGTGCATAGTTCTAAAATATTCTGAGATTAAAATACAGTATATAATAAGAATACAAAACATTATCCAAATGCTGTTAATCTTTTTACTATCATTAATTTATTAGTGATAATGAACTTCCCTATCAAATCTTCCGCTACCCAATTTCCTGTGCCCTGAGCAGATTTCCATTTTATATCTATCCTCCTGCATTTGCAAGTATTAATATTCGCAGTTTTTTCTCTTACGAAAGTCGTTCTCATAAATCTCTCCTCAAATCTCATATTACGTACGTTCAATAATGATTTCAGCTTTGCTGAAATTAATGGTTGCTGGGCATAAAGTTGTGGCAGAAAAACAAATATTTCTTCATTCACAGAACGATCAACGTGTTGCTTTAACTGTTCTAGTGTAGCATTATTACAAAAACCACTTTCATCCATATTATTATACACAATACACAACGTCCTCTATTGTAAACTGATAAAATCATCAGGAAACAAGGAATCAGGAACTTAACGGTTATATAAATTAGATAAATGTTAGATAAATTATAGACAAATCAGAATAAGCAGAAAAAAGCGTACGAATTCCTCATCTCCTCCTATCTTATCTTGGCTAAGTATTACGTCCAACGTCTCGTTACGAACAAGTAACTGCGCACCATAGAAAACTAATTAATGCTATGAGAGAGAAAGAGAGAGGGAGAGAGAGAGAGAGAGAGAATAATTTTTATCTGGATATATGCTATAAAATATAAAATATATTTATATTTTCTGGCTGAATTACATGTTTTGCGGATGAAATCATATAAATATGTGACCGGCTACCTCGTTTTCAGTCGAAAAGTCCTCATAATAAGGTCATCACGATCTAGAGAGGAAGTAATGTAATTCTAAGGACTAGATCTTTCTAAACTAAAGTCAACGTCCCAGTGTCCTCATGACTGTACTCTGCTACAGAAAAAAGAACCAAAAATCAACGTGTAAGTTTGATTAAGCGTTTACCATGAAATAATCATCACTCCGAGTATATATAAAAAGTACTCCCTCCACAAAAGATCTGATGTATTTCCTATAAGCTGTTTAACAAAATTAATAATATTAATTGAATCGTCACAGATATCTCAAGCCTACGGAATCGGTTTTATTAAGTTATACATTATTTAGTAAAAATAAGATCAGAATAAAGATCAAAACTCCAAAATTCATTCTGTTTGAACTGAAAGAATGGGATCTGTCATACCCAATTTCAATTTAAGTAAACTCGCAGCTTAGGCAACTATCATATGAGTTGAAAGATTATTATTATTATTATTATTAAGAGAGGGACCTCCAATGAGTCAGGGACTCATCGAATGAGACCACATATTACCCTCACCATCTGTCCTATCTGTTTGAATTCATTCACACAACGTGCACTCACCACCACCCTCATTGGCAATCCATTCCCATCAGGCACCACTCTATGAGAGAAAAATCTAGCTCTCGCCTCCTTCTTGATGGTATTCATTCTTAATAATGCCCTCTCGTCCTTTCCCCATCCATGAAGTGAATAATTCCATCTACTGATATATATGACCCCTTCAGAAATTTGTCTCAATCATATCACCCCCACTTTCTTCGGTATCCTAGTGTATGACCTACACAACTTCTCAATCTGCCTTTTCTGTATTCCACAATCCTGATATCCCTTTTATAGATTTTATAATATCAATTTTATAGACCTTCCCAAATTAGTCCTAGTAATATCCCAAGGTCTTGTAAAGAGGTAAAATGACTTCCTTGTTCTTATATGTTAAGGTTCGTTTCAGCATTGCAATTATCCTCTGCGATTACCTGCAGTATTGTTATATTATGGCCCTTAAGCTTTCTTTGCTTCTTTCTCCTCTCCTTGCTCCTTCCCCCTGATGCTATTAGAGTATTCGAGGGCTAGGGGTGAGTCTTTCCTATCTTACTAAGTCATTTCGTCTTATGCAGCCTCCGAAGAAGGCAAGCTAGCCTCAACAGGTGCCGGTCCCAAGCCCGGATAAATGCGAGGGTTGATGTCAGGAAGGGCATCCGGTCGGAAAACTTCAATGCCAGCTCAAACTATGATTATGAGTCAAAGAGAAAATGATATAAGGGCTAGGGCGTACCCCTTCTTTAACCGCACCCGCATCAAGGGCGGGTGCGGTTAAAGAAGTGAGCGCAACAGGTGGATAGGATGTTGCGAGTGGGAAAACTGAATGTTGGAAGCATGACTGGAAGGGGAAGAGAGGTGGCAGACATGATGAGGAAGAGGAAGTTTGACATTTTATGTGTGCAGGAGACAAGGTGGAAGGGGGGAAAGGCAAAGGAACTGGGAGATCGATATAAATTGTTCTACTCTGGAGCGAATAACGAGGGAAGAAATGGTGTAGGAATTGTGGTGCGTGGCAGAATGAAGGGTAAAGTACTGGACGTGGGTAGAAGGAATGACAGGATCATGTGAATGAAATTGGGTCTTGGAGAAGAGCGGGTGGTCATATTATGTGTATATGCCCCGCAAGTTGGTTGTACAGCAGAGGAAAAAGATGAGTTCTGGAACGTGTTAGATGAAGAAATGAGGAGAATTGGAAGAAAATGCGATGATTGTCGGAGGAGACTTGAACGGACACATAGGAAGACATAATAGAGACTGTGAAAGGGTGCATGGTGGCCACGGAGTGGGAATGATAACCAGGAAGGAGAGAGGGTTGTGGACTTTGCAGTAGCGTTTGATCTGGCAATTGTGAACTCGTTTTTCTACAAGAGGGAAGAACATTTGATAACATTTAGGAGTGGTAACAACAGCTCACAAATTGACTACATTTTGACTAGAAGAAAACATCTTAAGGTTATGACAAATTGTAAAGTAATCCCAACAGATCAAGTAGCACAACAACACCGACTGCTGTGCGCAGACTTTAAAATAAGATCGAAGATAAGAACTTCTGGATGCCGTGGGATGAAGACAATTCAGTGGTTTCGCTTAAAAGAGGAGAGTGTGAGGAATCGTTTTAGGGAGAGGGTGTTAGAGAGGATTTCGGATGGACTGGAAAGTGTACAGGATTGGTGGAAACATAATTCAAAAGTAATCCTGAGCTGTGCAATCGAGGTGCTTGGTGAGACATCTGGAAAGATTAGAGAGCAGAAGGAGGGTTGGTGGTGGAATAATGATGTACAAGTGGCAGTGACAGCTAAGAGGAAGGCAAAGCAGAAGTGGGATGAGTCAAGAGTGGAAGAGGACAGAGAGGTGTACAAAGAGAGAAAGCAAGAAGCCAAGAGAGTTGTGGCACAGGCGAAGGTCATGGCATATCAAGATCTGTATGATCAATTAGAAACAAAGGAAAGACAGAGAAAAATTTACCAACTAGCGAAATGTAGAAATACAGCAGCAAAGGACATCTTACATGTGAGGCAGATCAAAGATGCTGAAGGAAGAGTATTATGGAGGGATGTGGACATAAGAAACAGATGGAAAATATACTTTGAGGGACTTTTGAATGAGGAAAATGCAAGGACTCTCAGAGGAGATGGGCAGCCTTCTGAGGGGATGGTGCAGAACATCAGTAGAGTGGAAGTGATGGAGGCCATGAAGAGGATGAGGAATGGAAAATCGGTGGGCTCCGACAGAATTCCAGTGGAGGCATGGAAGGCACTGGGGGAAGAGGGAATTGACCTGCTGTGGGACCTGTTCATGAAAGTTTGCCAACAGGAAAATATACCCGAGGAATGGAGGGAGAGTACTCTTGTCCCCATCTACAAGAGTAAAGGGGATGCACAAGACTGTAAAAATTACAGAGGAATAAAGTTGATGTCCCACACAATGAAGATCCTAGAAAGGGTTCTTGATGGTAGATTGAGGAAGGAGGTGGAGATTGCAAAGGAACAATTTGGCTTCATGCCTGGTAAATCAACAACAGATGCTATCTTTGGGTTACGGCAGATGATGGAAAAATATCGAGAGAAACAAAGGGAGCTACATCTGGTATTTATTGATCTAGAGAAAGCATATGATAGAGTGCCAAGGCAAGAAGTCTGGAGGTGTCTAAGGGAGAAGAAGGTGCCGGAGAAATATGTCAGTTTGGTGCGGGAAATGTACAGAAATGTGAAGACAAGTGTTCGGACCTGTTTGGGACAGACAGAAAGTTTTCAAGTAACAGTTGGCTTGCATCAAGGGTCAGCATTAAGTCCATTTCTGTTTAATATTGTGATGGAGGTGGTAACAGAGGAGGTGAGAGAAGATGCGCCTTGGACAATGTTGTATGCAGATGACATCTCCTTGTGTGTACATTCAAGAGAAGAAGCGGGAACTAAACTGGAAAGATGGAGAAAAGTGCTGGAAGAGAGAGGTATGAGACTGAGCAGAAGTAAGACAGAATATATGTGTTGCGCAGTGGGCGGCGGCCAGGAGACAGATCTGGAGCTGGAAGGAAATGTCATCAGGAAGGTGAGAGACTTTAGATACTTAGGTTCAACAGTGGAAGAAGATGGAGGAGCTGAGAAGGAGGTGGGATGCAGGATACAAGCGGGTTGGAGGAACTGGAGGGAGATGGCTGGAGTGTTATGCGATAAGAGGGTGCCGATCAATCTGAAAGGCAAAATTTATAGGACAGTAGTGAGGCCAGCTATGACATATGCTATAGAAACTGTGGCCCTGAGGAAAAATAATATCAGCAGGATGGAAGTGGCAGAGATGAGAATGCTTAGGTGGATGTGCGGTGTGACCAGAAAGGATCGTCTGAGAAATGACTATGTCAGGGGAACAGTGAAAGTTACGAACTTAGGAGCGAAAATACAGGAGACAAGGTTGAGATGGTTTGGTCATGTGATGAGGAGGGAGGACGAATATGTGGGAAGAAGGGTCATGCAGATGGATGTGCAAGGAAGGCGGAGAAGCGTGGGCGGCCAAAGAAGAGATGGAGGGAACTGGTAGAAGAGGACTTGAAGATGAAGAACTTGGATGTGGTGACAGCCCAAGACAGGAAGGTGTGGAGGAGACTCATTACAAACAGTGACCCCACTTAAGTGGGAGAAGCTGCAGAAGAAGAAGAAGAAGAAGAAGATGGCCCTTAAACTTCAACTTTCTGTATATTAAAACTGCAAGGTCCCTAACCTGATCAGTTTCTTCTAGCATAATCACGCAATATAATATGACACTGTCCCTGTCTATTTTGCATCATCAGCAAATATTATGTCGCCTATCAAATCCTTCCCAATGTCATTAATGTATAGATTGAATAACAATTAACGAAGGGCTGATCCTTGTCGTACATCACAGATTACTTGAAATCGTGCAGACTCACATCCCCCATATACTATTTTTTTATATCTATCATTTTGCCATCCTCTTATACTGGCTAATATTTCACAATCTAATTCCATATGCTCCAGTTTATGTAACGGTTTTACATGCTGCATTTTGTAAAAAGCCTTACCAAAATCAAAATGTATCATGGTTTATTCATCCCTCTTCTCGAACTCAACGGTAAGATTATTATAGCATGTTGGCAAGTTGATCAAAAATGACCTCTCCTTCGTAAACCAATGCTGTTCATTGCAAAGTATAGATTCACTGTCAATCCAGTTCTGCATGCGAGCTCTAAAACGTGGTGGTGCAGATTGTGGAAAATCTTCATCACCACTCCAGAAGTACTGAGGGTTGTTTGGTGGATACCTCAATCATTGCACCACTCTAGTGCAATGAGATTGCCATACATTCTTCCCACTCCTAATGAATCCTTCCCATTCAGAGACATAAATTATACAGAGTTGTCAAAGAAATCGCCCGTCCAGCTGGACACTCTTTTAGCATCCGTCCTGATATTCCTTTAGACCCCTATTGCCGAATTCTCATTCGGTTTGTGCAGCAGCTATGGTACTCCTCCACATACACCTGAGATTTTTCAACAAATGAAGAGGTAGCAGGTGAGCTCTCAGCAGGTGAGCAAAATGGGCACTCGTTAGTTGAACAATCTCTTCTGTATCTGTCCGTATACCATTTGAATTCAATAGAATTATTCTTTGATATACATTCTTTCTTGTACTTGCAGTATAACGAGAGAATTTTTTTGGGTTGTATTTAGCTTGCACAGCCAGTTTCTTTCGTACTCAGACAGCTTTCCGTACAAAAGTTATAACTCTAACTCTTCTGGCCTGCTCCTCATACTTTTCGTAACTGATATCATCCTTCTACAGGCGGTATTCCTTCTACATCATATTTTTCTTAAGAATTTCTTGCTTAATAAGACTAAACATCCATTTCTTAAGCACAGAACCCAGCATCTCCTCAGTGTGCCATAATGTCTTGCTTTGTAGTTCAGCACGTTACGTTTTTTGAATGGAATATTCATAAATAACCACTTTCACCAACCGAAGGCAGAATAGTTAAGTCTTTAACTGAAATCCTCACTGACACTATAATCAGGGGTAAGTCTCTTTAACTTCGAGTTCCTTCTGTCACGTGCTACTTGAGGAAGTTGTCTCGCATCAGCTCAATAAACTGAGTTTCATTCTTCTCAAGAGATTTCACTGCTACCCAATTAATGTTCGGAGAATTAAAGTCCCCGTTCTGATGACTAGTCTCGCACCAATTATCTTTAGTTAGGAATTTGTTTCTTCATCACTAGCAATCGATTCACAATAAATCTGTCAAAACACCCCACTATGTATTTGATCTTGTAAGACTCCACTTCACAGCAGATCGCTTCAAATCCACCAGTGCATGGAAAACTGTTACTAGTACTGCAGTCACAATTCTGACTGTATTGAAATCATCCAATATCAGTAGCAGCGCATTCCCTCCTCTCATATCTTACCAATCCTTCCTAAAAATACTGTAACGTTTATGCTCGATACCAGTTACTTGTCTGCCTCTGATAGCCAGGTCTCACTAATGCCTACAATGTGAGGTCTCAACATATTCACCAATGCAACAAACTCTAAGTCTTTGTTTCTGATGCTACTAGCCTTCGTGTACAGACATAGTAAGTTACCTGCGTGCTATTTTATACTCTTGTCTGTAGTTTGCATAACACAGGTGGATAATCTGCAGATCTCTGTTCTTATCTAGTGTCTTAATTATGCATATATCCTTGCACCTACCTGATAAGTCCGAACTGTACGAACACAAAATCGTTCTCTCCTCATAATCATTTCCATGATAATATTCATTCCCATAATTAATACAATTACATAACATTGTCGCTTTTACACACAGATTATCACATTTCACCCATCATTATCTAGTTTCCCTGACTCTCTGTGTTAAATCTCATATTAATTAATAATTTCTCAAGGCTCAAGATACCAGTCGCATTCCAGTGTAGACCGTCTCTCTTATACAAATCCATTCTACCCCCAGACTCACTACTCCACACATCCAAAAACTAGCCATTCCTTCTACACAGCCTGTCGAATATATATACGTATATCTATGTTTATACTTTTATCGTGATCTAAAATGGAATCATATTAAATAGATTTTACAACATAAAAGAAGAGTGCACCGGATGTTTTTGAGTTATTTAAATATCCAATACAGAAGTTGTAGCGGAGGAACGTAGAAAAAATAAAGTTGTCAAATTAACAAACTGCTTTAATGGAACTCTAAAGAAACCTTTAGTTCCCACTATATCGTCACCTTAATCTTTTCAGATCAATACTTGCATAACATATTAATATATTTAAATTGGAATAAACAACGGATAATCTCTTCAACGGGAGACAGAATATTCTAATTTTAAGATTACATCAACTCAAAGTATCATGCAGCATCATTTCATTTTTCGCCAAGAATTTTGAACTCTTAATATGAAACTAAGAGAAAAGAGAGAGAGAGAGAGAGAGAGAGAGAAATCTCAAGTAACGTTTATGAGAGAATTAAGACTGTTTTCTGGACAAATAAATGACAAATAAAAATTTCAAATGTTATTTCCACAGCGTTTGAAATTTTTGTCTCATTGTTTTATCATTTAAGTATTATAGTATCTCCAGGATCACGAACGGATCATCAGATCCCTTGTGTTCAAACTGTTTAATATTTTCGTTATTATGCATTATGAACTTTTTGTTACTACATTTCATTATTGCATATTTAAGAATTTTCTACCATATCTACTGATTATACTAAAAATAAGATTATATCTGACTAAGGCATAGATTTCTCTACTTGCTACTTCAGTTTTACTTCAATAAAGAAAAATGCATGCTAAAAACAAAATGTAAAAGACTGTGTTAAGCAGCAATTTAACTTTGGTGATGGCTTCACAGAAATAATGACTAACCAAACAACATGTAATCATATAAAACATATTTTACTTTTGATGTGTGAACAGCAAAACCGTCTTAATTGGTGTGAGTCAAACACAAAGCGTACTGCGAAGTCTCACTGATGAAAAAAAAAAACTTGATTTCGTCGGGATACAAATAACGAGCGAATGACAAACATGCAATCTATAGAAAATCAGTACTCAGTAATACACAGTTTACTTCAGTAACCATATTACTGTATATCGGTTCAAGCAGATCCTTAAGAAAAGGATCTTTATTTAAGTATTTTTTATTGAACATTATTTTATTCGGCTTAATCACATGAATAGGAATGCGAAGATGATACTGGAGGAAAATTCCTCTCAGCAGGACTATTTTCCGCCTCTCTTTGCGTGAATGGTTGCAACGATAGCGTAAGTGAAGTCCAGAATCCAGAAATCATATCAGACGTGAAGGCAGTAGTAATCACCAGCGGTGAGCATTTCCGATAAAATGTATTCGATCACTGCAATCACACGCATACTGTGAGTTTTGGAACTTCGTGCTGCACATATCAAACACATATCTTAAGCTTTTTTTTTCTCTCCTGTTGTACGGGTTCTAAGAAATACATTTGTCAGAATGTAAATATTAGTATATGAACATTTTCGCCAGTAGGAAGCTAAACTACATTATGTTAAATTTGCTATCGCGATATAGCGAATGCCTGTGACAAACTTCTTCCAAAACTTACAACAGCATATCCAAAGATGCACTGCCCTAAATCTAGGTGGCATTTTATAAAAATCCGATGTGTTCTATTCTGGTCAAATAAATGATTGAATTAGGAAACCTTCCACAGCTCTGCCTTTTACAGTCACAAGAGTAAGCATGTTTTTCGTGCCTCTTTTTAGATTTTCATTGTTATGTAATGGATAGTGCACATATTCATGTAGGCCTCTGATTTAATATTATAAACCTAAAAATGAATCATTAACAAATTTAATATAACATCCCTTGTTTCTTATTGTTAAATCAAATTACTAAATTTCTCTTATTTGATCTTTTTTAATTTTTACTTTCAGCTATAAAGGATGCTAATGGACAAGCAATAGCAGATGATCCTTTAGCTGTACAACCGATGATGAACTCAGAAACAGACAACAACCGAGAAGATGAAGTGCGAAAAGATAAGCCGAATGATTCAAATTGTGATACTCTTTCTTGACGTGATGTCCTAAAAAGAAACGTGTACATAAACATTTCAACTAGCTTTTTCTCTAAGATCATCCTGTTTCTTGAATAAGAGACTATTGAAAATAAGATTGTACATATATAAAGATGAAGTGTCACAGCAGACGTCTTTGTTTTATGTTCAATCGTGGATATTATATATTGTATGAGTCCACTTCGCTGTTTTCTTAGTATGGGTTTATAGAAAATAAAGTTTCAAAAATACCAACATTTATTTAAGCATAACGGTTTTAATGAATGTGGATGAAATATTTTATTACCGACACTTCTTGTTTGAAAGATCTTTTTATACTCATTTATATTTTGAGGAAGTAAATAAAATATAAGACATTAAATACGGCATTCGTTTATCTTAGCAAAACAGCTGCTTTCCAGTTTTGGGTCATGGCAACCTTAACGAGCATAAAGGTACGAAGTTCCAAGTAACAGCGTTTCTTAGCCTGCTCTACGTGACAAGAACATCGTCCGAACTTTCGATCACTGGAGGTTCACTTGCAGAAAACAACACACGGAAGTATATATAATAGCTTTGCTATTCGAGCTACAAAATCGTAAAATTTTAATAGACTGCATGTAGCGAGTTTCCCTCCTAAGCAATATTTTCAAATAAAGTGACGTCCAATGTTAAACGTTTAGGATTATTGTCCAGAAATATTTGCTCAACAATAGGCATGCATAAAATAGAAATATCACTTCACGTCATATCATTCTCACTTAACGATGCTTTGTGAAGTTCATGATATGGTGTGACAGGTATGATTTTACATTCACCTATTTTATATTATTTTGCATATAGTCGTAGAAACTAACTGCAACACTCATAATATGTGATCAAATTATTGTGTCGCTCTATGTTCCCGAAGTGTAAATTTTATTTACTTTTTCTTAACTTGGAAAGAATATGAATTAAATTCGTTCAAATTCAAAAACCTATAATGCAGTTTGACAATAACGACGACTGAAAATTCTTGAAAAATGGAGTTTGCCAACAGCATGTATAAAACAGTTAACAATTTACAAACATGAGTGAATAAAAAGTTCCACTCTGATAATAAAATTTGCCGACATAAAAGAATTATATTTGAGAAGTATGACGATTCTGTCTCTAAAGCTAATGAATTATTTAGAATTAACAAGACATGCCAGGTATTAAGCCAGTCCAGTATATTTTGTCTGTCAGTATGTGTATGTGTGAGTGCATTTCAGCACGTTTCTCAGTTTGAAGTGCGAATCCTCAGTTTCCAGGAATGGGAAAACCCCACAATCACAGCCTGAGATTGGTTAACTGAACTTCAGCTTAGAAAACATTTTAGCATTTTCAAAGAATTTGAACCAGGGCGATTTTACGCAAAGGCCGTGTGTCATCCTTAAACATGTACCATGGAGGCGCTCCTGTCCACTATAAATGACTTCCATAAAAAGTGCAATTTAAGACTTCTCTGATTATATGAAACATTAGATTTCAGAATAAAATTAAAAAAAAAAGAAACAAAGGAATTTCGTCTCCGAAATATCAAGTTCATTTTAGGTTATCGAAGAACTGTATTTGAAAACCTTTTCCTTCATATAAATGTACTAAAGTTATTTTACTTAATTTTTTACCTCACAGAAAATTGTCAATTTTAATTTCAAAATGTAAATCGATTTTGCATAAAGCGTTTTTAAGAACCATACTACTAAAAATTATTACATTTACATTATTTTAGACATATTAAACCAATTTTGAAATTTCAAGAGTCGAAGTACTGAACTAATTCCAATGCTCCTGTTTCTAAGTATCATGATTTAATTCTAAATTTCGTTGATGTAACAAATAACTAGTTTATGGCACACTTTCGGCGTTAGTTGTAGAAGTCATCCTTGCTACAACTTTAGGCTACGCCTCTGCACAAGAAGGTAGCTGAAATTTGACACCCATGCCTCCAGTATAATTAGAATTGGTACAATCCAAATCAGACATACCAGCTTCGCCCTGATAGAGCAGTCCCACTAATGTTTAAATTGCTCCAAAATTCGGATCATAATAGCGTTTTCCTCAAATCAGGTGTTCAAAAGTTTGAATCTATGAGATGAAACATATGAAACTTTTGTGTTCTACAAAAGAAAAGTTTCATATGTTTCATCTCATAGATTCAAACTTTTGAAGTGTATATTATCACGCAGCTGTCCGAAATGTCAACATTCAATATTATAATGAAATTTTCATGGAAAAAAACAACGACATGTACTGACAAAGAATTGGCATCATGTCATGATCTCTCTTCCGAGCTGCACTACTGAGAGGATGTTTAATGGTAGCCATTCAACAGATATTCTCTAAATGCAACCGTCAGATATATCCATTCTTCAGAGTAAGCGGCTCCTTCATAAAGACTGTTTCTTTCCATCATTCCGCCTTCCAGGAAACGTAAAACAGTATATTGCAAATTAGTTGGCCTAGATATAAATGAAAACCAAGACCGCAATGCTGCCAGTGGCTGGTGGACCAACTTATGGTAAATCAATTTATATCTACAGCTGTGTAAAAAATGGTAAAAAATATCACTATGGCTAATCCAAGCCTTTTCTGCCAATTCTCTTAGCCGACAAGGTAATTTCTTAACTAATACTATTATCAAAAATACAACAGTAAAAACGCTTGCTACAATAAGTAAAGCCAAAATGTACTTCTAACAAGTCGTTCCATATTAGTCAAGAATTGTAGAATGCAACAAACATAATAAATCATTCAAAACTGACTGCGGCTGATATCATTAAAATAATAAAGCATGATAGTGAAATCTAAGAATGGTTTTCTGAACATTACTTTATCTTAATCAAAGCTTAACATAAAGTGATGAAAGAGAGATGAAAGTGTTGTTCTCCTCGAAAAGAAATAGCTTCTTTTCCGAAAGTTTTTTTCTCAGATCATTATCTACTAATGTTTATTTTTTACTCTTGTTTCTGCGTCTGCGAACAAACTAAACATTACATTATTACATTATTGCATTAATTTAAAGTCATTGACAGATACAAGAACAATCAACTTAAACTAATAAATTATCTCTAAAGAGTGAGATAAGCACGAAGATTTCCATAGAAAAGTTATGAGAAACTCAAGGTATTGCTCTTGACGTCTGTTAATATAATAGGGTTTTAGCACAACTCTATTTCATAAGCGTGAAATCATCTAGATGATGTCTTTGAGACATTTCAAGACATCCAAGTTTGCAATTTTATTCCATCACGAAAAGAGCTTCCTTCAAACACAATTCGCATAGCCAAAAATTAGTTCCAAAATGAAACTTTCTGCCAGTATAAATGATTATAAAAAATCCTAGACATACAAATATTTACATATATTAGTGATATAGCAATTGCAAAATAGCAGCCAATCATATAACGCAAACTAAAAAACGAATATAATTCTAGTCTTATGAGACAAAATTTGTAAATAAAATGTAAAGGAAAATGCTTGAACAAAAGTGAAACTATCTCAAAGAGTAAACGTGATGTGGGTGGCTCATAGACTCTGAAGCACGGTCGAAGATCAAATACTAATTAAAAATAATGAAAGATCTTCATCTAACTGCATATGATGATATAAATTCCAAACAAACAATGTTCTGAATCGTTAAACGTAGGAATTTCTTATTCGATAACTATCCAAATTTTATAAGTAGGAATACGATTACAGTTTAAAAACAATATGATTTATGACTTTCTCAAAATTACATAATATACTTTTTTCAGTTTTGAAAAAACATCACTTATGGAACGTGTTGCATTTCTAGCTGTCGTGAATACATTAGTTACATGCACTGCGCAAACTTGCACCCATACTCCTAATTTCAGTAAACTGAATTCAAGTTATTCGTATTGCTTCTCTTAAACTAATCTGATATCCTAGTGGAGCATAAAAGCAGAAGAGCCTTAACAACATGAAATGTAAAAAAAAAAAAAATGTGCGTACATGAAATCAGAAATAAAGCAGAAGGAGGAAGCCAATTAAGGAGCAGTGCTGCTTCTAGCGGCACTCTCATCTAGTGGTTAAGTAATATAGTATTAAGTTTCTTTATAGCATCCATCTGTACGATCGAGAAAATGAGGTCACGGATCACGGCCAGTATCTAAAGCTAATCAGAGGTCGAGGTCCTTGTTTACAAATAAAGACGATGATTCTCTGAAATTTTCAGTTTGGAGAGATTGTGAAGGGTCGTAGTATGACCATCCTCTACTAACAAGCTGGCACTTTGCTCTGACGTATCACCAGTACCGACATGTTGTGGCCAAGTAACTCGGGTAAGTAATGTAGACTGTGACTTTCTATTCAACTGAAATTGAACGTTTAGTTGAAGGATAATAAGCAGTGTACGTTAATGTGATATATTGCAGCTTCTTTTTATGTATGTACATATAATCTCCCTTTCATCGTAATATATTAATTAATGTTTATACTTTGGAGAAGCGAAGTCTGGTAAATATACTAAAATAAGAGTAGTTTATGTTCTTTTCTACTACTATAAACCACTATAGCAGTAACGTATACAAACGAAGCCTAAATTTTATAGGAAACGCAAAAATATAAACACCTCAGATTTATCTGCATCATTTTAAAATAGTATTATGGTTCGCATTTTATGTCAGGAAAAAAACTGAATTGACAATTTTTACACTGAATTTATATATACTTATTTTGAATAGTTTGGTTCATTTAAATATTAACATATAAAAAAGCATTTAGTTTTCTTACATCTGATCAACGAGATAAATAAACTAATAAAATAACTGACCTAGATGATCAAGGATTCAGACCAAACTGACATACTTATATGAATATATATATACGCTTTCACGTCGTATGTTTCGAGTATTTTGATAAGTGTCTGTCTGTGATATACAGTTTATATATATATATAAACTGGAAAAGAATTCCCGTTTGGAAATTTCACCCTAACTTTTTCCCAAAATAACATAACATTATGCCAGCTAAATGGTGTGCCTTAATTGAATGATATTCAAACAGATATAGTCGTATTAAACAATTTAAAATAATTAAAATTAAATAGAAAAAATAAGTACCACGAATATCTAGAACAAGTTATAAATACTCGTACGTAATTCATGTATTACATCATAAATCTTATCTCATGATGAGACAATATGATTTTAATGACTAAATCATATTAAATCGACCACAAAAAAGCCGTGTCGTAATGGCATTAGTGTATTGACCTCATTAACACAAATAAGCCTGGATCTATTTTTGACATAATTTCGTTTTGTCGTATTTTGTTATTAAAACCGGTAAAATTATAGTGAAGAAAAAAATGGAAAAAAAATCTTTCTGTAAGCAGCCCTAAACTACAACATAGGAGTTTTTGCTGAACTCCTATTCAGCAAAAATAAACCTACTAGTCTATCTCCTATTCACACCACCACATCGATGTTAGCAGTAGTATCTCTTATAATTGCTTATGTACGATATAATATTTAATCATTCGGAGTTGAATTTTCGATTGTCAATATTTTGATTGTTTTTGCAAGAATTATGATGTTCGTGATAAAGGTATGTTAATAAAAGGACCTCCTCAAGTGCTTCAGCAAGTCCACAAGGATTGTTAAATCCTTGTGGACTTGTGGATAAATGTGTGAAAATTAAAAAGTCTCTTTTTATTTTTTTCTTAATATAGACTAATTTTTCGCTTATATACTCCATGTACTTTTTTTAATAACTCTTTCCCAAGAAATGGTCTAAATGAAAGTAAAATGGAAATTACTTGTAAAATTATACAGATAACATTAAACGAAATTTCATCCAGCCAGTGAGGGATTATTAACATCAGTTGGAATATCTTCGTTAATTTTTTTCAATAAAATGTACCTACTAGAATCAAAATTGAACCAGAGGAACATATCTTATGTGATTCCTAAATACAAGATTCCTAAATATTAGCCAGAGTGGCATTGTAATATAATAATTTATCAATATATAATTTCGACACGTTTTCCCCTTTGTACCCAGTGCAAATAGCCTGATTTGGTTCATGAATTTTTTGTATAGAATACAAATACAATTTTTATGGATATTCGACCCAGCTAGAATACCAGAATTACTGCGTATTAATATAATGCCCAAACGAAATGACTCATAGGTGTTTGCACATTTTGCGAAATGCAGAATAATAATAATATATATTTTTTAAAATTACCTACTGTTTTTATGGACTTAGTATTCATACGATAGGATGTGATATTCATAAAGAATATTACACTTTTTTGAAGGCTTCACGAAAATGTACATCCAGAATGATATGACAGGACCAGTCAAAGTATTCATTGAATTTTTTGAATTAAAAATTACACTTAAATAGTTTGCATGATCATTAAAATAAAATACTTTAAAAAGCTTTCATACAAAGAAAAGTCAGTAATCGATTTTTCGAATGATATTTAAACAGTAATGTGGTTATCATTATAGATAATTATTAATTAAAAAATCTTGTAAAAGATTTTTGTAGATATATAACTTTTAGATAAATGTAAGTATAAAATTCATGTATGTACTGTAAAATACTGGGATGAATGGAAGCGGCAGTAGCTTTAAATCTTTATGGTGCTTTGGGACAGAAGTGGTGAACAGGTCTGAAAGTCCGAATAGCAACGAGGTCGCCTGTTAGACAAGAATAACATTTATAATATGAGTTTTTAGTGTAACTCTTTATGCTGAAATATTTACTTTTCCAGAATAATGCATAAAGATTACAGTGTTAAAGAAGAAATGTGATAATTTTCGGTCTTAAAGTCGAATCAATTCAGCTAATTTTTATCAAGGCTAAACTGTAAAAGCTAGGGTTAATTAAGTCTGACTTAACTAACCACACGCGCGGGCGCAGATGACAGTGTTACATCACCTAAAATAAAGCTAACTTCTCGGTAATTATTTCGATTAATGTATGCACAAATCATGAACACAAATTACCTCCAACTTTAATTGGAAAGTCATCAAGAAAAGCCTGAACAAGCAAGCTAACAAAAAGCTTTTTAGTTCTGATAGTATCTCACGAACTGCGTTCAAGAGATGTGCTCCTGAAAGTACCTGTCCTTTATTACTATATATATCATATTATACTCAGAAGTCATCCATAATATCGAAGCAGGCACATATGCAGCGATTCCAAAAAAGGACATAAGTGTCTAACATCAAACTATCGACCTATTGCTTTCATCTCAGTGCTGGGTAAAGTAATGGGGAACGTCATCAACCGTCGACCTTTAAACAAATTGGAAAAAACTGTCAAGTAATCAATGATCACCAGTATGGAATATGTAAACAAGATTAACGGCACATTTCCTGGCCTACGTTAGGATATGTATCGTGGAAAGGTAACAAGAAACGTGCTATTGCATACGACATTTTCAATTTTCAAGGCATTTCATAAGGCTTTTCATAATGCATTTCATCTAGGGCTTCTCAGCAAACTGTCATCTAGTGATATATATGTGTTTCATATCTTTTGTAAGTGGATTGTCATTTCTCTGTGGTCGTTAACTGAGTGGGGTGAGTGTTCTCTCTCTCTCTCTCTTCAAACTTTCTTACTAATACAGGTGTATCTCAGTACTGTTATTTCATCCATTCTTTTCCTCCTATACATAAATGGCCTTCTCTCACTTACTTCAAACCCTATCCATAATTTTTTTAAGAACAGCACTGTCCATTCCCACTACACATTCGACAAACTTTGTAACTCTAACATCTCCAGATTCAAAATCATTTAGAGTGCCCTAAAAACAAAAACGGTCTCAGTTCTTCTCCATTTACCTTTCCTAATGTTAAGTAACAGTCCAGACCAGGTCTGTCTTCTAGCTGACTCTTACCTCTAGCCTCTCCTGGACAAACATATTACTTCTATAGCATTCTCAAGTTCCGAAAAACATCGCATCGTTTTTCACTTAAGACGTTATTGTTTCCACTGTCCAGCCACTAGCTTTGTAAAAATCCCAAATTCAACCAACCTTAAAATATTGTTCTCACATTTGATGTTGTACATCTAAAACATCTGTAAATATTTTTGACACCTTACAAGAAGGTATGATCAAGAAGGTGTCCTAATTGACAAACCCCTCTTTAACACTCTCTGAACGACTCGACTTCCGAAAAATATCGCATCGTTTTTTGGTCAAGAAGTTATTGTTTTTACTGTCCAACCACTAACTCTACAAATCAAATTCGACTAACCTTACAATATTGCTCTTACAATTGATGTTGTACAAGTACCCAACGTCTTTTTACAGGTGAATTGCTGACTCAACGAGCCTGCTGTTCCCATTTTTCATTTCATCTATCTCGATTCTGTGGAACAGTCTTCCCCATGAAATATTTCCCCAATGACTACAACCTCCAGCACTTCAAAAAGAATATCAACAGATGATTTTTCTTTTGATCCCTGCCCATAACCAGCTCCGATTTTTATAATATTTGTGGCCTCTCCTGATTGGAGGTCATAAAAAAATAATAATGCTTTAATATCCTTAACACATTCCTGTAACTTCCACATATTTTCCAATTATTTTGATATTTTACAGGAATCCTTTAGGACAATTATAAAAACAGAAAAACTCTTCACACTTCACCTGCAATTCAAATGGCGATAGTGTCAATCCTTGCAGCTAAAACATTATGAAATTATTTTAATTTTAAAAGTAATGCCTTTCATTCCAAAACAAGCGGTGAAATTCTCGATTCACATCAAAATCTGTTTAATCATAGCATAATGTTGAAAACATTGTATTTTTTTATTTCCAGTTACTCTGGGCAAATTACCATCTTTCCTACAGATAACCGTTAAAACTCAACACTCACCTACGAGATATTTTTTATCATTGACTGCTTCTTACTATATCTTCCCTTATAATCCTAATGGAATTATTACATATTATAACATAATATATTATAATATGTCGCTTATAACATAAAATGATAGAGAATGACACGCTACTGGCGAGTTTATGAAAATTAAAGTTGGGAAAAATTATATTCTTGGTTTCTCTTCTGGGTCTGGTTCCTACTGTCGAGACCTCAACAGAGGTCGAAAGTGGTCTGAGCAATGGTCTTCCCATAATGCAGGGCATTATGCATGTCCAAAAGGGGGGGATGTGCTTTGCATAAAGAGATACTGAGGCAATTGATGTGAAGTCATTAGTTTTTATATACAAGTAGCCCAGTCGTGAAGATACCTTGCGCGCAAACTTTGTTTGCTTTCACTTGGATAAAGGATGAAACCAAGAATATAATTTCTTGGCATCTTTAATTTATAGTATAAACAAGCAAAAAAAACTTTCAACATCTATCTCTGATCTATTTTATCCATAAAATCGTCCATAAAAGTTCGATGTAGTTGTTAAATGACTGATAGCTGTTAAATATCACATAGTGATAGCAAACAAACTACGTGTAGATCACTGTGAATGTCTTAGATGAGATGATTTAACATAAAACTTGTTATTCAAGTTTTACATTGCTATAAGACCACCACCTAACTTATTGGATCTCCAGGTGCCAAATCAGCTAACCCTTAGACCACCCAGAATACTAATAAGAGCAATAGTTTATAACGTTTCTTGTGGGTGAGATTACAATAACATATAATACAACGGTTATTCATTATGTGAACCGACATTTATACAACGTTTTAATGCCATACTTTTAGATATGTTCTTCTTGACTGCATCATCAATAGCAAATAACACGAGGTGACGATGTTCTACTAATGTCAGACGACACATGACTCCAAAGGACTTTGAAAAATCTCTGAGCATAGATTAATATTATTTACTATGCGTCCAAATGCATTTACAACGTGCATTAAAAGATACTCTGATACTGGTCTGGTTGGCCGGGTGGTTAGCGTATCCGCTCTTCAACCAACAGGTTACGGGATTGAATCCCGCTGTGTGTGACTGCGTTTAGATGGAAGATGAATTTTATCACCCAGTGTGAGACCAAACCTATGGATAGGGTTTACGGATTATGTAAAAAAATACAGAAAAAAATCTAAAATTAACAAAAATAGAAAAACCTAGTCCACCGTGTGGTATGAATGTACTATAGAATTTTAAAAAAAAACTTTCGTGAATAGCCACATAAAAAATAAAACATTCAGATCATCTTAACTTTTAAGCAGTATGCAAAAAGAGTTGATTTAAATGAAAGTTATGAAAACTTAAAAGCAGTAATTACTTTAAAATAGCCTTGCAGTAATTTAAAAGACATAAGGACATAATTTGTTAAGGACATAATTTTGACAGCCAAAAATGGCGCGATGAGTCTACTGCACAATTTAACTCAGATATAGAAGTATGTATTTAAATACATATTTCTATATCTGAGTGCAATTAAACTTTGAATCCAGTTATTTTCATAAAGCATTCAGAGAAGGGAAGACTCCATATGTTTGCAAACTCTATCTTGCTATTATCATTTATAATAGAATAAGCAACACACTTATTTGAAAAAAAAAACATAATTTTAACACTATGTAAAATAAAATGTATTCTTACATAACACTGTACGAAATTTGATGGATATAAAAGTCCTCCCAGTATCGAACCCCATTGATTATTAGAAAAACTTTTCTATGTTATTTTAAGAAATACTGAATTGTTGAGACTGTCTCAAGTTATAAGTTTTTAAAATTGAGAATAATCTGTTATTCAAGTTTTACATTGCAAAACAGAAGTCTCAAATTACAAAACAAAATGCGAAATAGAAGAATGAACACAAACAGATAAAAGTGGTTCCCTGATGCCAATGCACAAACTTTTGAGCCTATCCGGCTATTCTGATATAATCAAGTATCACGAATTAATTCTAATCATGTTCTTTAATAGAGGGGAAAAAATAATTTCGTTGAAGTCCGAAAAGTAAGCAGCAGAAAAAAATTGTCAAACCAATATTGTATTTCAAAACAGATTTTTAAGCTCTTCTAATATTACGAACCATCTACAAAGAATAATTATAATTATATAAGCAAATAATATTATACATGCACAATACTTTTTCCTTAATTAAAATAATAAATACCTGTATATATTTTGGCGAGAGCAAAAGTTTTCGATTACTAAAATCACTTAAACTACCTACATTTTATACATAGTAAAGAGAATGGGGGGGAAATATTTTTTTTTATGTTGGGCCCATACACGAGAGGTTAGTTGGTCAACTTACAGTACGTTACTACCGGGTTTAGGAAGAGAATTTGGAAACGAGTAACTAGTTCACGTTAGATTTGAAGGTTTGTGCATTGCATTCCTTGGGAAACACATGGGAAGGAAGTATGTTTCAAAATACTGCAGTAGTAAGAATGAAGGAGGAGAAAGAGAAACTTATTCTATGAGCATATGAAGTTTGACTGTGAAGTTGGGGGTATCCGCATATGTTTCAATGGATTTGGTGGGAGAAATTATTGATGATAGACGCCTCTGTGAGAGTCGTTGTTGGAGTGAGTTGGTAAGAGATGAGTCGTAATTAGTCTGACTGCTCTCTTCCGTATTGCATCGAGTAATTTTAAGGAGTATATTTAGAAATTTGCGCAGTTGAGTATCTACCGGCCAGTTTTATTTTAGATATCGAACTTATGCACGAAATTTATCTGTCAAGACTAATCATGAAAAACGTTTCTACGGAGTGTTTCTTTACGACAGAACAATTTCGTAACGAATTTGAATATCTATTCAATATTAAAGGTTAGTATGGTTTTTTTAATGAAAGTATTAAATATTGGAGAGTGAGAGTTTCATCTTAGGAAGCAATAAGAAACTTTTAACGCATATGCTCAATTATTACCTATTTCCAAAAAAATATAAAAATATTACCTATAGAACAAAGACTAAGAAAGCAGTAGAATGAGAGACTATAACATACTACTTGACTTAAATTAATGATAGGAAGTGTACAGTGAAACATAATTTTTGCTATGCACTAATGGTTCTCATTTGAATGGCGACTGTTATCGGGATATTGGTTGTTTTCATCTATCAGGAAAATATTATATATATATCATAAGTAAGTTCCACAAAGTTAAACTAAGATTATTTGTAATCGTATTTAGAAGATCTGAAACTAATTAAGGATACTTTTGTTCTGGTGCAGTTGCCCTGCAATCCTCGCAAAAGTGAATATCCAAAGGATGAAAAATTCACCATAGAAACAACCCTCCTAAACTATTACAATAACATGACAGCTCTTTCTCCAACTTGCACTGTACTTTTAGAGGTAGCAAAGCATTTGACTGAGGAAAATCTTTCGTACTCGTCGCACATAACGTCGTGTTGTAATTTTCCCTGAACTTAAGACAAAGTTAAAAATTAGAGTATCTAATACAATTTAAAAAAATATGAAAAGTTTCATATTTTGTTTAGTAAGAAATCGTGTTTAAAATTAGCTTCCGACAGATAGGAACGATAGGATAAGTATAAGTATGGAGAATGAGTTAGCTTACAGATCTCAGGCTTTTGTACTGCATGCGAAACTTTGATTCAAAACTTAGAATCATAAAATATTTTAAAGATTTAGAGGCGTTTAGAGGATAGTGGAAAAATTCCTATAGGAAAAATTCAAATAAAATAGGAAAGAGAAAGTAATATGCTAATTGAATTTATCAACCGGCCTAAAATGATAAATTGTAAGAAAGGGCGACTGAATATAAGAATTTTGATAATAAAGATATTAAATATTATTATAGCCCCCTCCTGGTGGAAGGGGACTATAATTAAATTAAAAGTGTTCAATATTTTCATGAGAGACTGTACACCGAAGTACATTCGGGGAAGTGCACACGATACAGTTCCTAAAATGCACAAATTACAGTAAGCCAATCAATAACAAACACTTCGCCATTTTGGTTAGATCTTTGTCTAACTTTGCCCACTTGAACTTCGTTTTCTCAAGTCATGTTTTCCTAATCACGTGACAAAACTATCTTACATATCCATAGAGGTATCTGACATGATCACGATCGACAATAAATCATACTGGAGATATGGAAGAGAGAAATGAGGGTGGTGAGAGATATTCATAACACTAGTAACAAAGGTCAGAACTTTGTAGGATTGAATGAACTCTTTGAAATCATCTAATAAGCACAGTGTGCATTATTTTTGGCCTTAAAACATAGATTTAATTTTGGTAGTGAAACAAGCATGCAGAGAAATAACTACAATGAGAAAATAAAATTTATACATTTCACCTAAACAATATGGTCCATAGATAAATAGCATATTGTACTAAAAATCTGCAGGAAATATACGGATACAATATAAATGAAATCATGATAATATCTGTTTCATCATCTCATCACACTATTATAGCAGAAATGTACCAAACCAAGGTTTTTTAAGATGGAAGAAGTATATGACTGGGTTTTACAAAATATTTTAGAAGAGCAACGATTTCGTGGTTGAATAAATTAGTCAGTTTTTCATCTATTGCACTTTTTGTTTCCAAAATATACAATCAACATTTTTATCTCATTCAGTATTACACTACATGTCATTAGTACTACGTATACAAACGTCATACAATTAGCAACATAATTATTAAGCATTTCTGCTTTATCATTAATATACGCAGAAAAGCACTAGTGCAACAGAATTCTTCTGTAATATAATAACAGATGAAGCTGCACGTAGTGTGTAGATGATGTCATGACTAAGGTGGTAAGTGGTTCCAAGTTGTATATTTATAACCTTTACAAAGCCAGCAATCTATATATTTCGCTCTCAACCGATGAACTTTCTTTGTGTATATATATATATGTGTGTGTGTGTGTGTGTGTGGTGCAAAGCATTGAGAATACAGGTTTCATAACTCAGTAATAAATTTCTTTTGTATAACTAACCTTTGATTACAGATATTCCATAAGATTACAGATATTTCATGAATCTTCTTTATATATATATTTTTTAAATTGAATGACTAGAAACCGAGAAAATGAAAACAAAGTTTAATAGCACAATTAGTTTCAGCCTTCTTTAGGTGCACATTAAAAAAGAAATAACCAGTAAAACATAGAGGAAATAATTGTAAAAATCACTGAAAGTTGGTGTATATATATATATATATATATATATATATATATATATATATATATATATATATATATATATATATATATATATATTCAACGTTGAAACGTTGAAGTCTGCGCATTCAAAACTGTTGTCTCGTTGGCTTCATTGTTGGGCGTATGCATGCGTATAACATCTCGCGAACGCCAGTATTTGATCATAGCACAATGTCAGTCTGAAAGGGTGTAACTTAGGTTGTTGTTGAGATGTGGGGGGTTAATAAGGATTTCTTTTAATTCTATTATTTTTCTTTATTATTCATCGTAGCAACGGAAAATGTTATTAGACTCGTCCCATAGGACTGTATGGCTAAAGTTATCTTCATTAGAATCGGCCGAGAACAGAACATGACTAGACAAAGCACTAGCTCGCGTTCTCTTGAAATTGACTCTCTTATGTCCTTCAATGCTTAACTCGATCGATTTCTCTGTTTGGCCAAAGTATGGTATATCACTGTTGCACCAAATCTGGTAAACACCGGGATATTTAAGGTTGTGATGTCTAGGTTTCGGACAGCTCATTGAGGAGCAGATTTTCGGAAGAGGAGTAAATTGTATTCTTATATTGTATTTCCTAAGAACCTTGGCCAATTTGGGTGATACAGAGCTTATGTATGGTATACAAATATTACCTTTAACCCTATTGGTCTCTTCATTATTGCGAGCGGGTGGATTTAGTAGGAATTTGTCGATTGTTATTTTGTGAATAACCATTTAGTTGAAAAGTAGACCTGAGAAAATTGCGTTCTTTATGAAGTTCTATCTCATCATAAGAGAGCAAACACGATTTCCTAGTGTAGAAATGATTCCAAACTTTTAAGGAGGATAATGATGGGATTGACCGTGGAGATATCTGTTGGTGTGGGTAGCTTTTCTGTAAATCGAGATTTTTAATTTCTCTGAGGTCAGTTTGATGTCCAAAAAAGGAAGAGAACCATTAGCTTCAAACTCAGCCGTAAATTTTATGTTCGGATGTTGATTATTTAGATGTTCTAGGAAGTTCAGGAGAGAGTCATGGCCATGGCTCCAAATCAGGAAAATGTCATCAATATATCTTTTCCAAATTCTTGGTTTTAAAAGATAAGAAGAGATGTCTTTAACTTCCAGATCTTCTAAATAGATGTTCGCAAGTACAGGTGACAACGGGTTACCCATTGCAAGGCCATAATTTTGTTTATAGATGGTGTCCTGAAACTTAAAGTATCCTGAGGGGATGCAATAAGTAATTAAGGCCATGATCTTTTTAGATAATTTATCTTTGAGTAGTACAAGAACTTCATCCGTAGGAACATGAGGAGACTATATTAAAACTAGCCATGATTTCATTTTCCTTAATAATAATATCTTTATAACAATAATATCTAATAAGCATAATAATATTTAAGAACATATGGTAAATATGTTCCTGTCTCCTATATTAGCTAACATATGTTTTGAAGATTTCGAACAAAAGGCAATCTCCTCAGCTACTCTTAAACCAAAAATTTGGCTGAGATTTGTAGATGACATATTTCTTATCTGGGAACACGGCACCGATAACTTTCAGTCATTTTTTAAATCATTTAAATAACTTCCACCAAGACATCAAATTAACAATGGAGGTTGAAGAAAATGGATCTCTTCCCTTCCTGGACGTAAGACTTACTAAGACATCTGATTCTATAAAAATCTCAATCTTTAGAAAATCTACACACACTGATAGATACCTACATGCGTCCTCACATCACTATCCTGCACAGAAAGTGGGTATCATCTCAACTCTAGCACATCGTGCCAGATCTATACTGTCAGATGATGAAGAGCTAAAAATATGAACTACAACATCTACAAAACACTTTCACAAGTAATGGCTACTCGTCGAAAACTATTAATAAGCGTCTATACCGCCGCAATCAAAACAACTCAGAAACACACAAGACAACCCCAAAGGTTATATCTACTTATCATACATCAGCTCGCTCTCCACGAAACTAAGAAGAATTTTACGAAAGTTCAACATAAAAACCTGCTTCTCTACTCTTCCTAAACTAAGATCGATTTTAAGCAAATACAAACAAGCTCACAACCATCTACAATTCCCAGGAGTGTACAAAATCACGTGTGACTGCGGAAACAATACCATGGCCAAACTAAAAAATCCAACCTCCTATGACTGGAAGAACACCAGAGGGACATTGCCTACAAAAGAACGAGAGCAAGTGCTCTGTCAAGCCATGCACTGCTTTCAGTAAACACAAATGATGAAGGTCTTCAACATGAGAAAAACTGGACAACAACTTCAAACCTTGATATATGCCGTGACGAGGTGGAGCGCCGCATAGTTCGAGTCTAAGGAAATTGTTATGGATTCTCATCATATAAATGATAACCTCAGTTATAATATACCGGACTCTTTCAACTCTGCTATCCGATATTGGCACACTCGTGAAATCAGACGCACGCAGATGACCAACAATAGAACTTCAACACGGACTGTAACTACAGTTCCAAGCTAACTGAATTTTGCAATAGTCGTTTTTATAGTGATACGATGTTTCTTATAGCGTTTTATATTTGCTTTCTATGTTCCCACGCCTGAAGAAGTCGGACAATCCGATGAAACATTGCGTTTTGAATAGATTTAATTGTTATTTCTAGTTCTCGGATCTAAGTCAGTATATATAAATATGAATATATATATATATATATATATATATGTGTGTGTGTGTGTGTGTGTGTGTGTGTATGACAGAATGATCATTAACTCGGTTAACATACATAGTTTTATGAAGAATTGAATGACTAGAACCGAGATTTAATTAAAAAGGTTTTAATATAAAAACACTACTCGTTTCGGCCTGTAACAGCCTTCTTCAGGTTACATAATAATTGAAATTAAAGAAAGAAAACACACTAAACATTGAAGGTTAAAAGACTATGAACAACATAGACAGTCTCTATACATAATTAGCATGAAAACGTTGTAGTTGTATTTGAAGTTGTTCTTTCGTTTGTTGCATTGTTGGGAGAGTGCGTGCTTACAGCCTCACGTGAACGCCATTACATGATTACAGCTGAATGACTATCTGGGAGGTTGTAGCTCAAGTTGTTATTTAGATGAACAAAATTGAAGATGATTTCTCTAGATTCCACGATTTTTCTCTCTAGTTCTTCACTGCAACGGAAGATGTTAATAGATGTTTCCTAGCAGACTTTGCGACTTTGGTTTTCATCATTAGGATTAGCCGAGAAAAGGATATGACTTGATAATGCACTCGCTCGCTGTCTCTTGTAAGTAATGTCCCTCATGTGTTCTTCCATACGCAATTCTACAGATTTGTTTGTCTGCCCAAAATAAAGAATATCACAATCACACAATGTTTTATATACATCGGGGTATTTGAGTTGATGATGACAAGGTTTTGGGTGGCTAATTAAGAAACGGATCTTAGGAAGTGGAGTGAACAAGGTTCTGATATTGTATTTTCTTAGAACTTTTGCTAATTTATGTGAAACAGAACTTATGTAAGGAATAGATATATTGCCTTTGAATCTATTTGTTTCTTCTGAGTGATGTCTAGGAGGATTAAGAAGGAATTTTTCAATGATTTTCTTGGAATATCCATTAACTTCGAAAGAAGTTTTCAGATGGTTTATTTCTGTAAGAAGTTCATTTGGGTCATCTCAGTCTCTATACATAATTATGTATAGAGACTGTCTATGTTGTTCATAGTCTTTTAACCTTCAATGTTTAGTGTTTTTTCTTTCTTTTATAATGTCACCTGAAGAAGGCTGTTACAGGCCAAAACTAGTAGTGTTTTTATAATAAAACCTTTTTACTTAAATCTCGGTTGTAGTCATTCAATTCTTCATATATATATACTAATGACATATAGTGTAATATTGCATGAGATAAAAATGTTGGATGTATATTTTGGAATAAAAAGTGCAATACATGAAAAACTGACTAATTTAGTCAACCACGAAATCGTTGCTCTTTTAAAGTATTTTGTAAAACCCAGTCATATACTTCTTCCATCTTAAAAAACCTTGGTTTGGTACATTTCTGCTATAATAGTGTGATGAGATGATGAAACATATATTATCATGATTTCATTTATATTGTATTCGTATATTTATATTCCTGCAGATTTTTAGTACAATATGCTATTTATCTATGGACCATATTGTTTAGGTGAAATGTATAAATTTTATTTTCTCACTGTAGTTATTTCTCTGCATGCTTGTTTCACTACCAAAATTAAATCTGTGTTTTAAGGCCAAAAATAATGCACACTGTTCTCCATTATCATTTCGTATTGAGGTATCCCGTACTCGAGATCACCATTACTCCTAATCAATAAGTATTCTAGAAGCTACTTTACTGATCTATTTTTAATATAATTATTGGTAAAAATAGACTTGTTGGTGCTTACGATACTAACCAATAGCTGCTTATAATTTGTTGCGACATCTCTTGGTTCCCCACTATGTGGCCCAAGTTTTACAAATAAGATGCTTTTTATGAGATGCTACTTTTAGAGAGAGAAAGTAGATAAAACAGTGTAGGAATTAAGTACAGAACATATTTTGTCTAACATTTTATATGTGGATTACGCATATAAAATGAGGATGTAAATTGTACTGTATTTTTACAACAGGATGTAAAAATATAGTACAATTAGTATTGCGGATGATTAAGGGTTCGATAATCCCGAAAGAATCCCTTCAATGGAACTTTTGTTTTTAAAAAAAATCACATGCTGTAACTGTTTTCTGTTTAAAATGGTTAAGCAATATGATTGTATAAAAGTTTAAGGGGGGGGGGGATGGAACGCGATCATTCGCTTTTTGGGTGATTCTCATGGAAACAAAAACTGTAAGAAAAATAGTTGCCTGGGGAGTCTTATTTTGACTAAATACGTGCCTGCAGTGGAAAGATCACCCCATCCACAGGCCGCATTCATTTTAGACCGATTAGGTTGAATTTCTTAGCGTTTCTACCTCAGCATAAGACAATTATATTCCAAATTAAGTCGAAATCCGTTGAAGGATGACATGTAGAGGTGGGGAAAAAACAAAAAGAAGAAGAAGAAAAAAAGGACTATTATCGGGAAATTTTTTTTGTTTCAAAATGCAAAATTTTTTTTCTTTTTTGGTTGTGATTAATATTTCAGATTTGGCAGGCAGTGTTCTTTTGAATACTTCTGTTGAATAAAAGTGGCAGAGACCAACAGTACACAATGCAGAATCGCGGTTATAGAATTTCGAATTTTGGTCTAACTGATTCTTGTAGTAAGAGTAGTTAAGTAATTCGGTGTAGTACTTTTCATCGCAGACGATGCTGTACGATAGAAATTATACCCTCACACATGAACTACTTGGCCGGGATAAAGTTTTTTATTTTTTATCTTATTTATAATTTTTATCTTATAATTTATATATCTTATAATTTTTATCTATAATTATAATTAATCTATCATATTTTTTTATCTTATCCTTTGTTAAGAACGAAATAATTTATCCTTGATTTTATGCAGATTTAAGTAGAAACAAAATTCAATTTCTACATCAGCAGCAACTATTTATTGGTGCTCCAGTCAAAGTATCCCAAGTACAATACCTTTTTTTTTAAATTCATAGAATTATTATTTTTCTCATCTATTACTAAAATATCTAATGCGATGATAACTTTTGTTGATAAGAAAACATCTTTTAAATAATTAGCCAGCTATTTTGGGCACAAAATTATTAAAAAGAAAACAGCAATTGTAGCACTACATTTGACGCAGCTAATGGAAATCTAAACTTAAGTTTGAGCAATAAAAGAGTTCCTGATGATCCTCTCACCAACGAGAGCGAAACTTTGTCGTCTCCCACCACTCCGATATATTTCACTAAGTGTTACGAAAGGACAGCAGGTAAGATCGAAAAGATAAAAACCTTCGTATCCTTTATGGAAAGTTGGTAGTTCTCATCTGCGCAGTTAATCCTGTCAGATTTCGTAATTTGATGAGCTCCTCATACCGTTTCATCATGCATACAGTTTCTTTATATTTTTACCACTCAGGCATCATTGCAAAAGCCAAATTACAATTAAAGAAGAATTCTTTCCTTATTATGAAATTGATTATATATTTTTTTTCTAAATGTCATGGGCATAAATATGTGACAGTTGATTTCAAGTCAATATAAAAAAAAGAAACAAAAGCATCTATAGCTCAGTTGGTTTCAACAGAGCTCTGGTTGGAAAGACCAGGTTTCGAATCTCATCTATGACGCGAAGAATATTCATCAAGACTTTTAAATTAAAGGTGAGTTAGCTCCTCTCATATGGAGGTGTGATTTTTTCTCCCAGAAATTCAGTTTTTATGGTCCCTCAAAACAGGCAAACCGGTCCGTGAACGCACATATCTGTAGACCTTTAGAGAATGCAGCAGACGAATGGCAAGCAGGCTGCATTAATTACCGAAAAATCCCAAATTAAGGGTCTCGGACGTACGAAAATTTGGAAAAATGAAGCTTTTGCATATGATTGAATATGTCAAATATCTATTCAATGTGTCATTTATTATACTTTATTTTCAAACTGAAAATGAATTAATATTTTAATTAACAGGGTAGTAACAGTAAAACATTTAACCATCTGTCTGGCTTGACTGTCAACAAGTTAAGAGATCTCTTTTCTAGTTGATCTCGATCTATTTTTGAAATTCCACATTAACGTAAACATCTGATCTTACTGCATTTTACAGCTGTAGGACAAGGGGTATGGGAGAAAACGTGGTTTCATCACAGAATATTTACTACATATTACTTATGGTCGTGTTAGCCTACTTGCATCTGACCGATATTACAAGAGATACCACAGTATAAACAACAGTAAGTTGAGAAGTTAGTGTGCTATCCGCCTTCCTTTTGGGGCCCTCAGGTAGTCACTTACTGAATGTCCATTATTTCCCTGCATACTTCCTTGAATTTTACGAACGATATAACTAAACATTTCTTTCAATTTAAGCATCTCATATTATTATTCATTAATTATTATGAATGATTATTTATTTTCTTATATTAAATTCATTTATTTGAATTCCACATAAAGCTTATTAAATATATACAGTATATAAAATTCACATAAATCGTTGAATAATAATATGAAATGTTTTAAAATCGAAGTATATGTTTACTTATATACTGATATTATTTTGTCAAATTAGAGATATTCACTGTTACAGCTTTATTGTATTTTCAAAGTCAAAACTTTATAAAAGGCTTTTCATCTGAAAATGAATATTCTGGTATCCTGTGATAGGACAAGAGGATGAAAACTCGGAATTTTTATTCCGAAAAGTAGACAAACCAGCGATTAGAACAAAATTGATATTGCAATCACATCCTTAGTTACTTTTACAAGAATTCAAAACAACTCAAAGACAAATATTTCTCTTCCAATGAATCATAGCCAACGTTGTTCAGTGTAAGATCAATAATAAGTATGCGAAGTAAGAGAGCGCAAAAAGCACAAACTGTTTAAAATATAGAATATTTTATTTATTTATATTATTGTAGTTATTATGATAAATATTATAGAATATTTTATATTTAGAATAGAGAAAAAAAATAAACTGCTGAGTCAAATAACTGAACGTGGTCATATTTAGAAGCGTTCTCAAAACAACAAGCATTTATTAGATCATGTTTAAGTTAAGGGGATAATAAATCCCTCATTATTTTAAAGCCGGATACGAAACTCGGAGATCGAAATCTAAGAGTTTCATGCCGAAGAACTATCGGCGAGTCCAAGCATAAGTCATCACCTGGGTAGTACAACACCAGGGTAATTCGTTGCAAAGGTGGAACAAGTTCCGTCATTATCCTTAATATCTTCTCATAATGTAAAACGCAGCTCCTATGAGATATATTACTGTTTTACATTATGAGGAGAGGTGACTACCCAGACCGGTTTCGACCTTTGTATAGGTGAAGCGGGCTCTAAAAATAAGACGATCCCGAAAGATCGCCCAACTCAGCGTTGTTCCACTCAGTGACAGGCTCACCCTATGACCGAGAAGAACTTCTCAGCATTGGCTCTACCCAGTGGCAGGCTCACTCCACCACCAAGCAGAGCCAAAATCTCAGCGATGGCCCCACTCAGAGACAGGCAAAAACCTACCTCCAAGCGGAGCTTCTCAAAGCCAGATCCTCCCCGGTTACCATCCTCATTGCGGTCTCATCAGTGAGTAGGTAGACCTGGAATACCAAGGTTTAAGTGAACCGAACTTACATATACCCCTACTAACGAATTGCCAGACCGGTGTACCCATATATTATTATTACTACGATAAAGAGCCAGGAGGCTATTTTTCCTGCGGCGTAAATTAAGTTAAGAGGATAATAAATCCCTCATTATTTTAAAACCGGATACGAAACTCGGAGATCGAAATCTAAGAGTTTCATCCCGAAGAACTATCGGCGAGTCCAAGCGTAAGTCATCACCTGGGTAGTGAAACACTAGGGCAACTCGTTGCAAAGGTGGAGAAGATCCACCTTTGCAACGATGAGACCTCAATAAAGGTCGAAACCGGTCTGGGTAGTGACCTCTGCTGAGTGACCTCTGGGTAACTGACCTCTCCTCATAATGCAAAACAGTAATACATCTCCTAGGAGCTGCGTTTTATATTATGAGAAAATATTAAGGATAGTGACAGAACTTGCTCCACCTTTGCAACGAGTTGCCCTAGTGTTGTACTACCGATAGTTCTTCGGCATGAAACTCTTAGATTTCGATAGATTTCGATCTCCAAGTTTCGTATCCGGCTTTAAAATAATGAGGGATTTATTATCCCCTTGACTTAATTTACGCCGCCGGAAAAATAGCCTCCTGACTCTTTATCGTAGATCATGTTTGTTCATCCATCTGTATTCATTTTTAGAACAACTCCAATCTATGGAAATGGAATTTGATAAAATTTTGTTTATAGTAAAGTAAACAGATGTTGTGCGAATGGTGGTTATTATTTGATGAAATGTTAGTAGACTCGTCGTAGGATGTCTACTAACATTTCCTCAAACAATAACCATCATCCTTATAACATTTCTGGTACTTTAAACCCACTAACAAAGCATTCATAACTGATTTCAGCAACCCATTCCAATCATTTACTCTCCGAGTAAAAAATTTAGTCTTTCCTAAGCCTTACTCACTTTCCAGGGATGCCTACTAGTTCTATCTACACTAGTCATGTACTGAAAATTTTCCTTCGTATCAGCCCTAGAAAATCCTTTAAGTAACTCATGTGTCTGTCATATTTCCCTCTCTTCCATCTGTTGACCAACTACTGAAATCTACAAATATTCAATCTTTTCTTATGAGGAGCCTTCTCTATACACTTGCTACCAATTTGGTCACTCATCGGGATCCTTACACCTCTTCCACATCCCCAAAAAACCAAACTCGTGTGTGTGTGTGTGTGTGTGTGTGTGTGTGTGTGTGTGTGTGTGTGTGTGTGTGTGTGTGTGTGTGTGTGTGTGCGTGCGTGCGTGCGTGCGTGCGTGCGTGCGCGCGCGCACAGCTGTGTTGTCCAGATAGGACTGAATCAAATCTTTATAAAGAGATATAATATCCTTCTTATCTATAATCGTCAGTGTATTCTTCAATAACCAGGTAATGTAATGAGCTATTTTAGATACTTTTGCAATATGACCTCTGAACTTAAACTCTCGGTCCACCACACTCTAAATTCCTAAACTCATTAATTCCTCCGTTCACCATTCAACTGAGTGAGTAAATTACTCAGGCATGAGATACTCCTTCACAGAAGCATGCTTCCCCATACGACATCTTATTCATATCTACTCATCTCTGAATTTTGCCCTTAACCAACTTCTCTAATATCTTGAACACTAATCCTGAGATGCTGATCGATCAATAATTTGTTGTCCCTGACTTGGAACCTCCTTTATGAAATGAACTATTTTCCCCACTTTTCACTCCCTTGAAATCCTACAAGAGTTGAAACTGAAATTAAATAATCTGGCCGAAAGCAATAGAAATTCCTTAGCACATTCTTGTAATAAGCGAGCGGATATCCCATCTAATCTCTTAGCTGTATTCGTATCAACGTTCCGTAATATCCTCTACACCACTGCTTCATCTACCTCTGTTTCCACGTTGGTCCTTGTCACATTTCTTACTGCAATAGTTCCTCCAGGATGGTATACTCGTACGTTTGCAGCCTGTGATCACTCAATTCTACTATTTCATTTAGTTCAGTCACATCCTACTGCATTCGTTAAATTATTCTACCATAATTAATCTTCCTTTTACTTGCCACATATTGAAATAACTCTTTGGGATTACGCTCTTGGCTTCCTCAGCCAATTTCCTCTACTACTCTGATCTGCGTTCCTTACTTGAAATTCACTCCACAGTTATTTTTTTTTATTTACGTTTACTTTTTCTGTAACTTTCCTGCTTAATGATGCTACTCAAGCATTTAATTCCTACTTGATCTATCTACTCACTGTAGATATGCAGTCCACTACTAATTCTTACAAACACCGCTTTCTCATGCACTACTGAATTTCTTTCCCTGGAATTTCTTATTCCATGACACTCCAAGGGAAGGCAGTCTCCTGAGTTAGTTGTAATTACCAGCTCTGCAATTTTACATATAACGCTTCTTAACTGAAAAAATCAACACGTTTAACTACCTCTCATGTCAAAATCAGATAATCATTCCCTCCAACTGGCGGTAACATGGTCATCTTGGTTATACACAAATTGTCTGATGTAATCACAAGATCCTCTGGTCTCTTTCATTTCATGCTGTGACAGGTAATTATTCCTTACGTAGCTGCATAAATTCCATTTCTTTCTGCGCACGTGATCTTTCCTCCTTCCAATTTATGTTCCAATAGTTGTTGTTGTTTTTGTTCAACACAATTTGTATGCTTACCTGATCATTTTTCTTTGTTATTTCCAATTTCTTAACATTCTAATGAACACGAGCCCGTTATATTGAGATTCATTCAGGAATTCTGCTAGGTAAATAACAAATTTTTGCCTACACCTACAAAACTAAGTAAGAGTAAACAAAAGTATCTGCGATGCATTTTTAAAAATTAGCATATTAACAATAAAAAATATATAATTCTATGTGCGTCCAATCCAACAATGGTTGAAAATTTATTTTTCATTAGTATCGCAGGTATGGTAACGGTCAGTAATCCAGAATTCCTGATCTAGATAACAAAACATTATGCTTTTACAAGTCACTCGAGGACTCCATTAATCAGGGTGATGGCCACACAATAAAGTAATAAAATTCATGTACTATCTAAAGACATTCACAACATAGTAACTTTGATTGTGAATATATCTGATTCAGCGACGCTCATGATTTGGACTGCTCGTAGGGGAATAAACAGAATAAAGGTATTCTGGGCAGCAACCATCTCTTTTATTGTTGGCAAAATGGAATTCTAAAGCATTTTTGAGTGGTCCAAAGAAGTGCAATCCGTTAGAGTAAAGAAACTGAACAGAGGCCGCTGTAGAATCGAGAGCGTTGTTACACAATAACACACCACTGTGACTTTGGCCCTGAGAGTTTATTCTTAATCGTTAACTTCTACTTGCCAGTTCGTTTTTCTGTATTACTCGTAGTGGTGGGTCCAAGTTTCTTCACTAATGAAAATGCGCCTCATAAATGCATTTACTTACTCATGATATTGGTTCAAAAAAAAAGGGGGGGGGGGGCTTATCATCTGTAAGTTGTTTGGGCATATATGTGACTGCACTGAAAGAATCTCAATCAATTTTCAGTTGGTTATGTTACATCTGATAGTCAAACAATTGTTTTCAAATGTATGGTTGTCTAAAGAATGTATTCTCGTGCTTAAGTACAATAGATAAACTAGGCTCCCTCCTGACATGACACATGATCAGAACAGAATACAAACCTCTGAACAAAGTTATCATCCTAAGACAAATCAAGACCTCCTGAACCCCCCCCCCCCCACTCTCTCTCTCTCTCTCTCCTTCCCATGTGTCTACAACATCACCTGGGCGTTGAAATCAATATTTTGAACACACAGGACGAACTATTTCAGTTAGGAAAAAATAACATAAGCATACATCCCGGATGGGCAACCAAAAAGGGGACTACCAACTCAACTTGTCATACAGAAAGACCACTTCATCATAAGATGTCAGAAAGCCAGGTTACTTCATAAATCTCGGTTTAGATTGGAGGAACTGTTCCTGGAGCTGCACAAGCTCTACAGAACCAGGTTAACTGTAAACAGAACTGACGATGTGATTTTTCATAAATGTTGGCACACCGCCCTATATATATATACCCAACAGCATTAGCAACAAGAATCACCACGAAAAGCGCCACTGTTGCTCTCTATACACATAACTGTCCTTGTTATCTAGTTCATTTCGGTTTGTGTTTTCACTCAGTGTATAGTGTTAAATTCCCTCTGATAATTCTAGCTTAAGCTAACGAAAGGTGTAAATAATTCATTTTCATTTTTAGCTAGTAAATTATTTATTTACATTCCAGCGTCAACGTACTTTTCTGTTCCAGAAACTTCGACATGAATAATGTATAATGAATTTGTGTAGGCTTTTTCGGTGTTCCTTCAGTGTTATTTCAACCATATCAGGCAACTGATATGGTTGAAATAACATGATTGTTTTTCGTCAGGATATATTTTTGTGCATGAAAATCCGCGCCCTCTCAGTATACGCTTTGCAACAGCAAAACACTGTACCGTACTGTGTTGCAAGTCGGATGGAAATTTGCGCGCACTTAAACCATCAATAAACGATAACTGAATCCGCGTAAGATGTTCTTCTTTGGCAACGCAGTCAGTAGAGCAACCATGTTCTCACGGAAAATTTAGCAGGGTATGAGATTAGTCAAAATAATACCTTAAATAATAACAAAATTTCGTGTTGTTTACGGTAAAGTGTGCATTCAGCGGTGCTACCAAATAGAAGAAAAAATAAATAAAACACTGTGGATGCTTTTGGACATATCCTCTCTACGTTTCTTTTCTTTAAATGATCAAGGTTACAGTACTATGTATTTGATTTGAGAAGAGAGAGATGTTAATATAGCTTCCCAAATAACTACACAAAAAGGCGCATGGAGAGGGTACAGAGTTCTACAGATCTACAGTGCTGTGTGAAATTTAACCGATAAAAGGAAGCAGTTGTACTTCAACTAAAGCATGTGGTGTGACATCTCATTCAATCTCTTCATGCTACCTTGATAACGTTCATATGTAACTAAACGGAACATCGACTTTTTATATGTATTTTATAATAATACCTAGGTATAGCATATGATATGTAACGAGCCACAGAAGCTTTTTATATCGGCCCCAACATACGAAAGACTTATAGTATATCGTTACCATATGCGGATAAAAAAGTAAGACGAAATAAGAACATCTGCTAATGTCTCTTGAACTGAGGGTTCTAGTCTTTGAGAAAGACAAAATGAGTTAGGATGTTCGAAATAACAGAATTATGAATGACAGAGGAGGAGGAGAAATTGATTCGGCAAGTTTAAAGCTGGACGGTAATGGATGTTAACTGGAAGCTGTTAACTGAGCAGGAATAATGATAGTGGTGGTGATGTCGAGTTCTGTAGAAATTGCCGATGAAAATACCGATAGAAGAGACATAGAGAAGAAAACCGAACGTCTACGAGAGAGTGACGCTTGGAGTGAAAAAGAGAACATCGAGTGCCTGGAATTGCCCTCTTTGACACTCTTCTGTCTGGCTTATCTAGTCATGATGCTCTTCGGTTGGAAAGAGTTGAGTCTGAATCTCGTACGGAATGCGCAGAACCTTTAAACGGGATTTTCAACTGAAGGTGAGTTAACCGGTCTCATACGAAGGTGGAAGGTTTTTGTTCTGCCGAAAAATCGAGTTGCCATTGGACTAATCGGCCTGAGAATGCATTCATAACTGACAGGCACAGCAAACTATGAATACAAGATAATTAGGCCATGAAGCCAGGTTAAGTGGCAGTGACAGGTCAATGACTAACACACTAAGGGATGGCAGATTAAACGTAAAAACGTAATGAACATCTAGGTACTATGTAAATCATACCAATTTTCGAGACTAAAGTTACATTCGTCAATAAGAGTTGATATTGAATATTTTAGAACAACATTCGGAGTGAAGCCATCAGGCATTTTTGCTATCATCTCGCTGACCAAGAACCATATAAAAGTGTTGTGCGTTAAGTAACTCTTTCTTTTGGCTTCTAAAAGCATTACACTAATTACCCACATTTCCTATATTCGCAACTTGTATAGAATGGAATTACAAAACATTCCGATATATATATATATATATTCTTCTACTTCAGCTTCTTCTTATCTAATCCGCTATAAAATTCTAATTGCTTCTGTCCGCAGCTAATGCCCGTGATCTTATGCCAACCGTTTGTACATCATTCCTCCATCTTCTTTAACGAACTTTCGTTCTTCCCCCCCCCCCCTTCGTATTCACTCGGTGCTTAATATTGTCCATCTTTCGCCTGTAAATATGCTAATATGGCCAGTCCTTCTCTATCTTCACGTTTAAAAATACTTCACAATAACCTCTGCTCCAATAATTTTTCTAAGTATGTTATTTCTAAGTCTATCCCTTTTTGTTATATAGACCATACCTCTCTCTCCAAGGCTCTCTGGGCCGCACGCAAACCGTCCTCATGTCTTTTAACGAAGAGGTTTAAATTTTTAATAACTTTTTTAATGTATTAATTATTTTAATTCTTTTTTGTTATAAAGTATTATATACAGTTTTTTTTTAGTCTCTGCTCATATTTCACTTCCAGAAGTAAACACTGGAATAATGCACCTATTAAACAGGTAAATCTTCTAACAGATAATTTTTACATCCCAACCAAAACACTTTGTTTTCCTAGCGTGATTCTTCTGTTTATTTCTTTATCTTGTCTTCCTTAAAGGTAACTTATTTTCCGAGGTAAATATAATCATCCACAATTTCAGTAGGATTATCTGCTAATTTTTAGTTCAAAATACATACAGACAAATCGGCGTTGAGCACACTTGCAATTTACAGACAAAAAATACTAGTGGTTGTGGTGAGCAGCAGATGGCGTTGGTGTAGGTAAGAATGGTAGTGGCGGTTCACTGTGGTTGGTGGATTGGGTGGTGGAGACGGCAAGTTGTTGAGTAGGTACCCTCTCTCTCGATGAGTCTTTGAACTCCTTGGAGGCGTCAGTAATAATAATAATAATAATAATAATAATAATAATAATAATAATAATAATAATAGTCTGAATTTGTCATACTTTCTGCTTTAGTTATGTTAATATTTAAAACGTTTTGCTATTTTCTCTGTCAAAGACATTTAGCATCTAACATTGAAATAATTATTTTATTTTATTTTATTTTATTTTATTTATTCTTTGCTAACGGAACAATGTCATATGCAAAACGTAAACAATTCATTTTTTCCACTGATGGAATTAATTCAACACTTTCCCATTGGTATATTCCTAAAGACTTCTCCTAATATATCAACAAACACTAAATAAGCAGAAAGATTATAGTTATTTACATTTTCTATTACTTGGCTCATAGCATGCATATGATGTATTAAAAAGAATCTTGTTCTGAAGCTTGCCTACTAGTATGACGGTTATCATCTAAAAGTTGCGTTTCGATTTAAAATAATGGACTATAAAGATTATACACAGTTATGATAATAAACTGACTGGCATTGACAACAGCAGCCTTACGGATTAAACCTCAGTAATGCAAGTCTGTTTCAGGATTTGTGAAGTAGGCATGAAAAGTGCAATATTCCTAAATACGAGGTGAAGTCATGTTTCATACAGCATTACTGTATAATGCAAATCAGTAAAATAAATTATAATAAATATCCATTATTGTTTGATAACCAAGAGATAAAGCAATGTTCTCTTCCTCTGCAGAGAATTTTAATTTGATTTAAGGCGAATAATTCTAGGCTGTCCACCTACAAAGTGGCCGATAAGTCACGAAGAGGTTTAAATTTTTAATAACGTTTTAATGTATTAATTATTTTAATTCTTTTTTGTTATAATGAAATACAGAACCTGGTTTTTTTTATCAGTTAGGAACAACCCCCTTCGTGACTTATGGGCCATGCATGACACGTAATCAGCGTACAGTCCGTCATAAAGTTACGAAAGAAATACTATAAATAGCAAATTAAAAAGAAAACTGTAATTGAAGGTTTAATTAATATTACATGTCTTGCGGTATATTTCTCATTATTTAATAACTGCATTGAAATAAAGTTATTCAATAACATGCACGCTGATACAACAATTTTTTTTGCGATCCATTAGATCTGATTTATGTTCATTAATTTATTCTGATCTATTAAGGTTGATCGATGAAGTTGATCCACTGATACTGATTCACGACCGCCACGCACTCTTTTGTTGACAAGAAAGATTACCAAATTCTTTCAAATTCATTAGTCCAAATATCTGTTGGAAAGAAGTCGGCAGACACCCTCATAGGAAAAGTGAATCGTGCCATGTAATGAGTGGATGTAGCCGTGTTTGTAGCCAGTATAAATTGGAGGAATATGATGCTTCCAATTGAGTGCAATTGCGTCCAGGTAAAATGGCTGGGAGAAGGGAATTGACGGGGTTTGAAAAAAAGTAACAGGATGCCATTTTGCAGATTTATCTGTTCGGCAAATTGCTGACAAAATGGGCCATCCCAGGTCAACAATCAGTGATAACATACTGAGATGGAATCGCAGGGAATCAACTGCAAGTGCTACCCACAGTACGACCTACCACACCCAAAAAACGTGACCGTAGGATGCTACGAAGGTAATATGTAAAATCAGCCATTCGTCGGCCGATACGTTCAATGAAGTTCTGGAAATCGACTGGAAAACATCAAATCGCACAAATACATTCAAGACGGAGGTTCACAACGTGTATTTCCATGGTAGGACCGCAATATGCAAGCCCCCGCATTACCCAAACCAACTGCAGCGGCGTTTTCAGTGGTGCAAAGAGTATGTAGAGTGGCACGTGGAAACTTGAAAAGCTGTGTCATGAAGCAACAAATCTTCCCCTCTTCCAAGGTCTTCTTCCAAGAAGAAGACACTCTTTTATACCCTCTTCCAATCAGATGAACGGGTGTGAGTGTGGCGGATGCCCGATGAACGTCTTTTACCAGAAAGCGTAACCCCAACTATGAAATTCGAAGGTGCTGGTATGGTCCTGTATTTTCTGGTCTGGCCTCGAACCTCTGTTTGCGGTACCACGACTACTGAACTCCGAAAGGTTTCTGAATATTCTGGATAATGCACGCCTCCAACTTTGTGGCATTTCTACAGAACTGACCACTCTCATTCAGCAAGACAATGCACCTGTCATAAGGCTGTTGCTGTAACTGCGCGGTTTATGGACATGAATGCCACCACACTTGACTGGCCTCCACGAACCTTGATCTGAACCCTATTGAACATCTGTGGGATGAAAACTGGAGCGTCGGGTGAGGATAATGGACGTCCGCCCCACAACAGCCCAGGACCTCATTACATGCCTACAGGAAGAATGGTTCCAAATCTGCATTATTCACTATTCACTTCAGGATTGCTGCAGTCATTGCAAAGAAAGGGGCTCTTACATCTTATTACGGTGAGCGCAATGGCTGTTTGTTCCTCACACTATGGTGTCCGTTGACTTCTTCCAAGCAGGTAAGTCCATGTTACGCTTGCAACAAATATAGAAAGATATAGTATAATTAAAGGAGCTAACCTATGAGCTGGAAAATTTCCCCGATTGTTTATATCACTGATTATACTATCATTTATCTCAGATGATCCATCTGAATAAAAAGCTTTAATCACTGAAAGTTGTTCTTCATATCAACCTAATATTTGAAGCTTATTCTAGTTTTATTGCATATGTTATTCAATACCACTTAAAACAGGTGCTATTCTAGCTTTTATTAAAACTTCTTTCGTGATTTTACCTATCTACCTGTATAATACAATTACTTTCGCAATATAAGTGACGTTATTTTATTGCAACCAGCAAAAAGAAACAAAACCCTAATAATTATATTAGCCTAGTGGCTTTGCGCTTCGCAACCATATACCTGGCGGGAGGAGTGTCCTAGGTTCGATTCTCGTCGACGACGTGAGGAGCTTAAGGATCTGCCATAGTCAAGTTAGCCGGTCTCGGGAGTGGACAGCGGGTTTTTTTCCCGCAGTTTATCTGGGGTTTTTCATCCAGCAAGCAGGCAAACCGGACGTGGACACACACGGATTACAGTCAGGAATACCGACCCAGTCATAGGCCTGTTTCGTCAGATATGCCGGTTCCGGAGTCCGGATAAAATTTGGGGGGGGGGGCTTAGATGGTGCCGCACATTCCTGTAAAGGGAACTTACGACTGTACCATCACACGGTAAGGAAGTAAGCACTATTTGAATGCTAAAATTCCTTCTTATTTCCAGGTGTAAATTAGTTATTTCTTCCTTTTGAAACGAACATTATGAGACACAATTTATTATCAAGTTGTGGAGCTATTCTTCAAATAATTTGCCAAACAATTCACAACATTCATAAAACAACTTACCTGAACTGACTGAGACTTCTCTGGGTGCATATTTTTGTTCAAATTCGGCTCACTATTGCGTGATCAACACATACACACACACACACACACACACACACACACACATGCAACAGCGAGCGAGGTTGTGTACTGATCTCAATATAAACATAATCTATATTGGAAATATTCTTAAATATATTTAATTTCCGAATAGCTTATAACTCACTCATACTTATCTGAAAGTGTAACGCAAATAATTGTAAAATATTCACCAGCAAGAGGTAAAAAAAAGAAGGAAAGAAAAGGAAAGATAAAAAGAAAGAAACTGTTTTACTTAATAGAGTTCAAGCATACTGTACAATTATTTACAATTAAAAATTAGGAATCTACGGCAAGAGATGCCCTGCTTCACTGTAATTTCCATGGTATTAGGTTGATAGAAGATACACTATTACAAGTTAAATTGTAGTCGACGGTTAGGGGACTCTTAACGGTGAACGAATTCTGGAATTAATCAGTCCGCTGTGCAAGCAAACAACGATTTATTCTACCGAAAGAAAGTCCAGTGTTTTCAGCAGTTCAGAAAAATCGACCGTGTACGATTCAAAGAAGTACATATAAATAAATATTAGTTCGATAATTTATTGGAAAATGGGATTATTATTTTGCAAATTTTGGGAATGTATTCAACGATAATACATACCTTTCCAAATCGATTGCCTCTACCTACTTCAAAAAAAAAAAAAAAGGATAAAAGAAGTTAGAAGTAAAGAGCGAGTTCTAACTATCTATGGGATGAAACCACGTTCGAAGATTATTTATCTTTATAGAATCTACTCTCTCCACCGTTCCATTTTCTCTAACGGCAATGGTGTCTCCTTAGTAGCCCATTTGAGAAAAGATTTGAAGTGTGTGTGTGTGTGTGTGTGTGTGTGTGTGTGTGTGTGTGTGTGTGTGTGTGTGTGTGTGTGTGTGTGTGTGTGTGTGTGTGTGTGTGTGTGTGTGTGTGTGTGTGTGTGTCAAAACTTTTAGCAGAAAGGATACTGCTAAAAGTTTTGATTGCCAATGTTAGCTCAAACCTTTCAAACCTGCATTGTTCTTAAGGGATCGGGCTTAGAATTACGATGAATACGAGGCGCTCTCAAAAAGGAATGATCGCCACATGACACTCAGAGTTAGGTTTAATGCTCCTACCCTAGGAAGGCAGAGACGAATTTGTGGATTCTTTGCCAAGTATTTCAAATTTGTTTTATTGAAAAGTAATACGTTGTAAAGCATGACCGTAGTATTTTAAGTTACCTTAAAATTGACTGCAAATAAACATACGCATAAGCTTGTATCAAGATTCAGTTTCTAATGAAACTGTAAAAATTGCGACAGAGACTTCTGAGACGTTAAATTTTGTTTCGGAGTGAAACAATATCCAGCATATAAAAATTTTATTCGCTTTCAATGACCAAAATCGGATTTATATCCGTTGGTGATTCTGAACATTTGGGGGATTGGAAACTCCATTCGACTAAGAAAATAGATAAAAATGTGACGTGGTTAAAACTTGTTTATGATGAAAATAAACATGCTCAACGTGATGAGAACAGCCAAAGAAAATTTTCTGTTCAGTAAGTTCTAACAAAAACGATAGAATATTGCGGTTGTTCCACATCTTCCCTGATGACACTAAAACGACAAAAAAAAAATCCTAGTTACAGTTGTCGAGTTCCAAACAAGATATAGTTCGCCCACCGATTTGAGGTCCCTCGAAACTACTGCGCATGTCAGAAAAAGGAGAATCCATTCCGATAATAGGGTAATCAGTCTGTCTTCTGGGATCTAATAATAAACAAACTGAGTTTGTTTATTATTTGATCCCAGAAGACAGGTCGGAAAATTTAGCTTTTCTTTTACGAACACTGTTGTTTTTAAAGTGTAACTATTTTGCTCGTATAACAGTTGGAAAAATGTACGTAGAGTGTTAATACGTGCAAATACTGTGTTCCACATAAAACAATGTCACTTCGCTCCATGATAAGTTTCCTTTTATTCTGGGACTTTTTAAAACAAAATCCGATTTCATGAAGTATTTTCCTTAAAGTTTCTCTTTTCCAAGGAAAATTAATTTTTTCTTTAAGCACAGGAATCAAGTTCAGAATAGTTGGCACTCTTTTCTCGAATACGTAAAATTCGTGAATAGCTCTTCTTATAACGTCTACATCAAAATCATTCAAAGCAACGGTTTCGATGGTTTTCTTTCTCTGGCGCTTTTTTTTTTTTTTAGGAGATTTAAATTTTGGCTTACCTTCACCTTTTGATTCCCTACGAATTCTTTTAACAGTCGACCCCGATACGCCCGCAATTGCACTTGCACGTTTTATGACTTGAGAAAGGGGAACAAGAAGACGGCCTTCTGACGATTCTTTTTCGCAAAATGTCAGCACATTATTCAATATTCTTTTGCAAGAGCTACTGAAGCGTTTAACAACAGAACTTGTTGACTGTACTGGATCCATCATACAAATTAATAAAAAAATAATGCAAAAGGAGAATAAAAATCAAGCTAGTACAGCGACAGACAAGAAAGCACGTGATTTCGCATGTTGGCGACCAATTCGTACATCCTTCATTTCTTTCTCCCCTTCAGCATGAATCGACTATTCTTGGCACAAAGCCAAGAAGGGATCTAGAAATGGTGGGTGAACTATATCTACAAATGTTTGCAATAATAACACGAACGCGTGGCCCACTGTATCACCAGAGACTGGAAGGGAATTTATGGGTACATCGAATGACAAATAAATGTCATTATCTTAGGTGGAAGAGGGGAAATACATTCTGGAAGTATTTATATTGCACCACTTATTTGTACATGAAGCCCTTTTAATCAATAATCATCATTCTACTCCCATCTTCCTAACTTGTGTACAGCGTCTAGCATAACATGAAACGTCCATTAATTACTTAGCACTGCGGTTCTTTCACAATCCATGATGCGTCAACTTTACTCTTATAAGAATAATATGTCAGGCAGGGACACCATCCTGTTTATCATACCGCTTCAGTGCTCTTCCTCTCTGAATAATTTACTGACGAGGAAGTTCCTTTTAGCGAGGAGGCTTTATCAATTTTAGATACCCAGATTTATATATTAAATGTAATTACTTCAATATTAGGATGTTCTGTTGGCCAGTAAACAACAAGGACATCTTAGTTTCACGAATCCACTTCAGGAATGACATGTGATAATGATAAGCGAGGTTATAGGAGAGCAACACTACGTATATTTATTGAAAATATAATGTATGTACTTTTTGTAAGAAGCTCACCATAATATTGATTTCTTTCTTCTTATGCATTTATTTTAATCCCTTTTGTTATATGTACAAATGCATCTATATAATAAAATTTAATAATGACTAGGATGCTCCTGAACAAAATATCTGTCTCAAGGAGGTCGCTGCGGGATGAAAAACCCGAGTTTCCTTGAGGACAAACCTTGCCACCTGCGTATGAGAACAACTACCTCAACTTCAGCTAAAAATCCCTTATAAAAGTTGTCCTTCGTTCGAACCGAAATCTTTTTAACTATGGAGACTGTGTACACACATACACACATTAAGAAATTCACAAACATTAATTGTTTGTGATTCTCTTTAAGCCATAATTTTGGCTCAAAACGATGTTTAGATCTCTCTCTCTCTCTCTCTCTCTCTCAACTAATAACTAATTGGGAGAAATCTTACGAAAGTTTCAGATGGGATGGAGTTAATAAGAATTCAATGAACAAAAAAGTGCTTGTGGCTGAAGCAACCGCATACGAGACTTTTTTATTTGATTTTCTTGGCGCAAAGACATCAAAGGTCATACTACCCCAGGACATATGGTAATTCGTTAATAGGGAAATCACAAACATCCATGCCCTTGACGGGATTCGAACCCGCAGCCTCTTAGTTGGAGAGTGGATATGCTATCCACTCGGCCAACCGGGCCGACCGCATACGAGAAAGATGCGTATAAGACCACAGGTATCGAGCATTACCGGCATCGGAACAAAATGCATTTATTGTTGAAATCTTGGTTTAAATTGTGAAATATGCACAAGGTAAACTAATACTGAAATGTGTCAACAAATTTTAGTAAAGATTCCAAAATTATTAATATCTGTTCTGTTCTGTTTCATGAAAAACATTTCCGTTATAAGAGAGAGAGAAAAAGAGGAAAAAAGTAATGCTAATAGGCAAGCGCACATCTTAAGAGACAATTTTACATAGAATGTTATGATGAGTGATAAGGAGTCAACAAAGGATCATATTTGGGATTTTACTTAATGAGAACTATTCACTAGAAGGATAGGCAAAATATGGGAAGATAGTCACCTATAATAATCTGTTGTTTGTAGAACGAAATTGTTACATATCTTTCTTCTGAAATGCGCCTAAAATAATTCATATCATATTAACCCTGCAAAGATCACTCTCAGTTTAAGTATGCATGAACGAGTTACTTGAGATAACTTATAACATTGCAAAATTGATAATCATGATATTTATATTATACTGTATTTAGAATATGTAACCAATTTAAGCATTCTCGGAAATGCACTCGAAATCCTTTCAAGCTCCACAGCTGAGTTAACGCTAACATAGAGAAATGCCCATATGCCATAATAATAACACAGAGAATGAGGAAAGAAACTTGAACTAAATTTGTCTCTTGGTAAAATATTAAAATGTGAATTATACACCTTTGTACATTATTAGTCGAGTGTTTAACAGGTTTTTATCTCACAGAAAATTCTGGAGAAAAAAAAGACTGAAACTACCGAATTGGACAAATTATACTTGTTAAACGTCAAGAAACGAAAAACATCATATCTTGGCCACATCATGAGAAACAGCAAATACCAACTTCTACAAACTATTTTGATAGGAAGAATCGATGGCAAAGGAACTAGAGGAAGAAAAAGAATATCATGGTTTGACAACATCAAGACGTGGACAGGAAAGAGCAGTGCACAACAGCTCAGATTAGCACAAGAGCGCAGTTTGTTCGCCAAGATGGTCGCTGACCTTCGATAGAAGATAGCACAATAAGAAGAAGAATACTTGTTAAAAATAAAGGAGAAAACCCATCAAACAAAAGTACAGGACAAGACTGAAACTGTGATCGCCGTTCAAAACGGAAGTCACTCTCGGTTTTAACCAAGCAAACACACATGTGGCGCTGTCTGTTACACGATGTATAAGCGCATTTCGATACCACTGTTACAGTATGTTGCGTGACATATAGTAACTTAGCACGGTCTAGTGGTTAGATAATCACTCCTGTATTTTTTTGTTATTTTGTTTTCATTCAATCATCTTTATCATTATCGTTTGCTAACGAGAACAATGTTTTGATCCTCCAGTAAACTGTTGCAAAAAATTTTAATTTCAATAGCATTCCTGATATTAATAAAGTATGATGTAAAACTTAAGAATATCTGTTTAAAATCTCGAAAACATTTAAGATCCGTTACGCCATAAGAACAATGCACTTCCTTTAACCTATTTCTTTTTACTTCTCAATACTCAGTAATAACGCTCAAGGAGAGCAGTAAATTCATAGGGTAGAATGATATGACACTGAACAAAAGGAAAGATGATATATTAGTACAGTACTTCAGAAAACAGAGCATAAGTCACATGTGATGGTTAAGAGAACAGGGTGAAGTATACAGAAAGATAGCTTGACGAGAACAGATTGAACATGAGATTAAAACGACAGAGATGGATTAGTAAATCAAAAGTTCAGAAGTTGTGAGTGTGTGTGAGAATCAAAGAGCCTTTCAACGTTCTTTAATTTTGTTATCGTTTTTATTTCTTGATCAACCGAGAAAAGGGAAAATATACTGCTATTTCAAATGTTAACTTAAGGAAAAATTCATAAATCCGAGTCCGCAGTTTATTCTGATTCTGAAAGCTACTTTCAATATGTTTTTCTTCGTGTGTATTTTTTTCGTGTGTGTGTATATATATATATATATATATATATATATATATATATATATTTAATGCATTCGTATACTCCTGTGTGTGTGTATATATGAATGGAAGTGTAATTTAATTATGTTGTTTTAAGAAACACAATAATAACTCGTTCAATAAGACAAAAGTTATCAGAGTAAATTATAGTTTTCATTTTAGACTTCATTGAAAATCAAAACTTATGGAAATTGAATGTTTTCTGTATCTATATGCGTCGATATCATGCCTCACGTGTTTTCATCTCTTAAATCAATCTGTGGATTTTGATGAAATTTGATATATTCTTAGTGAAATTGATTTCTTTTAATTTTAGTATATATTTAGTATAACTAGTATCCTACTCATCGCACTAGGTGATCATCAACACTTGTCTAGCACATTTAAATCAGTAGAAGTTTATTAAAAGCTTATTAGAAACCACTTAAGGCTTCTAATGCAACTATCACCTAAATACATTCTCAGTCATTCACGTTCATAGTGAGATTCAAATCCACAGTATGTTGGGTTGGGAATGCATAGTAATCCTATCGGCCAATTGGCTGGCATTGCCAAATAATTTAACATACTCGTATAAAAAATGTCCTCCTCCCATATTATGTCACTGGATAAATCTTACCTTACCTATCAAGCAATATTCTTCTACTTCTGATCAGTTTTCGCACGCAAACACACACACCACACACACTTGCAAAAGACATTAGATTTATTTGCAATCACGATGCAAAACTAAAAAGTTTTTCAAGAAAATTAAATATCCAGAGAAGCCTTTTGGATTAATTTTATAATTTTAGTTAACTACATTTAAACTATTTAATAGCAATTTAGTTAACGCACTTTGTCACTGGTACTGCCATACTTAATTTCTGAATTATCATTTTTATAGTTATTCCATGGATTTTGTTCTTGCAAAGTATGTCTCTGAGAATTTCCTTATTCATCCATATTAGACATATTATGAAATTTTCGAATTTACTCTGGAAATATATGTAGCCATTCAATTATGCAAGCTATGCTTCAGTGTCACCAATTTTTCATTAGTGTCACTTCCATTAAGGAATGTCTCCAAGTTAATACATACTAATCCTCTTATCAGTCTCTGAAACTTGCTTTTTTATTCACATCTGATGTTCTTTAATTATAATTTCTCCACTTAGCCTAAATTACTCTTCCAGGGTCGAACATTCATTATAGAGAAGTTTCAGGTAATTAATACGGTCCGTCATTAATTCCATTGATGTTATAATGAAATTCAAGACCTCCTCAGTGGATTCACATATGTTGTCAGACAACTTTCATGAAGTAGCTTCAAAAATTTACTGCCCGTTTTGTTATCATCTCTTTCATTCTCCAATTTTAAAATTCCTCATAAATAATCCTTTGCTTTCCTCTATCTCTTTATATAACTGGTTCACATTATCACTACTTTTTACATTATGGCATACACTTCTACCTTCTCTCTCTCTTTCTCATACATATTTAGTATTTGTGTTGAAATCCTGCCTCAAATTCAGTGTGTGTGTGTGTGTGTGTGTGTGTGTGTGTGTGAGTGTGTGTGTGCACTTAAATTATCAAAGACGTCCTCATCTCATTCAGACAAAACTCAGAAATCATCACAATATGCGAATTAATTTCTCCAGTTAATAATTTAAACCACATAATCGCTTTTGCATTATAATATAAGAATGATACTCTTCAGAATACACTTTAATATCAATTTTCTCCAGCGTCATTGTCAATATTTCTGCTACTATTATAATTTTCATAGTAATCTGTACAAGTTGTTAAACCTATAGTATATTAATACCATGAATGAGTAGAGAGAGAAGGTGAAAGAATAGTATGTTAACGTCAGATTTGAAGTCCTGTAGATTGTACTCTTTTATGAAATATATGACGGACTGTTTCAAAACACAGCAGTGCTCACAAGCTCACATCAGCTTGCACCCTGCATCCTAACGCAGGGTGCAAGCTGATGCAACATTCTTTAGCGGTCAAATACGTCTTCTGTATCGTTATAACAGACCATGGGAGAAGTAGGCCCAATCCTCCCGCAATGAGAGAGGCTTTCACCTGTAGCGGGTGGAAAACAGACTTATCATCGTCATCATCAATAAAAACAATAAGTATTATCCTAAATAATGTCGAATAAAACAGCACTTAAAACAGTCGACTTTAAAGATTAAAATAAACTTCGAAATTAAATATCTCAGATGCTATTAAAATATCTGAATCCTGCAAGCGATTTTTTACATTTTTTTTCTTTCTACAAAAGAAGCATTCGGTTCCTCGAGTAGGAATCGAATTAGAGGAAAACATTTCAACATAATACTGAATTACTTTTTTGGATGCTCTCCGTGTAGCTATTTAATAAAAAAATGTTCAGTTATTTCAGGAAGTGTTATGAACGTCAAAGAATTTATCTATTCTCTACAGAATAGATGAAATACTACATCTACTCTAGTCACTCTCTCAGAAAACCAAGACCAAAACACTATTACTGTTCCTATCAATATATTTGGAGTACATCTTAAAAGGTAACTCAAGTACTATGAAATATAACATGCGACGTACAAACCACATAAGCTAGCCCCCCCCCCCGATCTGCTCGCCTAAGGACAAATTTCATCCTCTAATTACATCCTAGTTGTAACAAGTGTCCTGGGACTGTTACATGTCAACTATGGATCGGCGTTAACGATATTCGCTGACAGCATTATATATATATATATATATTTGCACATCACATGAAAATATCATTTTATATATTTTTCTTGTTTACCCGATAGAGTTTGCATTACGTAAGAGAGAAATCAGGCTAAGCGGTCACCGACATTCAACGGAATTCTACAGTTATGTAGTACAATAACTCTTTTAGATCTGGAACCCTTCTGAATAATATCAAACTACAGGGACAGCATAAAAATGGGTCATAGTGGTTGTAAAATTGTGCTTTCCAATTGTAGCTATGTGAAGGGAAATTGTTTTAAATAAGTTCTTAATAAAAAATGTTTTGAAATAAAATAATTCTAATATTTTTAAAATACTTATTAATTAAGAAAATAACGTTAATGATTTACATTTATGACTAATCAAACTCAATCACCATGACATCGTCAAACTTGTCGTTACTAAGTTCTACTATTCATTTAACTACGACTGACATCACATTATTAAGCTGAAAATATAGTACGCATTTGCTATGATAAATAAACCGAAGTGTTCAATAAGATAATAAATACCTAAGTAAATGAAATGATTGTAGCCTATATACTATGTTGCAAAAATTATATAGATGACCCCAATTGTTTTCAGAATAGGTGCCCCTAACAATAGTCACCTTATGTAATAAAGGAAAGAACTGTTAGTTATGTTAATGCTGGAAAAGGAGTATGGTTTAATGTCAATTAACTCACAGAGAGGCGTAATTCGCTACTTTTTAATCATCAATCAATTTATGTGGTTGTGGCATAAAAACACTTTCTAGAGCAAGTGTGACTGACGTCAATAAAAGATAGAAAAGATGATAGCGAAAAGAAACCATAAGATGATAGAAAGGAGAGCGCTGAAAAGGACTGTGATTTTCTTGTGTTATGCATTGCGTCAGTAGTCTCTCAAACACGAGAGACTCCAAAATTTCGTAAGAAGATTTTGGAGTCTCTATTTACGCCTTCACATTCATATGTGTGCCAGAGCAATACGTACTAAACGCATTTAAGGGCTAGGGGACACGGTTTGAAGAGAACAGAATGCAACAATTAGACTAGCAAACACAAGAGTCCATCTGAACTACTCTACAGAGTATTATGGAAAACGATAGGAGGTTGGTTGAGGTAAAACCAACACATGCAACTTTCACTACAGTAAATGACTGTTAATTTGATGGCAGAATTGAAAGAAAAATCTATTTATCAATATTTAATAAAAAAAAATCTAAGTATTGTATAAGGTGTAATCGTAGTGCAAAGTGAGTCAATGCTACTGAAATTGGTGAGAATAAATAGCTTGTGAATAATTAGTTTGTGAAATCTTCTGTTTCGTATAATTCAATGTGCTACGTATAATTCAATACGTACATTAACGTCTGTACAAGACAATATGTATATTGACTCGGGGAATGTATCGTGTCATGAAATGTTGTGAAATGGACGACTTTGCGTTTTTCAATACTTCCATGTTAAATGTGTAGTAACACTTTTTTTCGCCAATTGCTACACTCTCTACAGAATAGATAAAATACTACATCTACTCTAGTCACTCTCCCAGAAAACCAAAGGTATAACTCAAGTACTACGAAATATAACATGCGAAGTACAAACCACACTTTAAGCCAGTCCCCCCCCCCCGATCTGCTCGCCTAAGGACAAATTTCATCCTCTAATTATATCCTAGTTGTAATAAGTGTCCTCGAACTGTAACATACCAACTATGAATCGGCGTTAACGATATTCGCTGACAGCATTATGGCGGGTTAGGACTCCAACCATGCCTTCTACATCCCTTGACACAGAACTGAATGGAAGAAAACCAGTGTGCTATATAGCAGGTGTTAGACTCTGCTAACCTCAACAGGTGTGGCTACATTAATTTACTAAAAATTTAGGACACAGTCATCTTAATATCTACTTCAACCCAGTAAGAAAACTGCTATGAGAACATTTGAGAGGGCCAAATCTAGACGTCAGGTTTTCATCCATTACAATCTCAACTATTTCCTACACTCATTGTCGCTTTTGCATTATAACAAGTGGTTATTGTAACAAGTGTGTTGAAGATACTGGTTTGAAATCTAGCGAACTATAAGCAAGTAAACAAATATCTTTGTTTATTATTTATTGTTTTGGTGTGGTGTAATTCTGTGAGAGAGAGCAGAGATGAATAACGTCCCAACACCTAATAAGCCTGTACACAAGAGTGATTCGATCAATTTCTCTTCGTATTGGTCATTGTTAATATTCATGTGTTTTGGCTCTAGAAATGCGCCATGTGGAAATACAAATAATATCGCACACTAAATTTTAAGCAAATTACAAATGCAGATATCTAAAATAACTTATTCGTTTTTCTCTCGTGTTCAGATGCACAAGTACCTATTAGAATGCTGTCGTTTGACTATTTCCATCTTATTACATTAACTCTGGTGGCTGTATTTATTTTAATGAACAGCGTTTAGGATCTTTAAGAAACGTTTTCGAATCATCTCAGTTTTGGTTTAAATTAGATCATATGTTTAATGCAGAAATTCGGCAACAGGATTCGAAATTCTACAAAATAATATCTTGGACCACAATGGGTAGACAGAATTTAATAAAATTTGATATATCAGATGCCCACGGAAGTTTATCGATTCTGAATATTATTTGAAATTAAACTGCTGGACTCGTGGAAAATCGTTCATGGATCAGTCATTTTTTAAATTATAACCAATTGGGAACGGACATTTAAATATACGAATATTTAAAACATTTAGCATTATTTAATACATTTAACGTTAACGAAAAGTAGCATGAAATATACACCTGCATGAAATCACTAAAAAATAGTTAAAATACAACATTCTGTTCTTACGCACCTCTACGGTTAACTAAGAAAATTGAGTAAGTAATGAGATTTTAACAACAGTTAAAGAAAATTGAACAAGAATGCAAAAGACGTCAGAATTATGAAGTCAGTTCTGTCAGAGGTGCTGAGAAACGATTCCCGAACTGCGTAGTAGCACAAACATTTCAACACCTTCAATAAGATGACGTATTGCTCCTAATCAGTTGAATTCTAAACGAATACGTGAAACAAATGTCAAGTTTTATCATCTTTTGGAGATTAATTTGAGCGTATGAGAGAAATGGAAAACATGATATTTTGTATACTTACCATCATTTGGAAAAAATAACAAATGTTTTTGATATTTATAGAAACTTTTAACTTAACACGCTTTATTGCATTTGGGGAATCGATTATAATAAACATAATCCAAACGCCTAAAAAAGTATAACCAAGGAATTAGTTTCACAAATAAAGAATTTTATACTTTAAACTGTATTTATACAATAAACTTTATTATTTTATTTAACATGTTTCTTTCTCGCATTAATGCAATATGATTTCATTAAAATGCTTGATTAATATATTAACATGCGTAAATTATCCTCAGCCTCCTTTCATCCCGATGGTTAGCTATTCCAAATATGGACGATATCCACGAATAACAGTTCTGAATATACATTGATTAATAAGCAACAGTATCCAGATGAAAACAATTTCGAATATTAAAATGAACGAATAATAATATATAATTTCTTCTGATATGCAGTCAACGATATATTACATATGCTAATAGAAAGAAAAATAAAGTATCACTAATAACATACAACAATCCAAAATCCATACATTTATCAGAAGCGGCATATTTGAAAGTATACTTCTCAAAAACTTATTTTGCCAATAAGTTCAACACAATCACATATACAAGAATAACTCCCTAAACTTTTCGAAATTTATGTCTTTGATATTATCTTCATATTTTGTCACAATAAACAACTGTGTTATGTATATCAAATTATAAAACTTAATTTTGTGAGCTTCCTCTGATTTATTAATGTTTAAGGCATAAGAGAATTTTATTTTTTAGATGGATGGGATGGAATCAATTAATTGAGCACTTTTAATTTACAAGTTTAAAGTGAGTTGAATGACCAAGTAGGACAGGAAATTTTTTCGAAACAAGTGAAACTCTTAATTTAAAGACTTGGCCAATTGAATCTTTGAAAAATTGAAAGTTTCCTGTTTAAAATTTAAAACGAGCAGTCAGAAAGATTTAACTGATTTTTCAAGAGCGATTATCTCGTTTTTTCTCTCCTCAAAATTAAGTTTAAAAGCGACAACGCCACATACCAAAAATAACCATTATTTTGTATTTACGCCAAAGATGTGAAATATGAAAGGGTCGTATATCAATAATGGCAATAATAATCTCTAAATTACAGATCATTGAATTGTAAATGATATATAACTGCATGTTCTCTAAAGTAATTCTCTATTTAGAGAATTACTTTAGAGACATCTGTAATTACTTTAATGACATCTGTAATCTGCTGTGCTTTACTTAAAATGAATAGCAACATTAACATTTCCCTACAAATACTATGTATGAATTGCAATATAACAGTAATCTAATTATAGAAATATAATAAAAATATTTACTGAGTTGCGATGTATGAATAATATCTTCGAGATGACATGAAAGCTAAATAAAAAAAATTCAGAATACAAAATGCTTTGCTTGACACGCGATATTATTTTAATGCTAAAGATTATCATTACTTTCATAAACAGATTACGGAATCCTGCTCATTTTCATGAAAAACTGTAAAAATAAGGCTTAAATTTAGCAGAGTGACGTTGGTCGATTGGTAAAGCCTCTGATATTAATAGCTCAGCAAAAAGTTAAGAAGGTTTGTGCGCGTTTAGTAGTTGGAAGGAGATCAATCGTTCAATGCTGTTGGCACACTCTCCCTCGATGAGTCTTTGGACTCCATGGAGGTGTCACATAATAATAAGAATAATAATGGGTCAGTTTCCACACACAGAGAGAGGGAGGGAGTTAAATAGCACAAATTCATTATTACGATAAAGAGCCAAGAGGCTATTTTTCCGGTGACATAAATTAAGTTAAGGGGATAGTAAATCCCGTATTATTTTACAGCTGGGTACGAAACTCGGAGATCGAAATCTAAGAGTTTCATGCCGAAGAACTATCGGCGAGTCAAAGCGTAAGTGATCACTTGGGTAGTACAACACTAGGGCAACTCGGAGCAAAGGTGGAGCAAGCTCCGTCACTATACTTAATATTTTCTCATAATGTAAAACACAGCTCCTAGGAGATGTATTATTGTTTTACATTATGAGGAGAGGTCACTACCCAGGCCAGTTTCGACCCTTATTGAGGTCTCATCAGTGAGTAGGTAGACCTGGAATATCAAGGTTTAAGTGAACCGAACTTACATATAATGGTCGAAACCTGTCTGGGTTGTGACCTCTCCTCATAATGTAAAACAGTAATACATCTCCTAGGAGCTGCGTTTTACATTATGAGAAAATATTAAGGATAGTGACGGATCTTCCTCCACCTTTGCTCCGAGTTGCCCTAGTGTTGTACTACCCAAGTGATGACTTACGCTTAGACTCGCCGATAGTTCTTCGGCATGAAACTCTTAGATTTCGATGGATTTCGAACTCCGAGTTTCGTACCCGGTTGTAAAATAATACGGGATTTACTTTCCCCCCTTAACTTTACAAATTCATTATATTGTACAAATTAGGAACCTCCGTAGCTCAGTCAATAACGATGAGATGACTTTAAAAAAATACCTAGATTCGAATCCCAACAAAGGGGGGGGAGAGGGGGGAGAAGAAGCCTTTAAGAGTACTTGCCAATTGGAGATGAATTATCCACTCTTATATAGTATAAATAGAAGGGATTTTCTCCCCCAAAAACACGTACTTTTTACATATATTCTCTGGTCAATTTTTAAAATTTACTAGAGAATGTATGTAATAAATAAAAAATAAATAAAATTTGAATAAAATGCAAGAAAATGAATTTTCCAAAAATTTATTTTAATCTTTAAAATATGTCGTTTAATATTTAAAGTTATTCAGTTCACACACTGTACTTCAGTATCTGTTTTATATTTGGGATAATATGGCCTTTATTAAAATATCTCTCTGATAAGTAGTAACAACACTAATACATTTGTGAAGAGAATAAAGGAGTGGTTCATTATAGCTCTCACCAAGTCTTTCCTTAAATTCACTAATCCTCATTGCTCTTATTATGCCATCCCCTAAGGTCATGCGTTACTAACTATTCATAACCCACCCTTCCTAAGAGAGAGAGATCCACTCTTCACTTTCGTGTTGATTCTGTTATCACTCATCCATAGATGACCCATTCTTATCCGTTCCCCTCCTGCGAGGATTCAAATATCCCCCTCTGTCTTTTTTGTATAATTTTACCACCAATGTATATGCCTATGCTATCGTCATTTTAATCTCAGCAAGAAAGACTCGTTACATCATGAATCGACACACTTCGATTGACTTACATACTAATAATCTTAAATAAATGTAACTCTATTAATTTGGCTTTAAATGGAATCTCTCTCTCTCTCTCTCTCTCTCTCTCTCTCTCTCCCTCTCTCTCATGTAGCTTTCATTATCTAAGAAGGTGCTGCCATCTGTAGGTTAAATCTGAAAAGAATAATAAACTAGCTAGTTATGTTGCAGAACTTATAGCACATCAGGGTTATGTGTGGACAAGTGTTAAAAAAAAAAGAAGAAGAACAATCTACTAATGCCATTCATAATTTTCATGAACAGTTTGAGGTTATATTATATTATATTATAAATGGATATTAACTTGCAGATACACGTGTTTTTTTACGGTTTTAGAGATAAGTAGAGTAATTATGGAAGAAATTCAGCAAATAGCGACTGCGAAAAAAAAAATGTGTGTGTATATATATATATATATATAATTATTTTTTCGTGGTCTTTATATAATCGCCACAAAAGGTTTTTATTCTTTATTTCGTAAACTTATAGTATATGTAGCGTGGGTAGGTTAAGGATTTTTTCTATTTCATTACTTTTATATATTTTTGTATATTTGTATTTATTTTTACACATCCCGGAATCCTGCTGTGTGTGGGGGAAGGGGGGGGGGAACAGAACGCTTAGGATAATACAATTGGAGTAACTATGAAAAAGTAATTCAGTAACTGAATTGCTCTTTTTTTGTTATCATTAGACACGATACTGAAGATTTTAGTGTATCACTAGAAATGTTAGAACAGTGTTCTAAATTTGAAAGGATTTTGAATTTGGAGTTAACAGCTATACTGTGTTGTACTGTACGGAGAAGTGTGTGAATGTTGCGCCTGTGCTGAAAAGCTCGAGGTGTATATCAGCACACGAAGAAAAAATCTGATCTTAGTAACGGAAAGTGAAGTGACGTCTTTCTTGGGACGAAATAACACGGGATTCTGTTACGGTTGCATTGAATTTCACAAGGTTGAACAGTCTGGATGAAAGAGGGAGAGAGAGAGAGAGAGGTCAATGTGTGAGGCACTGGTTATGGATAGGATTTGAGATCAGTTGAATAATGACATTTATCTATAGGAGAAAGAGCACGGGGACAGAGCTCAGGTGTACTCGGGTATTATTGATAAGGAAAATCAGAAAAATGGAAGAAAGCTGTACAGCGAATAATCGAAGAGTAAATCCAACCGTAAATGATAGAAGGCATAGCACATATTGTCGTTACAGTGATTTACTAAACAGGCTTCTAAACTATACTCAATGGCTATGAGATTCGCTGTGAACTGAGGGTGGTGAAATCCATACTAGTAGTCGCTAATTAATAAGTAAGCCCCTGTGATGTAGAAGTTGAATATCTTACCTATTATTTTGGCTAGAACTGAGCTGAGGGCGATGAGATGATAGTTTGATTAATGTATATTTACTCCCTTTTTTGGAATGAGCTGAATATTGGCATGTCTATGGTGTAGGATGAGTTTGATAGATTATAAAGACGTTATAGGATGGTGTTAATTCTATAATACAACTGAAGGAATAATACAACCAAGACCAGAAGACCTATATAGCAAGGTGTTCTTATTATCTATAGGAACTCATTGATGCCTTAGTTATATATGAAGAAATTTGAGGAGAAGAATAAATCAACTTCAGTGATATTACGAATGATACCATGTGAGAGAAACAAAAGAATGGCAGGGTAGAAGAAGATGAGCCTTTTGGCTCATCCACAAGCCATTTGCGAGTGGCAAATGGCTTGTAGATGAGCCAAAAGGCACGGCATGACAGCTATTAAAACAGGAGGTAAGAAGTTTTCTACAATTTGCGCTTTCAATGTCAGTGTTTTGTTGTTGTTGTTGTTGTTGTTTGTTTTACTTTTTTTATTTGATGCTGTGAGTCCTATATTAAAGCCTGTGTTATACGTCCGTTACAGTTCTTACCGGTAGTAGCGTCATACAAATATATTTCAATGTAAAAATAAAGTATTACCTTCGTAATAAACCAAAATTATTGTTAAACAATAATTTTAAATCGTTGACTTCCATTCAAAATTGCTGTCAGACTTAAAATGACGTGGTAATAAATTTAAGTTTGAGGTGTTTTTTTCGTCTGGTGTGAAACCACTACCCTGTTTGGAGGCCTAAAGTGAAAATCTTGAACAACTTCAATCTCTAGTCTCCACAGCAGGTCTTTCGGATTATGTAGACTTCAATACCACCACCGGTACTAATGTATAATAAGTTTCAACTGTTAATCGGTAGTATTCACGTCAAAAAAAAGAAAAAAGAAAAAAAGAAAAAACACCTTCACCGTTTAATCCATTACGTAACAAAAGCACAGCGAATCAGTTAGCGTGTGTCCTCCCCCCCCCCCTCTCATTTTAGTTTTACAAAATACACAAGCACCTATCGGATTCGTTTTGTCCATCTTGGAGGCGGCCAAGTTTCCCTCCGGCCCAGGATCCGCTACAAAACAAACATACCGTTCATTTCATTTGCAGGGATACAAACGGGCAAAAAGTGTATTCTATATTATATAATACACCATATATATACAGCACATGCACGAAACGACTTAGCTCCTAGTTATAAAGAAATTTGTCACCGAAAAATGAAAACTGATTTTACGAAACAACACTTTTATACGAGGGTGGTCTGAAAAAGTGATGAAAACTGAAAAACTGATAAAAGATGATTTTTTTCTTCTGCAAACCGGTTCTTTTCTCACGAATTTTTTCGTCTAGTCTGGTTAAAAGATCGGAATAATATTCCCCAGTTATTCTTTTACCCTTTTCAAGATAATTAATAAACAAAATGCCATTAGCATCACAAAACACCGATGCCATGACCTTTCCTGCTGATGGAACTGACTTTGCTTTCTTTGGCGCTGAACAACTGGCTTCTGTCGACTGTTTTGACTGCTGTTTGAATTCTGGTGTGTATAATGGTGACTCCAAATCCCATCCATAGTAATAAATCGAGGCACAAAATCAGTTTTTTTTTATTCCTGTTAAAAGGCTCCAAACACTGTTCAGAGATTTTCATGCGAGTGCGTTTTTGATCTGCTGTGAGCAAGTGCGGCACCCATCTTGCGCAAAGCTTTTTCATTTGCAATTCTTCATGCAAAATATATCCTACAAGTTCTTTTGAAATGCCTATAGTCTCAGCAATTTCACCCACTTTGACTCGCCGATCATTCAATACCATATCGTGCACTTGATCAATGATTTCTCGTGTTGTTACACTTTTTGGACGTCCTTCACGTGGATCATCTTCATGGCTGGTATGACCACGTTTAAACTCAGCAGCCCGTTTCATAATTATCGAAAACGAAGGAGAGTTCCCATAAACTTTTATCAACTTCGAATGGATTTCTTTTGGCGTTAAACCTTCGTTTACAAAGAATTGTATAACTACACGATACTCAATTTTATCCATTTACAGACAACACGTTTGCTTCAGACAGCTGTATAAAACATACTACTTGATAGAATGATTTGCCTTTTCACATGGATGCTTATGACAGATGTACCAACTTAGAAAAAGAAAAATCTTGCCAATAGTGTTGTTATGTATGGTCGAGGCCGAGAACCTTTCAGACCACCCTCGTATATATACAGTGTATATATATAATTGTTTGCAATCATTTCCTTGTTTGTTTTAAATAGTTTAATAAACTCTAATTACCTCTTGTTCACCATTTACCTTTATTCTGTTATATTTTGTTTTAGTACTGCATCTTTGTTACTTGTCATGTATTAATTGAAATCGCAGTATCAAAACCGAAACGGTTGTGTTAACAAATGATAAAAGCTCGAAATTACTGAATATAATAAACAAAATTCAACGGCAGAATTCGTGCATTCAGTATCGATGATAGCAACAGATCTGTGATTAAATTTATTAATGTCTTCCTTATTAATTCATTTCACTAAATAGATTTAAGACTTAAACAACAAAAATATAATTAAAGGCAATTAGGTGTTGCTAAAGAATTGCAATTTAGCAGTTAAAAGAAAGTCGTTTTGAATTTATAATTTGCTGTTTGATGATGAATATATGTTTATAAATCTGAAGAACTAACCCATAAATTTCAGATACCTTTCATCAAGGTAAAAATATACCGAGTTATATCGTAATCAGTAGTAAAGAATTGTGTGAGGCAAACCAGTTTGTCCATATTATTAATCTTTTGTAAATAACACTGTTGTTTTCAATTGCGACCGAAGCAACAGAGGGCTATATGGCCAGTGTATTATGCCTATTAATTGCGTTATATCATTAACTGTATTATACTGTAGAAAGAAAAACCCGAGTTTTGGTGGTTTTCATCCTATACACAGCAACTAAACATAACTAAGCATATGCATTCTCCCTGCAACTATGAATGATTTATATTAATCCGATATTCCATTTATTACCAGCCGATTCTGGAAATGCATCTTTTAATTACAGAAGTGCTATTCGTAATTCTCGAATCTGTGACAACTCTAGGGCTGTAGAACGTCACTGCGCCTAAGCATTATGCCATATCGAATCAATCGCAACTTTGTTTTCAATTTTAACACAGTAATATGATTGCTATTGTTTGGTAGTAAAATTTCAAATAACAGATTAATTTCCATTAATAAATGACTGCATTAATATACACTAATATTTAGAAACATATCCTCAAGGATTATACAAAACATCTGTATGTCTAAATAAAAAAGCATGAAATGGGTATCCAAAACAGATCAACATTAATCAGCTGTTTTACAACTATAAACGTTGATAGTATGCTACAAAGACTGAGAAGAGGATAATAAGTAAAGATGTCAGGTAGCATGTACAAATGCCCTTTTGACTATCAGTGGCTCCTGGAAGTACATCACCACTTTTCGGGAAGGTCGTGCAGATTATCAGCCATCAACTGCAAGTAGTAGAGTTTTCCTGCCAGTAAACTCAAAAACTCAAATTTTTTATCCACAAATCAGGAAAACTGGCTAGAAGAATTCAGTCAATTTATAGATATAATACAATTGCCTCAAACGTTTAGCTACTTCGTCCATAATTTCAAACATTCACAACAGCCTAACCTAATCGGCTGTTCAGAAGACGATCATAGTCGTTGGAGAGTGACTGATAGCGACTCTCAAAATTTTTAGATAGCTATACAGTATATTCAGTTAGCTTTTGTAAAAGAACATTAGAAATATAAAACTGGAATTTATTATTACTTATTCCTGATATTAATCGTATGCCGATTTGAAAAACCAATACATGGCAATTTAATAAATACAACTAGAAATGATTTAAAATAATTTTTTTAAATTATCTTTTTTGAAAATATATATTATAATAAGTTATCTTCGCGTTTTGGCAACTATTACTAATAAATGATTTACTAATAACTATTAAGATAATGGCCAATAATTTTCGTCTTATTTGTAGTATACAGACTGAATATAAAGGTATGTTTTAATTTTATTTTAGATGCGAAAGGACTGATGATAAAAAATTCAGCAACAAACGGAAAATATCTAAACATTGAAATGGAAGATAGTGCAATAGACTAGTTGATTCATCTTTTCTGTCACCATTGAATCATCAGTTTACAAAAGATGAAGCTACCAACAATCAATAAGTCTCTGGTTCCTCTAAAAATTATGCTCTTCTGCTGGTTCGGAGGTAAAGTATGTTTATAATTTACGATATAAAAAATACCATATATACTGTATATGAATAAAATAGAAGTAACAGAATATTCCACAGATCGAAAGCTGTAACAAAATAATTCAGTGATAACGCCACTTTTTGTATAGCAGTGACATGAATATCCTGAGCAGATATTATTAAAAAAATCTGCTTCAACAAAACCTAATATTCGTCCTTCTTTGAAAAAGTAAGTATATTTACTATTGATTACTCAACTAATAAATATAGAAATAATCTGCAGTTTTCTTACAGTTCTCAAAACAATAATTTAATGAATACTTCTCAACGTTCTGGAACAATTAATTTGATGCTAGTAAAAACTTAATATATCATCGAAACTGAGAGAATATGCATTGGCTTGTTCTAACGTTCGTGACTAACGTTCAGTTCTATAATACGATACATAACATAACTAATACGTCGGAGAAAACAATTTACTAATTATATTTTTGACTTCGAATTTACAGAGAAAATATCTTTCGTTGAATAATATTAGTAAATATTTTAGAGGAAACAATAACTGAAATTTAATAATTTTGATAATCAGTGATCATATCCTGAGCATCGTCTCACACCTGGTTCTAATCCCAATTTTTCCTCAGAACTAGATGAAGCAAGTCTCCACAATAAAATCCAAATCCTAAATCATGGATCACTAAAATTATGTTGCGAACGAGGAGGAGGAGTAACCGACATCGATAAACACTTTCAGAAAAAACAATATTCAGAAATACCGATAATAATCACCGAACTTGCTCATAAGAGTTACTAGACTTTTCAGAAGTTAGTTATCTGTTGTTTTGATCTGCGAGCCAAACCCATCTATACAAAAATGTACTATAGGTTTGCAAATAAACTTTTGTGGGTGGGAGCAACAAAACACGGTCTTCCCAGTAATCCTATTGTAAATTGCGTGAGTTTCCGCGTTTCTTTTAGCAGAAGAACAAGCAAAAACTTTCTAAAGCCATTCATATTAGGGATTTTATTTTCTGCATGTGTTGAAGAAATTTTATACCTACTAGCTTATAAACTGCCATATTAATACGACACTACAAAAGCAGACAAAGAACCGAAAATTTTCACATCAAAGCCTCAATTACAAATGCACCTTTAATTCAAGGGCTTGCAATGATTTGCATATTCAAGATCAATTACATCTTTTACAAAGTCTAAGATCATTTCAGCAGGCTAATAACTATTTATTAAAAAACAAAAATCGAATTATGGCAATGAAAACTGAATTATTTCCTACGCATATGAGTATTCATAAATTATCAGCTATTTAAAAATATTGTTGTGTTAGGAAAACGGGATAATAAGTATACTGCGTTCAGCATAACTTAAAAACTAAATAAATAAACCTTTTCAACTTTACAGAAAACCTTGACATGAGAACCAACACATTCAAACAGTATCCTATTTCGACTAGTGTATTCACCAACATCGCAATGATCACTATACAGATGATGACAATTACTCTATATTATGCGAATGTTAGCACAGTCGCATACTATGGTTTTATTGATATTGCGATGGTCATTCAAGTGATCATGACAAATGCCTTAAATCGGATATATTTAACTTTTAAGTAATCAATGATATGTTATGCTTAACAATTAAGTGTCAAGCAAACTGCAAAATGATAATCTTCAAATGAAGTGTATAATATTTGTATGTTTGTTATAAACAGCCATGATATTTGAAATTGAAAATATTAATAATAAGAATGTACAAATTAAGATAAGAAATGCGTGCAATTTATGATGAAAATTATTTTATAAGTTTCTAGTGCACTTTAATTCTCTAAAAATTTTAAACCCATGAATATATGATATTTTCTTAACTATAATCAATTGCATAAGAAAGAAGATAATAAGAAATTTTACGTACTATTTATTAAAAATGCCAGTTAGAAATAGTTATAACAAGTTGAGCTGATATTTCTCCCCAGAAGCTCGCGCGCGCACAATCAATGTAGTTGTAACATGTTTTGCAAAAAAATAATTATGACTAGGTTACTAAAATGAATTTTCTTTTACAGCATCATCATGCGTCTTGCCGTTTATGCCGATACATATGAAAGATCTGGGAATTTCAGTGGAAGAAACAGCAATAATTTATACGCTTTTACCCATAATTCAGCTACTCAGCTCTCCCATTGCGGGCTTCATTGCAGACAAGTTAGGTCAATACAAAGGAGTTCTTGTAGTCTCATCTGTTATGAGTATACTGACAAGCACTGCGATTTTATATGTTCCTCCTGCTCCCCAAGTTCATCATGCAAATACACATCTCCAGTGGTCGCCTTCCGCGGAGCCGTCCATATCCATGGAGAGATGTTCCTCAAATGCATGCGATGCCTCCCAAATAAACTCTACGTTCCTTTTACATATCAACGAATGTGCTATTCATTGTTCCCAAGAAACTACAAGCAGTTCCGTTACGATGGAACACCAGAACAATACATGCAGTGTTTCTGTAGGAAATGATTCCAATGTTACTGTGATACTTCAGTCACCATTTGTGAGAGGATCATCATGTATCTATCCTATCCTTCCGATCTTGCCACTTAATACTCTGTTTAAGAACCTGTCTTGCAATCTTTCTATGTGTCAAGTACAGTGTGCAACAAGCATTCAAAAAATAACGAATGATCAATGGAGAAATACAACGAATCTGCTAGAAACAACTGTCGGTAACTGCGATTCTCCCACCGGCAGTAAAGCACTAACATTCTGGCTTTATTTCATGCTACGAGTTGTATTTAACATGTTCAATGCCATTTGCTTTAATCAAGTTGACGCTACTGCAGTGGTTATGGCTGAAATGCACGAAAGTGAATACGGCCGTGAAAGAATGTGGGGTATTTTGGCTATGGGTATATTTTCACCGATTACAGGAATTCTCGTCGATTTCGTGAGTGAACAGAAAGGTTATCCAGATTATACGCCTGCCTTTCATTTCTATAATGCATTAGCGTTAATAACAGCTATTGCTGCTTACGTTATGAACATTGGAGTTGCTCCTGCCAAAGGAAATATGTTAAAGAACATTACTCATCTCTTACGACATCCTCCAGTGCTCACTTTGCTTATTATGATATTCTGGCTCGGAACTATGTGGGGTTTTGTGGAGACCTTCCTTTTCTGGTACCTAGAAGACTTAGGAAGCCCAAACTACCTTCTGGGCTTAACTGTAACAGTTGGATGCTTTGTGGGTCTTCCATTTTTACACAATGCTCGGTGGTTTCTTAAAAAAATGGGTCACATCAACGTTCTCATCACAGCCTTATTTATATATTTCATACGATGTATTGGTTATTCTTTATTAAAAGATCCATGGTGGTGTTTCCCTTTCGAAATGATGGAAATTTTCACCTATCATCTTATGTGGGTTTCTGCAGTGACATATAGTGCTCAGATGACTCCAGAAGGATTGCTATCTACAGTAGAGGCTTCGCTCGGAGGTTTGCATTATGGAATAGGTAAGAAAACCAAGCCAGATAATGTCTGATACTTCTATTAAATATACACCATTTCATGAAAGTGTTGTAGTTATTGTCAGATACAATGAAAACATCTTATTCTGTGGTTAAAAATACCAAACAACATTTCAATTTTAAAATGTTGAGTAGTTTTGAAATTTAAAGCCGATCCAAATCTGATTTTCAATAAAAAAAATAGTCTAAAACATAAGTATAGACACATTTCAGAAATGTTGGGCACCACTTCGCAAATTTATCACATGAATACTATAGCGGCTTCATTTCAGAGTAATCAAAGAGTACTGTTAAAGTTGCAAAATTGTTATTAAAGGAGAAAGATGGTGTGTTTTTCACCATGCGTTCTCGTTTAGTATAAATAACCTTCACTTCGACCATATCGATTATTACTATGAAAAAAACAGTACAAAAGTGAAATAAAGAAATATTCTCCTGCGAAAGATTTAAGTGTAGCATTCTTTTATTTTCTTAGAGGACGGAATGTCTGGCTTAGGCAGTGAGAATGATGCAACAGTTAAGCATTCACATCCTAATGACAATATGTATGGAATGGTGACCCATTCATTCATACTGGCACTGACATGTGAATGTCCACTACCTTGAGAAAAACTTTCCAGTCACAGCAGTGGATAAGACGATGCAGCCCGATACTCTGGTCCCACAGCTCCCATGGCCTGATCCCTCTGAATCAAAACGTATATGTTACAAAAGCGAATCCGGGCTGCTGAAACTGTGGCATATTGGACAATGTATTGCATGAACCTAAATACTATTTTAATGTTTATTGTTAAGAATCGGCTTCCGATACTGATAAAACTCAACACAGACTCGAAATGCACCTCTGAGATTTGTGGTTTCTTTCATTTTTCTATCATTCATAGCATTTGTGAAATAAAACTCTGAAAAGGTGATCAGTATTTTTGAATAACCTTACATTTTTAGATAAATCGATTGAGGAAATCTCATAATTTATTATATTGTTTCATCTTAGGTCCAGGATCAGGAAGTTTCGTGGGAGGAATTGTCATGAGTACATATGGAGCGAAAATAGCGTTTCTAGTAATGGGATTATCATCTCTCATTATGGGTGTCATATATTTTCTGTTAAATTATTTCTGGTTCAGAAGACCTCAGAAAAAAATGGAACAAAAACCGGAAGTTTCAACGAAAGAAAGATGTAGTATTTCGGGTAAGTATGAGTATATATATATATATATAAGTATATTTAAAAATGACGGAATATCTGTTAATACACATGGAAACTCCCCACAATATATCGGAGAATAAGAGATTGGTATGGAATTCGACATAAAATATTTTATAAGTTTAGAGGTATCTAGGAAGATGAATCTACTCAAAACTCTCATGAATGTCTCGGATTTTCAACGCTATGGATGACAGTTGGGTTTCAGAATATGACATCAATGAGGCCTTTCCACAGTTATAATCGTTTCCCATGGACCACCACTACCACTATCATAACTCTTATTATTATTATTACGTAAAACTTCCATGAAAAGCACTCCACTGTATGCAATCCGTCTACACGACTTAAATCTCCATCTACAAAAAGCCATCTACTAATAGTATTTTTGCCTGTAAATTGCATGTGTACTAGTGCCAGTGCCTGTATGCGAGATGAGAAACCTGAGTTCCAATGTTTGTTTCCAGTCGAAATTGCAGTGTCCTGTCGTTCTCCTAATTGCGCATGTAATGACTGTGAGATCACAAGAGATAACTTGACACTATTTCTTTTATCCATAATACGTTGTATTTGTACGTGTGATATGACAATGGTAATGCATCCTGTCCCACGCTCGGCTCAAAATATCAGGTGTTCAGATATCCTGAAAATTCACTTTCCAACATTTTCCTTCTGATAAAGTGAATTTGGCAAGCTAAGTGTTTTAGACATTCGGGTTAACACATTAAGAGCATATAATAAACAAAAAAAAAACAATAATAATTCACTTTGTTGATTACATGTATATTTTTCTATATATATGTATATAGAATATATCATTCTATCAGTAACTATCGCGCTATATCGGTCTAGTGATGCGCAACATATAGCCACTCTCAGTTAAGTTAACCTTATCGTCCAAGAGTAGCCTTTCCAAAAGCGGTCTCTTGCGCATCAATCGAGCATTGCCACCAGATTTCTAAATGCTAACCGAATTCCTAGGTGGAAGATGACTCTTATCACCCGAAAAAGCATCATTGGCTTTGTTACTGGATGAAAGACGTGTTGTCATGTTAATTTGGTTTAAGAGTAGAATCTTTGGTTTCTTTCTATCCCCGTTCTCATCAAACATGCGGAGAGGGTGACACATTTTCATTGGCATGTCCAACACATCCTAATTAACCAGTGAGCCAACATCTTCTCCTCCATTTGAGAGCAAAGAAGTAAACCGGTTCCACAAGCAAGTCGTTAGAGGGGAAAGGACCAAACCTGATCACAATGCAAACTGATCGAAAACAGGAAGCTTCTCGATCAGCGAGCGAGTCAATCAGCTGTCACTTGCTTACCAAAAGCGTCTGAAGGGAGTTCACGTAACAGCACTGTGCAAGGAGCACTGTCAATGAGATGCATGGAAAAGAGACATATTCCCTATGTAGGCAATATGTTTATGAACCTTTCACCCTACATACTGCATGTCCCTACTTTGTTTCTTCTCTCACAGAACATCGTCCATCTTGAAAAATAATACTGAAATTAACAAGGATCCGGCAAATGAAGAAAATTGTTCAAAACAATCACAAAAACAAAATGAAACTAAAGTTTCATTTTGTTTTTGTGATCAAAACCCAATCTAATTTTTTTCACAGAACCTAAAGTGACAGCCTCAACAACTATCTTTTGACCCAATTATGCAAATAATACCCTACATGATCCCTTCGTGTGCGTTCATAAAAACTGATATTCCATAGCAGAGATTGCTAAAATCTACAATTCTATTTTTCTGCGATATGATCTAACTCAAAATTTCCTTCCAATATTTCGTTTATTCCTTTACTTGAGCGCTCTTCAAATTCCGATTTCCATTCCAAACTACAATTATTTATCTGCGATGGTTTCCTTCAATCTAATAAATTAAACAATGAGTGCATTTTGATCTTGTAAGATGCTATTAACTGTATCAATCCTCCCAGTTTTCTACTGATTTTTTCCCACCATTCTCGCGTCAAACCCTTGTTTTCCTTTATTTTCCAAGGCACTATACTACCTCGGATTAGCAATACTCACAGTTCTTAATGCAATATCATGTATTTCTTAATATATTCATTTTTAATATAATTCAGGTATTAATATCACATGTTCACCCTCCTGTTCATTCTTAGGACTCGTGTGTCTGCCGTCATCACTAGGGTGTAATAAATTGTTTTACATCTAATCCACCTGTCAGATGTATAAGATAAAATTAGTGCGGGAACACTATGCTGTATACAGCTACTATAGTGTTTTGATTAATTTCTCTCTTATTCCATATTAATTCATTCAGTTCACTCCCCATGGTACCAGCTTTGCTTATTTTGGTGTCTATTTCGATATTTAATTTTCCATTCGTTGTGCCTAAATAACATTTAGTTCTACTTCGTAGACAGCTCATTGCGAGCAACTTCGTAGGGGAATTTCTTTGCAAGAAAATTGAAATAATATTGTAATGACAAGCATATAGGATAAATTAATCAAATAAAAAAATAAATTTTAGAAAATATATTTTTTTTTCTGTATTTCTGTATTATTTATTTAATTAGATTTTATTTAAATTTTTTATATTTTTTATTCTGTATAAAGTGAAATTAATGTTTTGTATTTTACTGATAGGTGAGTTCTATAATTTCTGTCTATGTCTTAATTTTTTTCTTACTTAGTACTTATTTTCTTTCTTACTTTCTTTCTTACAAGCTCTGTGGACGGGATATTGATTTTTTAAAAACTGTGATAGGGTGGTTAGAGAGAAAGAGTACCAAATTTAAGAATGCTTGTTTATTTCTGTAAACTCTCACTATTTTTTCTACACAACTCACACATCCATATGTGATATTTTTTACTGAACTAATTCAGAAGAGGAGGTGGCTTCGATTATTATGAACCGGACTACACTTTTCTGCAAAGTAAAGAGATTTTGAAAGTTATTATTGTTTTGTAGAGATAGCATAAGAATATAGGTGTACCTCTGAGTAATTATATTAAAGAAAATGACGGTGAAATTACATATCCTTCATGATGTAAATTAGCTTAAGGCAAAATTCCTATCTATGACTGTAATACCAATCTTTGCATTATTTCCGAATATCAGTATTTTATGAAACGAAGAAATTTTAAAATTGATATTGGATACTATTTGTCTTTTTGACTGAAAACAATGTATAGGTACAAGATCCCAAAGTAAAATAAATAGTTAATTATCTTGTGAACAGTTCAAAAATAAAGTAATCAAAATATCTGTAGTCGGAAATGTTAGCTAAGTAGTTGATCTGGTCAACGTACCCACTCTACAATCACATAGTTAATTAATTCTCACAAGATAATTAACTATGCATTAAAGCTGTACATTTTTCAATCAAGAAGAAAATTATTATAAAATATCAATTTTAAAATTTCTTCGTTTCATAAAATACTAGTATTGGAAAATAAGGTGGAAATTATTATTTCAGTTGCAGATGGGAATTTTGCCTTAAGCTGATGTACATCGTGGAAAGATCTGTGCAATTTTACTGTCGTTTTCTTTAATATAGTTACTCAGAGGTGTACATATAGTGTTACAATAATAGTCTTCAAACATTTCTGCTATATAAGAAAAGTGGAGTCAGTTCAAAAATACACGGGTATACTAAAGTTGAAACCGCTTCATATTCTAATTTTGATCAGTGAAAAAAAAAATCACATCTGGAATTTTCTTAGGTGCGCAAAAAATAGTGAAAGTTTAAAAATAAATAAACATTCTAAAATTTGGTGCAATTACTCCCTAACCACCTTATCACAGCTTTGAAAAAAAATAATATTCCGTCTACAGAGCAGGGATAAAGTAAGAAAGAAAAACAAAATTCGCATTTTAAGAAATACACAAAAACTAGGGGAACTCACTGATCAATAAAATACAAAATATTAATTTCACGTTATAGAGAATAAAAATATTATTAAGACCGTTAAATAAAATCTAATGAAATAAATAATACAGAAATACCGAAAGAAACTATACTTTCGAAAATATTTCTTGTTTTGCATTCGTTTTTCATATATGTGTATCATTACAATATTATTTCAATCTTCTCGCGAAGACTTTCCCTGAGAAGAATTTTCTGACGAAGAATTATCCCATCGAATCATTTTCCAGCGATGAATTGTTGGTGAAGAATTTAGAATTTTCCGAATCCTCTCGAAAGAATTGTAGTTGTCTTACAAGGGCTATTAAAATCATATATTATCTACGATATGAATTAAAAATCCATGCCACAGTGAAACAAACTTATAGTCTGTAGATATGACAGAAAACATTCTCATGGGAAACAAGCTAGCAATAATAGTGCAATCAAAGAGATAAAACCACATGTCAAAATCTTGTGAACTGTGGAGTGCTGCAGAAAAGATAATGATAAAGAGAAGAATGGTCCCAAATGTCATAATCATTTTTAAACTGTCTGTATAACAATTTTTGTTTTAAAACCATTCAATACAGTTATTTTGGGTGGTAGATGAATATCAAAATAGTCGGTTAGAAAACACCATCCTACTTATTGGATATCTGAAGTGAGCCAATTAACTAAAAGTTCACTTTAAGTACATGAATTCATAAGTCACCTGGATATCCAGTAAATTCTGTGGTATTTGCTCACAAAAAATAAAAGCATTTATAAGTTCGATTTCACCGACTGTAGAGATTTTTTTTTCTCGGCGTTTGGAGCCGATTCCCTAAAACGAATTATTTATCAATGTGAGTAAATGTGTGTGTTTTTTTTACTTTCCGGAAACTGAAGTTTATTTATGCCGCAACTCAGAAAAATTCACACGATTTTACATAGTAACATACCACTTTAGGATAAGGAAGAAATGGTGAAATTATCTGCCACATTCTTGTGCACTTTCGTCTTCGAGCTATGGAGTACATTAATAGATAGTACATTAACCCACCTGGGGTTGATGAAAGTGTGACCTGCTGTCAAGAGGCGTACAAAACGTTAAAGCGTATCGACTACCTCTGCAACAAATATAACGGTATAGAGGATTTCTTTATTTATCGAAATTTTATTTCAATAATTAAACCAAATTTTATTTCATGCATTTTTTGATTTTTTTCAAAAAATCAAAAAATGCATGAAATAAAATTAAATATAAATCACTATGAAAACAGAAGTAGCTTACATACAAAAATAAACAACGAGAGCTGTTTTTCTGCTGGCATTTTTACGAAAGAGTTAAGTTAGCAGATCCTAATTATAGCAGGTAGCACAGTTTTTTTTTCCTTAGCGACTTAGTGTTTTTCCTCATGAAATGTGACCTAATTGCGGATTATACACTGGTGTACAAAAGCTAAGGACGAACTATGTGTTAACCTGTATATGAAAAACATTTCATGACTACAGTCAAATGTGGACATAAATTTATTGCCACCATACTAATAAATCATATTGCGAAGAAAATGTATTATCAATTTCGTACAAAATAATTGCAATACATTTTCGGCAAAACATACAAATTTCTTAAGGACGTAGTTAAGGAATTAATCTACAGGGCTTACAGAAAATTATGCGCAGAGACATTTCAGTATGAACTATGTCTACCTCGAACTGGATGAAGCTCTCACGTCATAACATGCTTAGTACCAAGTGATTCAGGAGTTCTTGAGGCCCACTCCTTCTTCAAGGCAAGGATAAGGCCTTGTTTGTTTTTTGGAGGGGAATTTCGAGCAGCAATGCATCTCCCTACTGCGTCTCAAAAGTGTTCTATGGTGATGAGATCTAGGGGGGAGGGGGGGTTCTGATAACCACTCGATTAGATTAATATCCTCGGTCTCCAGAAGTATCTGTACTTCTCGTGTACGATGTGGTGTGGTGTGGCACTGTCATCCATAAAAATGAATTCTCCTACAGCACCACGAAAAAATCGAACATGACGTTGAAGAACTTCGTTGCAATATCGTTCACCAGTCATAGTCCTTTTTTTCAGTACTTGTAGATGGATGCGTCCATTAAGTATAATGCCTCTCCACACCGTGACCCCAGCACCGCCGTATCTATCGCTTTCAAGAACATTCTCAGGATGGTAAGCAGGACCAATTTTACGCCAGATCAAGTGTCGTCTAGAATCGGAGGAAAGATAAAACAACTCTCATCTGACGTTAGTCCATTGGTGTCTTGTCCAATTTTTATGGATACATCACTTATTTATTCGTATAGGATTCTCTCCCCCCGTTCCTCAACTGCCCCTTAGGACTGCTTGAGACCTCCTAGTGAGGGATTAAGTATGTATTTATGACTGTAAAGCCGTGTGTGTGTGCTCACGGGGCCAGTTTGCATGTTCTGAGGGAAGAAAAACCCGAGTTTCCGGGAAAACTCTCCACTTCCATATCAGACCGGCTAACTCACCTTTAGTCCAAAGAAACCACATAAAGGTTCACGTCATTGATGGGAATTGACCCCAGGTCTTTCCGACCAAAGAGCTTCGTCTGTACCGACTGAGCTACGAAGGCTCGATACATCACCGAAAACATGCTCTACGATGAGCTGTAGATAAAGGGACGTAAACTACAGGCCTTTAGGCGTATAGGCCTAATATAGGCCACCTACCTGTGTTTGAATGTAACCAACTTGCAAGCTGACCTGCTGTGTTGCATTATAACCAAACGTCTGTCTTCAAGCTCTGTTGTAGAGCGATGGTGACTTCTTTGCAAACATTTGAAATGCATTCCATTAGTTTGAAACGCTGCCTGAGTCTGGATACAACGCTAAATGAGATTCCAGTCTCCAGCAACATCAGTAATTCAGTGGCCTTCTTCAAGTTTTCCAATAATTTTTCTCCGAGTGAAATCATCCAGACGATGAGCCATTACTACTTTGAGCACCCTAGTTTGCAAGTTTAATCACTTACGAAAAAGGGCTTCCTTCAAACACAATTCGCTTATCGTTGCCTTTTGTCTTTTATCCTGTTAAGTGCTACTACGTGATCCCTTTGCGATTCGAAAATTTGAATGTGTACGCTTTCTACTTTAAATCGTCAGTTATACAAATTTCCACAAGTTGATTCGTCCGAATTTGCGGTTGTAATTTTCAGAAATAGTGTTCATTCTTGGACAAAACCTAATTTAGATTTTGATACTGATCGGGTAGTGTCTCATTGTATTACTTCAAACAATAAAGGTTAGCGTTGAGAATCAGTAGAATCTTATTGTGCAGTTCATGATATTCGAGAATAATGTGTATACATTACGTTTCGTGGTAAATTCGATATATTTCCTTATCACAAGAATTAATTTAAGCATCATGTGCTGGTGATTCAATGAGCTGCACAAGAATTTTTGAAATGGTAAGCCTTAAAGATTGATGATTGTTCGCGTAACTAGTGCTCTAGATATCCTTCGACTGCTAGAAATGAAAAGTTGATGCTTAAAGTGAACAATTTAATGAAAAATGACAAAATATTAACTATCCTTGCGAAAATCAAAATGTAGACATTTGCAAGCGGAAATGAAATTTTACAACATTCCGTACAATTTTTGGTTGAACTTAGCAATCCGCTAGTTCGATACCTACCCTCTATATTTACCTTCAGCTGTGAGAACTAAAAACTTAATGCCTAAAGTGAACAAATTAGTGAGAATTTACGGAATATTAGCTATCCCTGAGATATCTGATTATACGAATAGGCCAAATGTACATATCTGGCAAAATGGAAACTGCACCATAATAACACTTGATACAACTTTTTTTTTTTTCTTTTTTGTTCAACACCGCAACTCGCTATTGCGGCATCAACTGTATACTCAAAGAATAAAAAGGATTCCAGCAGCCGATTTTTTAATTATTATTAAGCCATTTTTATTTATATAAAAGCAGTTTATCTAGCCAAAATGTAGTCTTTATCTATAAAAAATGGATTGACACATTTTACTGTTTTAAAATGAATTATCATTTTATTTTTCAGAAAAAATAACAAACGAGGAAGAAAAGCATACTCAGAAAGCCTGCCAGATTCCTTAATTAAAAAACAGAAAAAGTAAAGATCAAACTTCCAGAAAATAAAGTGTGCAAATTTTCAGCCGGAGAATGAGGAACTTCTGTTCCTTCCAAGCTGGAACGCATCTTCTAAAATTTAATAGTTTTAATAGGGGAATTACAGTGCAATGACTATTGATGTAAATATGAATATTTACAAAGCAGCACGATTGAGAATGTTCCATAAGTCGGTGTTACTTCGATGTAAAAATAGGTGGAAGGAAATCAGTCAAATGCTTATTCATTTAGACAACGGTGATAGCCATAATATTTTATTCTTCGCAAAAAAAAGCACTTTGTGTAGTGTATTGTTTCCTTTATAGAAACAGTATAACAAAAACAGTGCCTATGTGTCAGTCTCTTGAAATAACAAATTGAGGAACCTGCGGCATATTTTCCGTAAATTAAATTTAAAATTAGTCTGTCTGTGTGTGTGTGTGTGTGTGTGTGTGTGTGTGTGTGTGTGTGTGTGTGTGTGTGTGTGTGTGTGTGTGTGTGTGTGTGTGTGTGTGTGTGTGTGTGTGTGTGTGTGTGTGTGTGTGTGTGTGTGTGTGTTGCTGACTCAGGGGATACCACTGCAAAATGCAGATGTGAAGGACATAACATACTTCGTTCTTTAACATCGAACTCAACATCGCCATGAAGTGGGCCCACTGTTACTTAACTGAACAAAATACCACTATCCTCACTTAATTTTCATATGAAAACTGTTATAACTTGAGAGTCCTAGATATTAGGGGAACAAACACTCACGTGATGAAATATTACTATAAATGATGATGTGACGCAGTAAAGACACTACGTATCTCATCCCACACAAGTAACTGCATATATAAGAAACTACCACTACCACCACCACCACTACTACTACCATAGCTGAAAGCATGATTTCAATAAGAGAACAATCTGATCTTAAATGTGAAGCTGCCAATGGCAAATAAATATACGCGCTTCGTTATTGTATATTACACATGTATTTATAACCATTGGATAGTACATATTGTTGAGTGAATATTTTTTGATCTCTCTCTTTGACCCTGAATTCAATTTTGCTTATTATCTAACTGTGGCTATATGAATATTGAATAAAATCATTCGAAGATTTGAATAATATATGAAATGCGGCCTACGTTTATTCTTATATTGACAAGACAATATGACAAGAAAAGTTTGTGAAAGAAACCTATATTTATTTTATGATATAATTGTTATAATATAAGAGCAACAGTCCTTATTTCAATCAAAATATTATAGAAAAGAGATGTAGAATCTATAGGAAAAACTAATACTAGATCGATTAAAGGTTAGAAAGAATGAAAAAGTTATTAATGTTAGTGTTATTTTTTATGATGATGATATGACGATTCCACATGAGAGAGGTTTTTCAACTTGCAATAAATTAGGTTCGTGAAGACAAGAAAAGCGGAGGTCCACGAAGATGGACAAAAATCAGATCTAATTATTTTCAAAGGTAAGATACGAATAGAATTTTATAGTAAATATGATAGCCTTCTTATTTAATGGCAATGAAGTTAACGAATTTCCTTCGTCTCCTTTCGAAACAGTGAATATAGTCATTCTTAAAAGGATACGAAATATCCATTGTAATATCATCAGTCAGGTAGGCAAACGATTTATCCTTTGAAATGATTAAAGTTTTAAAAATGATCGAAAGAATAAAGAAAATTACTATTTGGAAAGACACAAGGACTAAGGTGGCACTTTTATTAGTTGTTTTTGATTAAGGAAATCCTTAATCAAGGATTAAGAATAATCATAGCACCATGGCAAGGCTATGGTGCCATGTAACGAGTCACGTGTTTGTATCAATTAGTATTAAGCCTCCGTAGCTCAGTCGGTATAGACGAAGCCCATTGGTCAGAAAGACCTGGGTCGATTTCTCTCAGTGACATGAGGAACTTTAACTGGTCTTTTTCGACTAAAGGTGAGTTAGCCGGTTTCATACGGAGATAGAGGGTTTTTTCACTCGGAAACTCAGATTTTTCGTCCCTCAAAACAGGCAAACCGGCCCGTAAACACACACACACACACACACACACACACACACACACACACACACACACACACACACACACACACACACACACACACACACACACACACACACACACACACACACACACGCATTTGCAGTCATAAAATACGTACTTAATGCCTTACTGGGAGGGCTCAACCAGTCGTAAGGGATGGTTGAGGAACGGGGAGAACCCCATACAAATAAATATAAATAAATCAGTATAAATATGATGGTATGTGTGAGTGTATGTGTGTGTGTGTGTGTGTGTATAATATATATATATATATATATATATATATATATATATATTAGGGTTACTAAGTAATTTTATAAACTTAGTAATTTTACTCCTAATATATATATATATATATATATATTAGGGTTACTAAGTAATTTCATAAACTTAGTAATTTTACTCCTAATATATATATATATATATATATACGGCTGCGAGAAGGCAACTGACGGGTAGCACTTGTGATAGGATGCCCTACTGCAGGCCTATCTGTTCGGTAAGCTGTTGACAAATTGGACTATCCCAGCTCAACAATCAGTGATACCATACCCTCAGTATGGTATCACTGATACCATACTGAGGTGGAATCGCTGGAGTCAACTGCAAGTGCTACCCGCAGTGGAAGACCCGCCATACTCACCAAATGTGACTATGCTACGAAGGATAATATATATATAAACCGCCAATCGTCAGCCGACACGTTGAATGCGGAGTTCCGAGCACCGACTAGAACAGGAAACTGCATAAAAGCATTCAAAATCGATCTGTATGTATATCAGAATATGTAGTGTGTGATTGGATGTCGTGAGTGCAAGTAATTTGAATGAATTCAAGAACAGATATGACAGCTGGCGCAGTAATGTGTGGCCTTCCTCGATGAATCCCTGACTAGTCCCTGAGAGAGAGAGACCTGGAAGTCTCTCTCTCTCTCTCTCTCCCTTTAAAACAATAATAATAATTATTATAATGATGCCATCTAAAATGAAAACACCTTTATTAGCATTAACCGTGATATTTGCGAATGTACCATAAATTATGACAAATTATTGAATACTACTTTCTACTAGATACCAAGGGTTGATGAAATCCAGAAAGACTTTTGTATAGAAATTAATTCATTGAGCTGTGTTAAATATTACGACCTCAAAATTAACTCCAGTCTTCCAAAATTACGATTCTCTTGCTTACAGCGATCACAATCCACTATTAAAACATTCCTACTAAGCCTGTTTGAAATTAACCTGGTCGGCGGTAGATGGCGTTGGTGTGGTTGCGGTCAGTGGTGGAGACAGAGCTGTAGAGCAGGTGCTCTCCCTTGATGAGTCTTTGTACTCCCTAGAGGTGTCGAATAATAATAAATGCTGTTTCGTATTGACTTGTATGAAGGGTTTCCCGAAAAGTAAGGTAACACTTTTTGTTTCCCGAGGATGTTTAATAATAGGGAGTTGAAATTATACACCAAGAAATGAATGAACATGGACTACTTCTCTACAAACTCTCCAAATTTAATGATGCACTTGTACCAACGATAGATCAGTTTATCAATACAATACCAGTATTGAAGAAGTCCGTGCCCAAACCCAGTAATCAACATCGCACCACCTGATGAACTTCCTCATCCGTAGTGAAATGCCTTCAGGAAAGGTGTTTCTTGAGGGAGCCGAAGAAATGGAAGTCTGAAGGCGTAAAGTTTTCTGGACTGTAGGGGAGGTGTGATAATCCCAACGATTACAGCGCAACGACTCACGAGTGGTGTGCGCAGTGGAGTAGCATTGTCGTGTACCAAAATTATGCCGCTTGTCAGATGTCCTGGTCGTTTGCGTCGATTGCTGCCTTTCAGTTTGTCCAACATTGCATAGTAAAGCTCTGTATTGATCGTTCCTCACTTTGGCAAGGGGTAGTCCACCAAGAGAATGCCTTGGCAGTCCCAAAACACTGGCCATAACTTTTCAGACGGTGTGAATAGTTTTGAATTTTTTGTGCAAAGGAGACTGTGATGTTTCAAGGTCACGGAGTATTGTTTTCTCGGGGGGGTAAAGTGATGAACCCCCACTTTTCGTCTCCTGTGACTAGGCGAGCGAGAAAATCTTCGCCATTGTCGCTGTATCGCAACATTCTACAGACGCATCCCCATGCGTGTTGCCTTGTGCTCCTCTGACAATTGTCGGAGCACCCAGCGGGAGAACTCCTTTTTAAAGCCAAGTACATCGTGAACAATTTCGTAAACAGTGGACTCACTCAAGTTCACTAGTTGTGCAAGTTCACGCAGTTTCACTCGCCGGTCTTCAATAACAATGCCATTAATGCAATTATACAATAAATAACATTGCCGAAATGTTGTCTTCTCTTCTCTCTTGCTCGATGAAGGCCGATGTCGACCTTCAATGTCATCACCACGGCCCTCTTTAAATTCATTGTACCACAAACACACCTGTTTCTTTGACATCACCTTTTCACCATACACAGCAACCACTTCAGGGTGAATGTCACTTGGTGAAGCCCCTTTTGCTTGCATAAAACGAATAAATTTCTGGACACTTGTTTTGGACCACACTGGTACTGTAGCCGCCATCTTGCAACCAGAATTAGTGTGAGGCTAGTAGCACCGCACCGCACCGCAATGGCGGTCTGTTGGAACGTTATTAACGGATCTATCTGTCCACCATGTTTTATTTCATTCCCTTTCACCATTATTAAGAGAACAAAATGTGTTATCTTACTTTTCGGAAACTCCTCTTTACATCTGTGACATCTTAAGACAGTTTTCCATCCAAACTACGGAAGAGTATAAACATTCTGAGTAAAATATCTACTAAGTAAAGAGTGTGTAAAGCCATGCGGATACTGTTATCGATTAAAAAATCTTGAATACTCTAGATCCCAGTTATGGTGCAAAGTTGTGAGACAAACTATTTGGTGTAAGACCATCTGTGAGGATTACTCCAATGATATGCATCTGAATGACATTAGATGACAATAGACGAGAATTCCTTATATATGCGAATCACAATCTTACCTTACAGAAAACATACTGACGTACCAGATCCTCCGCGTATATAAAAATGAATAAATAGGTGTTCAGCATTTCTTAAAACATTTAGTGGAATTCAGATCAAAAACATTTTGACTTAAATCAATGATTTTTTCTCCCTGGAATGTCATTTCGCACAACTGAACCTTGGAAAAAACACATGCGGTTCTATATTTCATTTTCATTTTTCGGAAACTGGGAATATATACAGTTCAATACTCTTCCAACACTGGTGCATCATAGTCTTAGTTACTTTTTTTTTTTTGTAATTCTAAATAAGCCAATCCTATCTTTATTAACATACTTAAATACATATCCTTTAAAGAGTATTTTACTTTCTACCTACCTAAACCAATGGATCACAGCCAAAGTAATAAATCTTTATCAACAATGTTATGAAAGCCATAATCTTGTTAACAGTATTCTATGGGAAAGACTTCAACAACATCGAGCACATAAGAAAAGAAACTAATTTCCACTAAATGTCGCTAGCATATTTAACATGTTATTATTGTCACGCAATAATGCTAGAACATCGTTGTCGATTTAATTGACCAATCTGATCAAAAATTCAATATACACGCAAATGCATCAGCATTCTAGTATAAAGATCATTCATTCCTACAGCAGATGAACCAACAGATTTTTTTTGCACGAATTAATTACGATGAAGTTATTTACAATCGTTTGTTAAATATAATGTTGTATGATTTTCGAGTCATTCTATCTAATGTTAGCATTCAATTGTTCCTAATTAAAGAGAAGTGAAATGAAACTTTAGCACAGACTGTAAAGACAAATTACTAAAATTCATCCAGCTATAGTGGGGGTTATTATATGCATATATACAAACTGGCAAACAGAAGTGAAGAATCTTAGCAAATCGCTTTAGTAAGCTGTGTTATGATTTTTCAATTCAGTAACATTGGTTTCTGTGTCCTATTTAGTGTAGCAAGCATATTAATAAGATAAAATTAGAATTAAATAAACCTAGGAAGGAAATGTTTAAGAAAAGTGGTGGGCCCATGACTGTACCTTTTTTTTTTTTTTTTTTGAAGGTAAAAATTGTTTTGCCACATGAAATATAGTACGGGAGGACTTCAGCAGGATTTATTGTGTTTTATTTATTTATTTATTTATTTGTAATTACAGCGTATTTAGAACGAGCCTGCGTACTTCATAGACGAAGCGTTCAAGTTGCAAAGACCTGGATTCGAATCCCGTCTAGGACAAAAAGAATCCGTATCAGAGCATTTCAAATGAAGGTGCGGTAGTCGATCTCATACGATGGTGGCAGAGTTTTCCCTCCAATGCAAACAAGATTAACTGTTATAAGATTTAAAAGAAGCCAAAAACTTGGCAGTGATGACGGACCATGGAGTCTAACAAGAAAGAGGAAGGTGGGATGAAACTATTTAGAAACTAGCTCGCTGTGACTCTTATTGAATATAAGAAAAGGACGCTTATCTAGAAATAATAAACAGCAACAGTTCTCGTAAATTAGTTGATCTCGTACAGCTACGTGGACTCTTTTTCTGGGATTCAGGCTTTTGCACCAGTAAAGCAACAAAACTGGTCAGAGAACACAACGTTGACACAGCCAGAAGAATAAGTAGACAAGATTTACCCACTTTCGTAACATTTAGAAAGGTCATGGAATTCGGTATCATTCTTTTTTGCTCAAAAGATATATGCGAACGCCTGTTTAAAGTAACCTACTTTCGCAGAAAACACAACAAGAGACTAAACCGTAATGACGTAATAATTATTTAAGTTCCGGTTCATCTTCTGCAGAGGATTAAAGAAAAGATCTGGAGTTGAATTTTTAAGCACATCAATTTATTGAAAAGTTACAAAACAGTAGAGGCAGTTCCAGAGGAGGATAAGGAGTGATCCTCTCGGTAAGAAATAAAAAAAAATGTAAAATTTAATTATTAATAAAATTGTGTCCGCGCGGTTACCCTAGTGACTGTGTGCTTTGCGACCATATGCCTGGAAAAGCAGTGTACTGGGATCGATTCCCATCGCTGATGTAAGGAGCTTAAGGATCTTTGTCAGACATAGCCAAATTAACCGGTCTTAGAAAGGAGGGTTTTTCTTCCCAGTTTATCTGGTTTTTTTTTCTCTCGTAAGCAATCAAACGGCCCAGTGAACACACGCAGCTATAGCCATAGAATATACCGCGAGGCATAGGGCTAGTCACCTTATCCTTGGGACGTGTACGACTTGGAAGAGCTTAAAATCGCTCTGTAACAGGCCAGTAGGACTAACATGTAGAAGGGAGAAGAAGAAGAAAATTGTATTTTTTTTTAATTTATAGTACGAATTAAAGTCGGAGGGAACCAGCAGCGCAGTCAATAGCGATGATCCTTTGCAAAAACCTGGAGTTCAAATTTGATGAATACTTATGTAGCATTTTAAAATGAAGGCACGTCAGTCGGATTCATTTGTAACTTTATTTATTCATACAGGGGTTTCCTCCCCCCCCCCGTTCCTCGACCGTCCATAAGGACAGGTTGATCCGTCTTAGTGAGGGAATAAGTACGCATTTTATGACTGTAGATTCTTGTCTGTTCACGGATCGGTTCGCCTGTTCTGAGGGATTAAAAAAAAACTGATTTTTCGGGTGAAAAACTCTCTCCTTCTGTATGAGACCGGCTCACCTTTAGTCGAAAGAGATCAGATAAATGTTCCTCACATCATCGTGCCTCTACCGTCTCTTAGGACAAGTTGAACCCTCCTAGTGAGGGATTAAGTATGAATTTTATGAATGTAAATCCATGTGTGTTCAAGGGGGGCGGTTTGCCTGTTCTGAGGGACGAAAAAATCCAAGTTACCGGGTGAAAAGTCTTCTACCTGCATAAGAGACCAGCTAACTCACCTTTAGTCGAAAGAAACCAGATAAAAGTTCCTTAAGTCATGAACGGGAATCGAACCCAGGTCTTTCTAAATAATTGAGAGGGTGTAACTGAGAACATGACAGATATAGGAGACTATGGGAATCTGATTAAATAGATTAACCCTATCGTTATCTTAAAAACCAAATTTTAACAAGTCGTGTAAGATAAACCTAATATGTAAAAGAATGATCTGAACTGAGGAAAATAGTGAAATAGCAATGTTATCAATGAACAACGGGAATAAATCATATTTATAAATCACAAGAAGTTATAAAAGTACACTAACTTTACAATCGCAACGTTTGTACTTATTCCTGATGTCTACAGCCTAATTTCATTAGAATATGCAAAAGCAGATTGCAATGTAAATTTGCAACTTACCGACAAAGTTTTAACAAAATTTTTTGTGCATTACTTTCACTGAATAACTATAACAAAGAAATGCTTTGCCTATATAGTGGCGATAACAGAAAGCTAACAAACGAAGCGAAGTGTTTTAGTTTGTACCTCTTTGTACAAACTTTATAGTTAGAAGTACAGACTTTGTACCTCTAACTGTAAAAGCGTAAATCATAACGTGAATTGGGTTCAGAACGTCAGTCATCGAGAGCATAATCATCAAGTACTTGCAATTAGAGGAAGCTCTATATACGAATCCGGACTGCGTCATGAAAAACCTTTATTAGGACTATTAAACTGAGAATAATTTAACTAGTTTCATAGGGTAGAGGAACGATTCCTTTCAGGAAAGTGGAAAATTTCTTCTGCAGAATGGACAAACCGGCTTGAGAACAGACGCATAATTTACAGATATGATACATTTCATTATCTGAGTTGCCAAAGAAGGTGATGAAATTCATCTAACGGCAATCACAAATATCAATGCACATCCCGGAATTCGAAACCGTTGTCTCTTGTTTGGGAAGTGGATGGGTAACTAGTTGATCGACTAGGCTGGTAATTAAACTTGGTAGTCTTTTTTTTTTTGAAAGAGAACAAGCTGGATTCAGCTTGTTCGTCCCAGGTGCAAAGTGCAAACATTTTCAAAATGCTGCAAATACATGGTGTAAATGAGATATTAATCAGAGCAATGCGCAGTTTAAATTGTAAGCCAGCAGTTAGAACTGAAGACGTAAAGGAAGACTCATGAAAAACAGATGTAACACAAGAGTGCACGCTTCATCCATACGAGTCATGCTATGCAGGAAAGTATTAAACTGATATTCAGTTTTAAAAGTATTCAATTTAAGATACACTATGATGAAATAATCAAGATGTGGAAAATATCAACTGCATTGTCAATGGAGAACTGTAAAACAAGTAAATACTTTAAATATTAAGGCACAATTTTAGTGAAGAGGGTAAATTAAATTTATTAAATTAATTAAAGACAATGAGCAACTAATGGAAATATAAAATGGTATCACGCCAATTTTAACTTAGGAAACTTAGAGAACAATTTTAAATTGTTATTTCCACCCTTCCAAAATTAATATCAATATGAGTAATATTAATTTCAGACAAGGTTTTAATATGAAACATAAGTAATTCTGTGTAATTACAGAAGTACATCCTATCAGTTGCTAATCTAGACATGTCTAGAGTACAGGTTCCCAACGTAGTTCGCGACCCCCCCCCTCCAACGGTTCGTACTAAAAATCCTGTAATAGCGTCTGTTTAAATCTACATTAGAATATTTTTATAATCTACAAGGGAGTTTAGTATTCATTTATGCGGTTAGGTTCAAATTTTATATTTAGTTATGGTTCGGGTTACGTCATTACACAGCGAGAATGTGTGACAATACATTAGCGGGTGAGAGGCTGGAAGGATGGGCGAGATGTACAGGTATGTGACACATAGCTCAGCTACGTGTCAGACAAATCGGTAAATGTTTCAAGGAGCTGTGCGAACCAGGCTTGTGTTGGATTTGAACATGAATCGCAGCATATTTAAACTTTAAAAACTATTATGGACCGTTGATTGAAGACTAGAGACATTAAAAAATGATAGAAATTATATAGAAGTCAATGAGGAGCATGAAGATTAAAACCATCCCTCAACTTCGTCCCAATATGATCTTCAAAAGCCTGTAAAATTCATTTAGCTAGTCAAAATTCGAAAATACTACATAAAGCTGTTCAAAGGATTGGCACGAAAAATAATTTTTGTAAAGAGGAAATATAGTGAAGATTATATTAAATTTAGTTTTTTATGTCATGTAGATAAGGGTTATCTACCCCTACAGTGTGTCATTTGTGGAGAAGTACTCACCAACTGTAGTAATTTCATCATTCAGAAACAAAACTAAAATATGCAGAAAAGCCATGTGATATTTTAACTGGAAATTGCGGGAATCAATTAATACGAATCAATTAATGCGAATCATTTAATACTGATTCGTATATATCACTCGCGAATCAAAAGATTAGCAAAACAAAAGTCATGGAAAGACTTTGGTAAGAAAATAGAAAATAAATATCAAGTAGGTGGCAAGATATTCTGGAGGTTGTTGAAGAAACTGAGAAATGGAGGAAAAAGTGTTCTAAAGAAGTTAGAGATGATTAAGGTGACATGAAAACAGGAGAAAAAGATATCCTTGAAATATGGAGTAATTACTTCGAAAAATTGCTAAATGCAACAATCAGTGACAGCACAGTGATAAAAAACACTGACCAGGCATGCAATCAGAAATACATATCCATAATTGAAGTAGAAACAGCCATCAAAAGCCAGAAATGTAGAAAAGGATTGCGGAAAAGAAGCTTGGTGAAGAACAAGTTGGATTCAGGCCAAATAGAGGCTATCGGGATCAGATTTTCACTTGATTTTCACAATGATTCACATACGACAAATTGTCGAGAAATCATGGGAGTATAACAAAGATCAGTATTTACGTTTTGTAGAGCTGGAAAAGGCATATGACAAAGTACCAAGAGAGAGAGAGAGAGAGAGAGAGAGAGAGAGAAAGCAATTCAAAACTACAGTTGTATGGTGTTCGTGGGACATTATACCAAGTAATACTTAGTCTTTATTCGAGATGTAAGTCAGCAGTTAGAACTGAAGGAAGTACAGGAAGGTGGTTTAATGTTAAATCTGGTGTCAGACAAGGATGTACATTATTCCCCTCTGTTGTTCATTATCTGTGTGGATTACATTGTGAAGGAAAGTGTTATTGGACCTGATATCAAAATTGGAGATGTTAATGTCAGCTCTTTGCTTTATGCGGATGATGTTATACACTCATACCTCTTTATACGGCTTTTCGCTATAACGGCCTTTTGTAATTATGGCTAAGTTTCGATTTACGGCCTACAATTTTTCAATATACGGCCAAAATGTCAGGAAATCCCCTGTGTACGTTTTTTTTGCCTGTGTTCTAGACCGGCCGCACCGCTCCGCGCCTGAACTACTTGCGCGGAGCGGTGCGCAAGTAGTTCATGCGCACTTCGTATGAACATAAGCAATCTTCGCGTAGCACATAATTCGTACATTTGATGAGGGACAACAAGAGCCAGTTGTTTGCCGACAATTAACCTCAAAGGATTTATCGAATGCGCTTACTCATTTCGAACAAGGAATAAACATCCTACTTCAACACGACCTTATGAAGAAGTAAGCGCCAAAGTTTCTCGCGGCATTAACACAGTTATTAACTGCTACAAAGAATTGCAAAAAGAAAAGAAAAGGAACTCAATACAACAAGCGTTGGACAAATTTTTTAAACCGGGTCCTCAGACAACAACAGATGGTGACATTAACGAAGTGATGTCGTGCAATTCGTCATCAGACTGATTCGAAAATTAGAAAAAAAAAAACGTTCATTTGTTATTTGTGTTTTATTTCGTTTTATTTTATTAGTACGTATTATAGAATTATATTTTTGTTTTTATTTTAAATGAAATTTTAAATATTTTAAATGAAAAAAAAACAAAGCATTTTCAACCAGAAACCCAATGATTTTCTATCTTTTTTATTAAATTGGAACCGATCTTACCGAATTTATACGGCTTTATATGGAAATAAATTGTACATTGCGCCCTTCGATTGGAATAGGCCTAAGTTCGATTCTCGTCGCGACGGGAGGAATCTTTATCTGGTCGATTTCAATGGAAGGTGAGTAGTCGATCTCATACGGAGGTAGTAGGGTTTTTTCTCCCGGAAACTCGGGTTTTTCATCCCGCATACATACAAATCGGCCCTTCAGAACACACGCAATTTACAGACAAAAATTACTAGTTGTGGTGGTGTTGGAGGTGGGCGGTAGATGGCGTTGATGGAGATAATTCGTAGTAGAGGTTAGGCGTAGAGACAGTTGTAGGTGTCCTCCCGCGATGAGTCTTCGGACTCCTTGGAGGTATCAGGAATAATAATAATAATAATAATAATAATAATAATAATAATAATAATAATAATAATAATAATAAATGATTCGTTATATAGCATTTCGCTTCGCGGCCGACTTTCATGAACGCATCTCGACCGTATAACGAGGTATGGGTGTACTTCTAAATAAATCCGCTACAAGTCTGCAAGATTCCCTGACTAAACTGAATAACTGTTGTAATAGATAGGATATTAAGGTTAGCAATAACAAGACAAAGGACAATAACAAGTAAAACATTTCAGCTACTTAGGCACGATTCTTAGTGAAGATGATAAATTAAATATGGAAACAGACAACAGAATCAACAAAGCTAGTATGGTAGGAAGTCAACTGAATAAAATTATATGGAATAAGAGAGAAATTAATCAAAACACTAAATTAGTTTTATGCAAGACAATGTTAAAAAATCATATTAAATATCGTATTAAAAACGAGGATATTAGGAAAGAACTTGACATTATTAGCATCCAGGAATGTATTAGCAGAGATAATCTCAGGTAGTATGGTCACTTAAACAGAATGGGAGAGGAAAGATTAGCAAAACAAGTGTTCTCTGCCAGGTTGGCAGGGAAAAAGACCCAGACGAAGACCTAGATACAAGTGGATTAATACGTTAAAAAGTGCCTAAGAGAAGATAAAAATATAAGATCTGATAATATTGGAATCTTATCAGGTAACAGACTGAGTTAGGAAAATTGTAGATAGGAAGTTAGTAATGATGTACATTTTTCATGTAGTACTATCATATCCTGTACACGCTCTTGAGTACATGTCAGGAATTTGATGATGATGATGGTGAATCAAAACAGTGAAAATGCACGTGAGGCATCGTTCTTAGCAAGCTAGGAAATAGAAAATAGGTGAAGACGCCCATACTGTTTACAGAAATTTCGAGTTTTCCATGTGAATTAGCTACAGTCACGAACAAATTAATCCGAATCACATTTTAAAGAAAAATTTTGATTTCGCTTCTCTGTTCCTAATAAGTTCACTAATTCGCTTAGGCATGGATTCTACCAACGTAGAACACATTTTTCTTATTTCTGTATATCGAAACCATACGTTTATAATGAATTGTATCAAGTTATCCTTTGTATCACAATTTAATTTTCCAAGTCTTTTTCACTATGGTCCACAACTCTTCTATTGGGTTAATGTCAGGAGTGTTACCTGTCCATTGAAGCAATTAGATGGTGTGATTTTTGAGTTGCTCGTCCACTTTTCTGAAGTGGGGCATGGAGAAAGATCCTGTTGGACGATGAATCTTTGTCTTTCTGGATCTGTGGGACCACTTTTTTATCCAATATTTTTAAGTATTGGTCACTTTTCACTCAACGAGCACTAGTGATCCTGGACCGTCAAGTGTAAAACAACCCCAGAACATGCGTTTAGCTAGGTGTTTAGGAGCTTTAAGCCGCTTCTCAGCCGCTAATTTGCAAACATAAGGTACTCGATTTCCTTGTACAAACAATTGGCTTTCAGCTGAGAACATGACCTTCCATTTCTCGACAGCCAATCTTTGTACACTATAGGCTCTTTCTGCGTAATATTCGTCACCAGTTATTTCTTTTTTGGTCTGTGGGCAGTTTCTGTTTTGTTCTGCTTCCAATAATCTTCGATGGATTTCATGTCAAAAACATTAATCCACTAGCTGCCAATTCTCTTTTTAAGTCTACAACAGGCGATCTTGGATGCATTTTGCCTTTCCTAATTAGTAAACGCTCTTGGGTAAGTAGTTTTCCTTTTTCGCCCACATTTCCTTTTCTGTCGGGAGAAAAAGGAACTTTCTCACAAAACCTCTTTAAAATCTCCTTAACAGTACCAAACCAACACCACCCTCATTGGCAATTTGTCTTCAAGTCATGGATGTGTGCTAAGAAAGAATACACATTTTTGAACGCTCTCTTGGGGATGTATCCATTTTATAGCTACACAAAATGAGTAAAACACTACGAATGTCAACTAGTTTAAATTATTAAAACTGCACAAGACTATTAGTAAACATCGTGGTGGTGGTGGTGGTGGTGGTTTACCCCTTCAGTTTCTTACCCTGGGTGACTTTTTAGGCTTGCCAACAAAGTGTTCTTGGTGAGATTTTTACAGGGTAGTTTGCCATTGCTTCCCCTCATTTTATCTGGGCTGGGGAACGGCATTTTGGTGGGACGTATTCATGACTGTAATCCATGTGTGTTCAAGGGGCCAGTTTGCCTGTTTTGGTGGAGGAAAAACTGACTACCACCATATGAGGCCGGCTAACTCACCTTTCGTCGAAAGAGACTAGATAAAGTTCCTAACATCACTGATGGAAATCGAACTCAGGTCTTTCCGACCAAAGGGCTTCGTCTATACTTCTAAGCTATGGAGTGTCAGTAAACATCGCAGAGACAGTTAAAACAGTCAAAACACGCAGCACTCAGCCAAAATAGTGAACTAATACCAAAACCTAAATGACTGTGAACTTAAATGCCAAACCAAAACCAAAAACGTGACGAAAATTAGGCTTGTTCGGATTAATTTGTTCATATTGAAGTGTTTGGTAACAATTTCACGAAGAAATTTGATATGACGATTTTCAAATAACACAGTATCTCAATGACTACATGGCACGAATAATGCTGTTGAAAATCATCCCTGAACAATATTATTATATCAATGGCAAGAAGTACATTTTATGTTTTGCATTAAATGAAACTAGAATGTTTCTGATAGAGCAGTTCAATTGCTTGTGCATTTACTTGAATGTAAATTAAGTGGAGGAAGATATACTGTTCTGTTGTACTTTAACAGAGCATGCAACGGTAAGAACATTTTTATTTAATTGACTCGTATTTTGAATAAATTCATATTGACTGATCTCAGTGTGTGGAATTTGCGCACTGAGATGATTTTCTCTTATGTCATAGATTTTGCTCCATTTAGATGGAACAAATCTGACAGCAAATTTTGTGGGTACCTCAATAGTACTGTAAAAATTAGGCCATTTCCAGACTATTCGCTTCTTTATGTAAAGAAATGGGTCTATCAGACAACTTTTTAATACAGACAGACATTACATGGTAGTCGTGTAGCAAAGTAATTAGATGTTTATTTGAATTATGTCAAGTTTTTTTGGAAGATAACCCTTTTCATCTCAGTGGGTATACAACAGACAAATTTGACCTCAACTTTCAACTTATTTATAATTTTAGAAGATAAATGAACTCAATCTAACATTACAAGATGAACTATTTCCACTGTTAAAGACCGAACAAAAAAATAATAAAATAAAATAGCTTTAGACGAATTTTTTGATAATAAAATCTAATGTGATAAACACGTTAGATTCTTAACCAAAAATGGAATGACTTCACAGCAAGCTGTTAAAAAATATTAAAGGTTACTCACAGATTACGTTTAGATATATTTTCCCACAAATATCAAAAATGAGAACTGGATTCGTAATCGATTTGACGAATATTTTGTGGCTATGGCTGAAAACAAAAATCTGACAGGGTAAAAAAAAAAGTTTTCTCGACATACAATTATCATCTATGCATCATCAAAGTTTATTCAAAACTGAAATTTTATGAATTTTTAGTTTGGATTAAAAACAGAAAATCTATTACTTAATTACAAAGTTGTGAAAATCTTTCTGACGTTTTCAACTATTGACATGTGTGAAAGAGAGAGAGAGAGAGAATTTTCAACATATACACCTCGTTGAAATCGCAATACCGGAACACACTTGATGTAAAACCAGATCTTCAGAAACAAATATTGCTGTATTTGTTCAGCATCAATTTAATTTGTGCCTTTGATTTATGATATAATATTAATATTATGTTTAAAGATTTTATTACATTCATTGCTTATAATTAGTTGGTTATAGTTTATTAACATTCATTATATTATTTTAAATTAAACGTATTTTCTATACTATTTTTTTTTATTCTTAGGTGATTAGTAATAATCTGATATTATAGGAAATATTGCTTGTACAATATTACATAGTACTGGAAATATTTTATAATAAAATTCAGAACTATAATTCCATTTCAAAGAATATAGGTTGTAGTTTTATCGCAATCCACTATACAGAATGTAGTGGATTGCGATAAAAATATTATGTTGAAAGTGGTTCGCTAATCAGAAAGGTTTGGGAACAGTTCGTCTAGAGCTAGAAAAATTTTTCGTAGTATACGTTTGATTAATTTCCGCTCCATTCTCCCCAAAGTTCAGAATGTACTTGTCTATTTTTTACAAGAGTGTATTCAACGGAAACAATCTCCTTATCTCTGTTTCCGAGGGGCCGCTTGTTTTGTAATGTGTACATTCACCTTGGAAATTGCAATTGCAATAGAATGACGGTGAACTTTGGTACAGTTATCGTAGTTTGGTGCTGTTATCTGCGGAAACTGAAGAGCTTGGTATGTAATGCTATTAAGAAGAACAGTACGTATAATAAAGAACATGAAAGCCCCACCTTTGTACCATATCACTTATTTGCTTTCATCATTGTTCAATATTCACTATTGATCATGGATTTCATTATTTCCTTTAAAGACTGCCTGACTGACGTCAGATATAGAACATGGAAGCAATGTTCGGAGTTATCCATGTCGATATTCAAGTCACTTCGTAAAAGAAACGTTTATTTATTTACTCATTCATTCATTTAAAACACTGGTAAAGGAAAGCAAATTACATTAAACGGTGCGTTAGTTTATGATAACATATACAACCCATATTTATTTACTTGATTCTATATATTATTCCTTCTAGTATAATTTCTCCGGCTTTATAAGAATTACCAGTGAGCATTAAACCCAAAACAATTATTTAGGTTTACAAAACCTTTACTACAGAACTTAGTACGAAGCATTTTGATCATAAGTTCACAAGAAAACCGAACTGCTGCTATTACTATTAACCTACTGAATTTAACCGACCGATATATTAAATTTTATATTATATAAACGGATATTATAATTAATAGTATCTTACGATCGCAACTGAAATTGGAACGCACTCAATCAAACCACTTATTAAATCCATGAAAGAAGTATTTTTGTTCAAAAGTACGACACTACAACATGTTCAGATATTAATATAAATATAAAATTTTGTTATTTTAGTACTAACATTTGCAGAGCGTGTCAAAAAGCAAAGAAACTCAAAATAGAAACAAATTATGTTTCTATTTCTCTCTATTATGATCGAAGAAAAATCTTCCTCTGTGTGTGTGTTCATTCAACTCTACAGTATACTGATCAGAGCAACGCTTGCTAAATCCTGTAAAAATACGTGTAAGGCATGTAAATCCCGTCAGCAGGTGTCTAAAAATGACAACTCTCAAGATCGCACACATATACCAGTGTTGACATAGCTTACGTATGCTGAAATAGTAGGATGGATAAAAAAGTCGCGCTTATGACTTTGCCTTTTCTTGCTAGTATTTGCTAGTATTTCTTGCTTAGTATTTGCAGATTATTTCTACTGTGTGTGTGTGTGTGTGTGTGTGTGTGTCGTACGTAACATGCGAATTATCACACACCGAAATACTTTTTAGCTGTGTTCCTTTTAATAGTATCTTACGATTGCAACTGAAATTGGATCTAATAATAAAACAATAAGTATCACATAAATCAATAAATAAATCAAAGTAATACGTGAAGGTGCCAATTTAAATTAAAATACACGTTCTTGGATTTTCTGTAATATTACATTATCATTCTTGATTAAAATGATACAAAAAATGCAAACCTTATAACTAATCAGATCACAAAACTGACTTAGAAGATTTTTAGAAAAAAAGATATTATTCTAAATTGCAATATCTTGAGAAATGAAGTGGCCCTACATAGATATCTCAGTTATATGTGATGCATTTTTCTCAAACAAAATCTGAAAAAGAGAGAGAAAACATCTCCAATAATCGAATTTTTATTTATTTCCATAAATGAAACAATATCCTTATTTCATCACCTGTTGTTGGATACTCAGATCACCCCTGTGACAAAAGTGGAAAATCGCGGACAAATGATATGACAAACACCTTAGCTGTTATCAGGTGAAGATAAGCCACGCACACACCTGCTTGTGCTAGACTTCTTGAGTTCATTTTAACTTAATGACTTGTGTTCTAGTGGGAAAAGTAAAATGGAGATTACCGTTAAAAGGACATACTTGTTATATTTTGTAGCACTCTTTTTATACACGCATGGACAAAATGTTCCCATACCACCAAAAGGTAAGGCAATGCTTAATATTTCTTTCTGCTAAGGGAGGGTAAAAAACTGACTTTGATCATATCAAATTTGAAGAATTTGATCATATCAAATTCTATGCAGTATGAAGGAAAAAACTATCTCTCTTGAAAACTATCTAAGTAAATATGGATTTCATCATGTGCAGTTGTGTCGCACTGATTTTAATTATTTTAATATATATAGGCTAAATCTTCTGATGCATAAAAATAGGGATATAATCATTTGAACAAAACTAGAAAAGCCGAATAAAACATAAGTCTCCAGATTATTCGAGAACCTTAACCATTTCCCGCACAGTTAGATTTTTTATCGGATTACGGAAGGTGTATGTAAGGTGTCGTATATCAAAAAAGTGACTTCATTGCAAGAATTCAAAATTAAGAAACTGTAGCTGTAATAATTCGGGTTATACCGGAGCGCTCAAGGAAAGGAATGCGTTAGAGATTCGATATACGCAAATCTGTTCAGCCTGCAAGCACCACGGATTATTATTATTATTATTATCCTGGCCATAGCAACTGACAAAAATAGACTTAAGGAATAGAATTCATGAAACTTTTGGTCTCAGATTCCAGCTAAGTTATACTCATTGTGTTCCATTATTTCAAAGATAATTTATAAAATGTTGTAAATTATCTTCGCAATGCTTAGGATGAACTTATGGATTGTAAATAGAGTATCTCTTCAATCTTTCACCCATAGCATTTGTTACTGATACATCCTTATGTTTATCAACGAATATTTTCTTTCAAACTAAAAGCAGTATTTTTGTGAAAATCCTAGATATAAAACTGATATAACAAAAAGCAATAATAAAACCGCAACAGAATTATTTTTATTTCAATGATCAAAAAAGATTCGTTGTGGTGATTTATCATACATTTTAGCATCTGCTGTATTCCAATTCTTGTCATTATTTATTTTTATGTTAAAGTAGTTTGTGACAGGCATAATTAAAGAATCTTGTGCACTAAATTCATTTTGGTATCACTCTACGTAGCAACAGTACAAACTTTATAAAACAAATATGAAAATAATCCTTCCACCATAAAAACGGTGGGTTTTAAAATTAAGACCCTGTTTGCTGTTTCCCTATAAGCATTCCTATTCAATAACTTTTCAATGTCGAATCCATAGTCCTTACAAGCTTGAAAATACAACCAAGAACTCATCACCCAGGAAGCTTCACTATTTCGAAATTAAGATGTGAAGAATTAATGAAGTCTGTCTTTCGTTGAATTACTCCACCTATTCATTATCAATATGAATTTCAGTTGCATATTAAAGGCATGGCACATGATTATGAATACAATTCTGCAATCCTTTGATTAAATTAAGTCCATTAATAATGATTCGACAGAATCATAAATGTTAGTAAAATTTTAAATAAATATTCCATATATTAAATTTCATCAGCCAGAGCAGTAATATTCTGTACAGGAAATGGATAGAAAAACAGTAACAATAGCAGGCGCTTAAGCATTGGTGCGGGATCCATCTAAATTATAAAACATAAGCGATACACGTAGTAAATGTTAAATGTCTATCGCTTCTTTTTGCATAATTCATAATATCCCTTATTAAAATCAAAATATAACAAGCATAATATAGCTTAATAAAAACTTTAACAAGCGATAGAGCATATTAAAAAAATTAGAAAATAAAAAAGTTAACGGGCTTGTCTGACTGTTTATTTGTCTAACTATACACAACTAATTCTAATCTTGTCATTTTATTTTCTTGGAAATGAACAACGATAAATGAATAAAACAAATCTATAAGAAATTATGATTGAATGTATACTGAACGGAATGATGTGCATTTGTTAGGGAGAATAAGATAAGGAGCCTGATTGAAATGGAAATATGTGAGATTACGCAAGTATTAATAAGAACATTAATTTATTAAATAAATATTATATAAAAATGAAACAGTCTTCACAAGTATATTCACTAGGAGAAATACTGTCACTTATCGAATTTCTTCTAGTGCTTGTAAGAGAAACAAATCATCGGCAACGAGCAAACAAATTTCTGTAAATTTAAAGAACTAGTCTTGCAGTAAAGTGGTAGGTCCGGGATGTCCCCCCCCCCCCAAGAAAACAGTGTCCGATAATCTATTGTATAAAAGTCCTTAATTTCTGACATACAGAGAGAGAGAGAGAGAGAGAAGAGGAGAGAGAGAGAGAGAGAGAGGGAGGGAGGGAGGGAGAGAGAGAGAGAGAGAGAGAGAGAGGGAGGGAGAGAGAGAGAGGGGGGGAGGGGGGGGATGGGAGAGAGAGAGAGAGAGAGAGAGAGAGAGAGAGAGAGAGAGAGAAGAGAGAGAGAGAGAGGAGAGAGAGAGAGAGAGAGAGGGAGGGAGGGAGAGAGAGAGAGAGAGAGAGAGAGATGATAATGCTATACACCATGGACAGTTTAAAACAAACATGTATAGTGAACTTCTTAAAAGTGGTTCCTAGCCTTGAGGTCACTGATGATTTACAGACCCACTAGCAAAAATAAGTTAATTAACTATATCTCTGATAAAAATGAAACTGCGTTTAATAGTTGTTGCTAGTGTATAGAGTTTGTAGTGCCTAATATAACTGTATATGATACCAATATCTATTAAATCTAGTTATTGCCGTGTTGTTTTCAGTAGTATACAGTACACTTTTATTATTATCATTATTATTATTATTATCTGAGACCCCCCAGGGAGTCAAAGACTCATCGATGAAGGCTGTAAATTATCCAACCCAACTATCATGCCTTCCCTTAAATTCATTTACACTAGATGCACACGCTACCCCTAATGGCAAATTATTCCACTCACTCACTACTCTCTGAGAGAAAAACCTAGCTCTTACCCCTTTCTTGACTGAGAACAACCTTAACTTCCATGGATGCGCTTGTGTTCTCTCCCCGCCTTCCACAACGAAAAATTTCATCATTTGAAATGCTATAACACCCATTCAAACGTTTACAGACCTCTATCATATCATCCCTCTTTCTCCTGTTAACCAGAGTCTGTAATCCATATACTCGCAATCTGTCCTCGTAATCTAAATCCCATAATCCGGATATTATCTTTGTAACTATTATCAAAAATATAGATTTTTTTGTAATCAGCACAGAGGACTTCAATTTGATGTAGCACATAATGGGAGAGTGTGCTTGTAACTTTGAAACATTGGCATCATTGGTTTGTAGTATAGGTTCTTTGTAATGTGAGTGAGTTCTGCTACGGTTTTCTTTAACATGACTTAATCGAAACATAAATCCCTGCTTCACTCCTTTTAACATATTCTTAAGAAAAATAGTAAACAATGAGCTAAGCATCAAGTATCTATTAAATCTAGTTATTGCCGTGTTGTTTTCAGTAGTATACAGTACACTTTTATTATTATCATTATTATTATTATTATTATCTGAGACCCCCAGGGAGTCAAAGACTCATCGATGAAGGCTGTAAATTATCCAACCCAACTATCATGCCTTCCCTTAAATTCATTTACGGGAAGATGTGTGGGAAGACTGATGTCTACTCAGCAGAGTAGACATCAGGGACTAAAATAGAGTTTTATATGTGAGATCTGTTTCTAGTGGATGCATGATAGCTTACAAAGACCGATTAATCGCCACACACACACACACACACACACACACACACACACACACACACACACACACACACACACACACACACACACACACACACACACACACACCACACACACACACACACACACACACACACACCACACACACACACACACACACACACACACACACACACACACACACACACACACACACACACACACACACACACACACACACACACACACACACACACACACACACACACACACACACACACACACACACACACACACACACACACACACACACACACACACACACACACACACACACACACACACACACACACACACACACACACACACACACACACACACACACACACACACACACACACACACACACACACACACACACAATAAAAGACCGATTAATCGCCACACACACACACACACACACACACACACACACACACACACACACACACACACACACACACACACACACTTCCAGCTTAAAAACTAGCCATTTTTCTGTTCCCTGTGACTTCCCGCCGTCAAACACTTCTGCAAACGCACTGGCAGTCTTGAATAGTCTTATCACTCTTGAGAGGGCTTTCATTAGCAAAAATTGATTCAACAGAGAGAAAGATCAAAGTAATTCACGACCAGGACCTAGACCATAACGTATACCTACAGATAAAAACAACAGCTCCTTAACCTTATGGAGATAACTGCTAAGAAATCGAAAGAAAATATTCAAAAAATGCAATGGCATTATCCTCAACTTCTAAAATACAGACGCGATGCTACACAACGACTTTAACAAGTTCGTATCAGGCGCCGATGCTCCCGACGCACGTCTACATGAAATACGGAACAAACTTTTCCTCCTTGGTTTTAAATTGGCACAGTTCACCAAAATAAAAACAGCCACTGTGAAAGCCAAACTGAAACACTGCATTAAGGATCTTGCTCGGCCGAAGCAGTGAATTGCAAATCTCAGATAACCTTCGAAATCCACTTCACAAATATAGGCGGTCTCATTTCCAACCTCAATAATGCTTATTTCCATCTACAGTCGGCAAAATCTAACCTGCTTTTCCTGAAAGAATCTCAAATTGTAACACTCTCAAGCACTATTCACTTCATCCTTCTCATCACGCATTCTGGATTCATTTCTACTCAAAGGGGACAATTGCGCATATGTTCACTTTGATATAGCAAAGAGTGTTGATATACCAAAACATACCAAAGAGTAGTCGATTTACAATATCCTGATTTTGGTTGCCTTTGCTCTACCCAATTTTGTCTAATTCATTGCTGCCTCTATTGCTCTCCTAATACCACCAGCTATTCCGAGCTTGTTTTGATTTTATTCCTTTACATGTACTTTCTTCATTCTAACTTTCCACAGCGAGGTTATCATTGTGACAGATTTTAATGCGCGCAACATATACTGGCCTCCCTCTTCAGCTGCATAGATTAAGCAGGTGCAGATGCTGAACATATTCTGTTATCACTGATCTTACACAAATCGTTCACATACACACTTGAATACCACATAACTCTAACTACTCTCCAAAGACACAGGACCTCTTCTTACTAGTGATTCTCCTTAGTACACTATGAATGTTGTTTGCCCTGTAGGTAATTCAGACCATGATAGCATTCTAAAGGTGCGAAGTGGGATGATGTTCACAACTTCTATGCCTCATTCCTTTGGTAAGGATATTGTTTCCCGCCTCCCGATAGAAACATACGAGTATATGCTTAGTGTGTCACTAAAATAATCCCCAGTAATATGAAACATTTATTCCCCATTCTACTTTACCTTTACATTTCTATCCCTCTGAACTAAGCACTGGTTTTCCAAAAGGTTGAGCCAAGACCGTACAAGTGAAACATTGCGCGTAAAAACTGCAAGCAAAATATCAAGTCATCGAAAGCAGATTTTGAAAGAGCTATATTAGGAAATCTGCATCGACGTCCAAATCACAGCCATGCCTTTTGGTCTCTTGCCAAAGCTACAATCAGTAACTTCTGTCCAACATTGCTCCTATCGTTGCTTCTGTAATAGATTTCCAGCAGGAAATCCATTACAGAAATCACAAGACAGGCCATATGATGGCCACTTATTATGAAGCACTATCATCAAAGCCTAGGAAATCAAGAGCAGTCACCTGAAATTAGCCATATTTTTCCATGGTATTTACCCAGACATGGTTGACATAGATAAGAGGTCCTCTATTATTCGATATTGGCAATCATTTACTAGTTAAGGAAGCAAATGAAGATCAGTTTTGGCAGTCGCATGCCAGTACTGAAACCATTAATTTTTGCGAAGTTTCTAATTCAGGTTGCCCGTATGTGTAGGACACAAGGAACATTTATAAGGACTTCCCAACTAAGTGTGAGTTAGCTAGACATCATACTGAAGTACTTCTTTCAAAAGAAACAAACCATCAGAAAATACAGGCGTTATAAACAATAGTCAATCGACCTATCATAGCATTAATTCGGTTTATATAAAGAGAGTCTGTCAGAAATGAATACTCTGCCATCACAGACTACTGAGCTTACATGTTAAGGGGAAAGAAGGTGATACATCATATATTTAGCATCTTCGTCATTAATGAAATGGCGGAAAACATTAATTAAAAAGTTAGCGTTATTTTAATTATTCCCAATGCATAGACCAAACATATATCCAACCTATTCCAAAAAGGAGAGATGAAAGTTTACCGTCAAACTAACGACCGACCATTATCACCTCAATCCTTTCCCAAATAATGGAGAAAACCATACATAATCAGCTTCCCCACTATTACCTAATGGCATACCAGATGATCAGCGACACCTACATCGTTTCTGCCAATTTAGATCACAGCTAACCTCTTAGCCTGCATCACCCATCACTAGGCACGTGCTATGGAAAGACGTGAAGAAACGTGCTGTGGCTCTTGACATTTTCAGGGCTTTTGTTCGTGTCGAGGTCCGCTCAGTAAATTGCCATCCTATGGTGTACCCGCCACCTTTATATTTGGTTAGGAGGCTTTTCCTGTGGCTGTTTCTCTCTCTCTCTCTCTCTCTCTCTCTCTCTCTCTGCCGTATCATGTGTTGCGTGCGTCAGGACTCCACATCACTTACCCTTTTTCTTCTATACATAAAAGTACAGAAGAAATAATTTCTTCTGTACTTTTCTAATACCTTCCAATTCTAATACTATTTGTAAGGGATTTAGTTCGGATTTTGGATTCTCGTCGGGGATCAGGGATCACGATGATCACTTTTTTAAAGATCTTTTCAATAGAAATCATATTAGCGAGCATACATAGAACGGCAGTATTTCTCCCTGTGAACCCAGAGAATATAAACAAAGGACAGATATATATATATATAGTGATATTAAAAAGAAACAACTAAAAATGCAAAAATTTCGCTTTTAATAGGGAATAAATATATAACAAAAGAAAGCAAATGATATCCCACAACACAACAGCTATTCTAGAGGGACTTTAGCTTTCCATCAAGATTGTTTTGAAAGTTTTCTACGAAAGAGAAAATTTGATCGTGTAAATCGAGTTTCCTACTCCATAAATGGTCTGAGATTCTGCGAATATATCATAAGTAATTTCGAGAACAGAATTCAATGAACTTCATTTCTTTCAAGGAATACATAAAAGCCGATAGCTACACTGACAACCTGAAAAGAAGGTTATCTAAAGTTGTGCAGCAAAACTATTTCAAGATGATACTGCATCGTTAAAGGGGAATAATAACAAGTATTTTTATACTGACATGTCCTAGGATTAATAACCAGGGGTATACCAGAACGCTGCCACGGTCTGCTAATATACAGAATCTTAATCCTGTTGGCCACTACTATTTGATGAGTACAAAAATAAGGAAGAAACGCTAAGCTCGAAAAGAGAAATGCAGGAAATGACAATACGAGTATTGTACCATGAACTCAGTACATTTCATTTTCAGCAGTGTGATTTTTAGGATGCTACATAAATGCGCTGTACCAGTAAAGGCAAACGCAGTCCAAGGAAATACGGAGTCAACAACGCTTTAGTCTTTTAAAATTGTTGTATTCTTCTCAGATATATGTTATAGTACGTTTGATATTTTCAATGCTGATTATGTAAAACAAAGAGTGTGAAGCATTTGGCTCATGTTGTACTGCTTTGATTTTTGCATTTTCGTGACAGTTATGCAAATGTTTCGGTAGCCAATTTTTAAATTTATTTGTGGAGAAGCTGTTCTTTCAAAAATCATTACCATTAGTTTGCATTTCTTTCATGGAGGAAAGGTATTAAGTAGGAGTTAATAAAATAAAAAAAAACGTTGCAATGCCTCGATATAAGTAAATATTTACCACTCCCCTAATAGGATGGGCATGTTTCGTTCAGAAAAGCCTACGTAGGTTTAGCAACCGCATTACGAAATAATTTGCTAAACTGCATTTTTATTTTCGTGAGAGTATGATCTTGAGTTTATTTCTGATGTCGTGGAAAATAACTCTTCATATTTTCCACGGGGCAAATATGTCATAAGTAATTTCTTATGTCAGGCATAAAGATAGCAGCTGCTCTTCACTTACTGATAGTATACGGATGCGCTGGCATTCATGAAGTGCATGATTACACCATTCTGTAGATTTTATTAACTCTATCTTTTAAAGCACATACTTGAAGAGCTTGAATCATCGCACTGATTCATACTATACGTTTTGCTGCTTGTAGGAGAAAAGAAAGGAAATAAGGCTGTTAAAGTGAATTACGAAATAAACACCCACCTATTTAAAAAAAAACTTCATATTTCGAGGATTTTCTCAGATGCATATGCATTTCGTTTCAGACAGAATGTATGACACAGTTTCTATTTTTTTAAAAAAACGGTTAACTCTAAAGTTTTGGATTTTCTATAATTTCATAATACCTCAGGCAACGACAATGGCTGTGATAAAAATATTAAAATATATTTTAACATGTTTTGTTCTTCGCGTTTTCGAATTTAAGAAAATATAAATCAAATGTTTTTCGTCCGGTGGCGCACCCAAGGAGAGGTCCAAGGGACCCTGGCTCCTCCAAAAGAAAAAGGAAAGAAAACACTAGAAATTTTTTTTAAATCTTTTCCTAACCAAAAATTCATTTATTTATTTGTTTTGCCGTGTTGTGTCTTCTATTATTACTTATGAATTAACGGCCACATAAGGTGGAATTACCCTATAGCTCTCGGGAATCACTGCCGCTGTGAACTCAAGGCGAACGAAGCAATGCTCGGGCGGACCGAGCGCTACTTCGTTTGTCTGAGCCTGGGCCAGAGGAGATCACTGTGTATTCTCAAATCTACTCAACCCTTCCCCCCCCCCACTACCACCAAGATTAAATCATGAGTGCTTGGCCCTTAGTGTGCCACTGTTTTCGTCCAGCGTGAATCTAATTTTATTTTGAACACTGTTCAATTAATATATAACTCTTCATATTCTCCAATACGTAAATTAATATGTAACGCGAATATGAGTTATATTAATGAGTCCCTGACTCCCTGGAGGTCTCTCTTAATAATATGTAAATTAATTTGTAATTCTTCATATTCTCGAACCAAATTAAGTTCGATCTAATATACCTAAATCATCAACTTTAGACAGTCATCAAAATTCTCGTTTGGTAGACAATCCATACAGCGTTATTTTACAGTTTTGCTATATATTATTTCCTTTAATACTAAAATATTTATAAATAATAAATTATGATGTAATTTGTAAATATTATAAAATATGATAGAATAGCTTTGAAACTTAATATCTTTAGTTTCTAATAAGAAACTTAGTTTAATCCTTTATCCAAGTGTAAGCAAACAAAGTTTGCGCCTGAAGTATCTTCAGCACTGAGGTAACTCGTGGTAAAGGTGGACTAAGCTCTAATCACTAGTCTTAGTATCTCCCATAATTAGTATCTTCCAGCGCCTGAAGTATCTTCAGCACTGAGGTAACTCGTGGTAAAGGTGGACTAAGCTCTAATCACTAGTCTTAGTATCTCCCATAATGCAAAGCGCATCTCCTTGCAGACATGTATAATGCTATGCATTAAGGAAAGGGCCACTATCCAGACCGGTTGTGGCCCTTTCAAAAACTTCCAGCGTCTTTCTCTAATCCAGAGTAATTTTATAATAAGGTGAGACACCTTTTGGCAACTCGTATAGGTAAATATGACTTCTCCATTACTTCAACCTTACTATCACCACCTCTGGGTCAGGCTCCGGCTGATGTGCTTTTGTGCAGAAGTGGTACCTTTCCTTGAGGTATGAGAGGCTCTGCTTGGGGTAGGTTTTTGCCTGTCTCTGAGTGGGGCCACCGCTGAGATTCTGGCACTGTCTGGTGGTGAGGTGAGCCTGCCACTGGGTAGAGCCAACGCTGTGAAGTTCTTCGGTGACGGGGTGAGCCTGCCACTGAGTGGAACAATGTTGGATGTTGGAGGAGGGGGGGGCGCCTAATTTTTAGAGAGGTCGTTACTGAAACATACATCAATAAAGGTCGAAACTGGTCTGGGTAGTGGTCCTTCCCTTAATGCATAGCATTATATATATCAGCAAGGAGATGTGCTTTGCATCATGGGCGATACTAAGACAAGTGATGAGAGCTTAGTCCACCTTTATCGCGAGTTGCCTCAGTCCTTAAGATACTTTAGGTGCACTTGGATAAAGGATTAAACTAAATTTATTATAGTCTAACCAAGTGAAAAAACTTCCGTCTTTCTCTAATCCAGAGTAATTTAATAATAAGGTGAGACACCTTTTGGCAACTCGTATAGGTAAATATGACTTCTCCATTACTTCAACCTTAAGTATCACCACCTCTGAGTCTGGGTCCCACTGACGAGATCTCAATAAAGGTCGAAACCGGTTGGAAGCCTAGTGGTGAATGGCAATGCTGTAGCCCATTTAATTTTAACTGAGGCTCTGCTGTTGCTATCACCCAGGTCCTGGAGAGTAATGAATAGGAGTGCTGTAGCCCATAAAGTTAACTGAGGCACGGCTGTTGCTGTTACCCCCAGATGAAATATGAGCGGCTCTGCTCGGTGGTGGGGTACGCCTGCCACGGGATAGAGCCAACACTGAGAGTTCTTCTCGGTGACAGGGTGAGCTTGTTACTGGGGAGAACAACGCTGAGTTTTGATCCTCCTGGTCCTTATTATTGGGTGATCCGGGGGATCCTACGAGTTTTTTGAGAGGTAATCCCGCACTTAAACAGGGAACCAGGTCTGGGTAGTGGCCCTTCCCTTAATGCATAGCATTATACATGTCTGCAAGGAGATGAGCTTTGCATTATGGGAGATACTAAGACAAGTGATGAGAGCTTAGTCCACCTTTACTATGAGTTGCCTCAGTCCTGAAAATGCTTCAGGCGCAAAGTTTGTTTGCATACACTTGGATAAAGGATTAAACTAAATTTATTATAGTGTAACCAAGTGGAAAAAACTTCCAACATCTTTAGTTTCGTTTTTATATCTTAATTATTCTGTCCATAGTAAAATAATGTTGTCTTGTTATGAGCCTTTAAGCTCTTTAGCTGTGGACTTTGCAACCGTCTCCAGGATAAGGTGTTGGCCCTCTGCCTCCGGTGTGTCCTATATCTGTAGATGCCTGTGTTCAAGAGACCGGTTTGCCTGATCTGAGGGATAACAAATAATCCGAATTTCCAGGTGAAATCCCTCCACCTCCGTATGAGACCAGCTAACTCACCTTTAGTCGAAAGAGATCAAATTTCACGCCAAAGACGGGAATCGAACGTCAGTCTTTTCGACCAAAGGGCTTCGTCTATACCGACTGTGATACGGAGGATCGCCTAATAAATTAATCATAAATAAATAATCATCCAGTGATTACAATATACTGAAGTGCCAGATTCTTTATATACTGAGTGCAAATCCATTCTAGTTATGTTATTCTACATCGTTATTTTCTTCGTGACAGTAATCAGTAATAGACCTTTACTAATTAAAAGAAATCATAATACATATCCAGTATCGTTTTTAGCCCAACAGCTAAACAATATCTGCCTCCGAAATATTTGCATTTGATTATAACCATTTTGAATATTTACTATTTTGGTGCAAAAATGCAAAAAAAAAGGTATGCATAAAAGAACCTAAAGAAAAAAAAAAGGTTCTTTTATGCATACCTTTCAATATCTAAGTAATTACCAACATTTTTCCTCTTGATCTGATAGGGGTGTGTGTGTGTGTAATTTTTGGGGTTTATTTAAGGAAATGGATCCGGCCTATAAGCAGCGCATGTGAAGTGAAATCCAGGTCAGTCCTCAACTTGCAAAGGGTTCGGATGATCCCGTCTTAAGTTGGAAATCACAATCACTACTATATATATATATATATTACTTTCATTCCTAACTCAATTGTCTCTTTCTTTTCCAAATGCACGAGAAGAATCACTTTTCTCTCGGTTGACGGCCATTTTTACAAATACATAACCACCGAAAAAGAAAAAAAAAGAAGAAGAAAAGAAAAATACGAAGTCGAAAATAATATAATAAAGTAACACGATCAAGGACAAACATGTTAATCTTATTATATGCTTATTATACTGTATCTGTTTCAGGATATATCAGATGTCAATAATCAAAGGAAATTCTAATTTGGTTAGTATATTTAAATAGCTAAGAATAAACAGCATCTGTATATATTGATATCTTAGTACTGGAATGTGAATGAACCTCTGTAGTGAAAAACATTCACCTTCACCCCCACAATGAAGATATACTGCATTATTGAAAGCCGAACAAAGCAGGGTAGAAATTTTATTATAGCACTAAATATCGCGTGAACGTGTTAATGGTTTATTTTATTTATTTATTTACGACGGGATTACCGTCACAAGTATACAAGGGACCGCAAGTCGCATGCATCTTGAGTCCAGGATTGACTGTATATCTAACATCTTCTCTATGTTTAAAGACAGAGGCCTGCATTTATCTTTGTTTACTGTAAATATGTGGTTTTACGTATTATTATTATATTTGTATTATATTCAAGCAGCTAGTAATAAACAACATCTGTATATATTGATATCTTATTACTGGAATGAGAACGAACCTCTGTAGTGAAAAACATTAATTCCATTTCCCCCCATAACAACATTCCAGATGTACTGCACAGCTGAAAGGCGGAATAAACGGAAAGCAAGATAGAAATTGTCATTATTATTATTATTATTACATAATACCTCCAAGGACTCATCGAGGGAGGGCACTCTATTCTACAGTTCCATCTCCACCACTTAATCCCAATTACACAAAACGCCACTACCACCGTCTACTCCCCCCCCCCCACCAATAGTATTTTTTGTCTATAAATTGGGTGTTCTCACAACCGATTTGTCTGTACACGGAATGGAAAAATCTTAGTTTCCGGGTGAAAAAATTGTTCTTTGTTCATATGATATTCCATGATTTATTAGGCAGCTAATTACACTCTTTTAAACTAAGATATCAGCACGCTAAAAACAATCTTTAAGTTCAACTGGATAACGAATGAATAAATAAAGACAAGATTTGAAAAATCATTACCACAAATTAAAGTAAAATCACTGCTGTATGGTAAAAATAGCACAATCAATGAACAGCAATAAATAAAGCAATAAAATGCAAATTTATTTTTTAAAGAAGAAAAATGTTTTTTAAACACAAAAAACATATTTTTGTTATGTAACATATCTTCAGACGTTTCACTCCGCTTTGTGTCACAAAATCCCCCCCCCCAAAAAAAATAGGAGTTACGTAATTTACAAATATTTCCTAATTGTAACACGCTACATGATGGATCTATATTTCATGATGGATCTAGAGAATATAATCGATTCACTGGATCAACTTTTTAGCCAAGAAAAATTTGTATACTCTGTTCCCATTTCCGATTTTAATTCTACACTGAAATTTTAATTCTACATTGCAATGAAATTTAATTATAGGAGAATCAGCAAGCATTATTAGTCTTCACGAAATTCATAATTTAATGCGAGCAATCTTGAAAGCACTGCGCAGAATGTAAACAGTAAAGTAGTTTGTGGACTGTTAATTAAGAAAGTGATGTTGACATTCTAAATTCAAATTTTAATTTCATTTTTAATTTGTTTTTAAAAAATTGTATGTTGGAGAGACAAAATGATATTTAAGAAAGTAAAGTAATGGTGATATTCTAAATTCAATTTTTAATTTCAACAAGACTTTCTTAAATAACAATTTCAAAACGTATTCACTGTTTACATCATGTGCAGTACTTTCAAGGCTGTTCGAATTAAATTAATTTCGTAAAGGCAATAATATTTCCTATATATATATTATCAAACTCTACGTAAACTGCAACAAGGAATTTGATCCATACTACGAGTATGTATACTTTCAAATTAATGCATAGTAAAGCACACACACAAAAAAATCTTCGAATGTCTTTTATCACCAAAAGCATAGGCAGATCATTTAGCACTAAATAAGTTTATTTGGAAATCAACGAATAACTGGAGAGGGGAGAGGGATCGCTACTTTCCTGTACCAAAAGATCATTTAACCAGGAAACGGCTAAAAATCAAATCTATAACAGTTTTTGTTCTGTGCTAATGCTAAAGGACTGCTCCAGCACCTCATATAACTCCGATTAAAATGCAATGTGTTGTACTGCATATCGCACTTTAACATTATTAATATGTAGAATAATGTGAACAATATTTGAATGATACTAGTGTATACACTGTATGAGAACATGATATTCAATACACGATAAAGGAACAAGCTTAAATACTAATGAAGAACCTCTTTTTTTTCTAATTTGTCTTGAGCATGCATATTTTTTTTATTCCTACCATACCATTTAATCTTATTATTAAATGGTAGCACTGGAAAAGGTGAAACCGAGAAGTACTTTCATTGCTTTATTTATTTCATTCGACCGGGTAATTTTTATAACTAAATAAGAAACTAACAGGAAGGTGACTTGTTGTTAGTGATTTACTTAGGCTATTGCCAGTCCTAAACGATTATCAGTGATTCTAATTACAAAGAGTATTCTTGAGATAACGCAAAACACATTTAGATGAGACGACGCCATAACTCTGCTTACTACATGCGTTTAGTCTCCTGAGCAGCAAACTTACTGCTTTATGCGCTTATCTTTTCAAAGTTCATATTATTTTCAGCCCGTAATGAATATTGCAAAATAAAGAAATAAAACTGCTCCCCCCATCCACCCTACCCCCGAAAAGGCGTTCAAATGAAACAAGATGTTTTCTAAGAAAATTTATTACTTCCTCCTCCTAGGAAGATATTTTTAATTTTTCTCTCTTTCCATTTTCTATGTTATCAATCCAGTGTCATTTTTAATTTATAGGTAAAGCGATTTGTATAGCGATGTTTCCGCCAATTTAATAACCATTCTAGGAAGGTAAGATTCAATCCTAATCGCAATATAGGAACTCATAAAGTTTCATATTTTAAGTGCATGGAATATTTTAAGATTATCGAATAAACAAAAAAATAATAAGAATTTCTTGAACAAAAAAGGTGTAACTGCACTTCCCCTTGTTTATTAGAAGTTATGTTATAACTTCTAATACGCACAGTAACTTCTAATAGGTCACCGGTGCCAAGTATTGACAAAGTTTAATGTAACTTTGAAAGGGAGTCCATAAAGAAAAAATAGTTGATAGCCACTAAATGCAATGGTAAATAATATCACACGTCACCTGAAAACTTATGTCTCTACCATCAAAAATTCTCTGATACTAAGAAGGTTATTAGAAAGATTAAAGATGAATAAATTCAAACAAGGTCAAGTAAACAAAAAATAGCGATAAAGTATAAGTTTTGAGTGGAATACTTATCACTAAGGAAGGACTTGTGGATAAAACATTAAATGAAGAATCACTTATCACATAGTATTCGAAATGCTTTCGATCTTGTTTGGAAGTGGGGGTTCTTTTATATGGAATATTTGTTACATTAAGTTGACAGCTATCATTAAACAGATTTATAGTTGTAACTGAGAAATCAATTGTAGTGAGTGACGTGCATTTCTTTCCATTTCGTTTCTGTTATTAAATTTCGATTTTAATCTCTTCATGTCGGATATATTTTTAATCGAAAGAATCTCATAATCAAACAAAGTTTCGTATCGTAATGCAATCAAGACTTAAAATTCTTCATTTGGATTGGTGAGATATATAATTTTATAAGCCTGTTCTGTATATGGTAGCACGGAAAATCCAGCTGGGACACGATTATTTTGGCATCCTTGTGCTTCCTTTACTCCCCCCCCCTCCTTACACGACAATCTGTGTAGGAATTATCTCCGCTAGCAATTTTACAGGAATATTATTTTTCAACAAAAATGCGCCTAATATTGCCTGGACCGCTTCTTCTTCTTCGAACAATGATGACATTCCCATACTCGACGTCTCTTCAAGATTTCACATTTCCAGAATTGTCGTAAACCTCGTAAGATCATTAAGAAGAAGTAAAAGAAGAAGCCCAGGCAAAATTAGGCGGATATTTGCTGTTAATGGAATTCGTTTATATTCGAAAAGCCATTGCATATAGCCATTGTACATGATCACATATGAAAATGAAAAAGATATAAACGTAAAAATTGCAAAATATTTAAAAATAACAGGTGTAATTAACTCTATATTTAAACCAGACCTAGTTCAAAAACAAACAGACTAAAAGTATACAATACATTATCCCTAACAGTCTTAATGTATGGAAGCGAAATGTGGACAATAAAACAAAAAAGACAAACAAAGATTAACAACAGCAGAAATGAAGTTTATGAGAAAAACTGCAAAGTATACCGTATTTGATCACAAAAGAAATGAAGAAATTATGAAAGAATTAAATCAAGAACCAGTAATAGAAAAAATTAAAAAATATAAACATAAATGGATGGAACACGTTCAAAGAATGAAAACAGAAAGATTACCAAAACAAGCCTTAAAGTACAAGCGAAAAAGTACATTAGGGAAAAGAAACCAGGACGTCCTCTTAAACGATGACTTCTAAGGCCGGAACAGGCCATGCTAGGCTTAAATCCTTGATACGCATGATGATGATGATGATGTTTATATTTGGGGGGGGGGGGGGTTGTATTCTCGCAAAAGGAGTACCCGCGGTGTAGTTCCCAAGAAAGAAGGCGGTGAGAAATAGTTTAACAATATATTACATATCGAATTTAACAAAGATAAATTTAATGGGAAAAGAGGAGTGAAATGCAACTCTATTTGTCAAATCATGATCGAATCGCAACCATAGACTGGTTACATATACAAGAGCTAGGCAAAAGTCATTTTGTGAGAATCAGTTGGATTCCTTTAAAGAAATGAGTTAACGGAGTCACCGAGAGGGCTTTCAGTTTTAGCAAAGCGAATTCTATATTATTCTTTTTCTTGTGGAATTCACAATAAAAAATGATATTTTACCATCGTTTGAAATTTTTATTCCAAATTTAAATCAGTAAAAGTTACAGTAAATATATACACACATTCTTTTTTTTAGCCAGCTAATTGTTAAAAATTCACCAGCATACCCTATTACGGGATAGATAATCATGAAATTCTGTTCCAGTGACCAAAACGTAGAACATTTTCAATCACTTCAGGCCTCCAGTAAGCACGACGATGGTTTCACATTGGGCGATCGTCTATCACAATTCATGTGCTACCAACAAACAAATATCAGCGTGCAGTACATCACCAACAATTACTTTTGTCGTTTCCTATCTTCCCAACAAAAATCTTAAAGGAACCGTGTATTAGTACCGTGTATGGGTTGGGAAAGGAGAAAGAGATGGGCTGGTAAGAGATGAGTCATTTATTAATCTAATTGCCCCCCCCTCTGTATTGAGTCAAGCATTTTGAGGGAGCTTTTAGGAGCGGCACTCTAAATGTCAGAGCAGAATTCGATAGCTGGGAGCATTTGTGATTTGTATAAAGCTGTTTAGAGGTGAAGTAACGTCTTGAGCGACAGAGAAATCCTGATTTTTTGGAAGCTGAGGATGTAATGGCTGTGATGTATTAATTCCAGTGGGGGCCTGATGTCAGTGTAATTCCAAGAAGAGAAATCTAATCTTATCTGGAAATTTGAGTTTATCAAAAATAATACTAAGGGAATATTATTTCTTTTAGTGAGAAATACGACAGAACTGGGTTTTACTAGCATTGAAGTTGACGAGGTTATCTAAGCCCATTGGAGGATGGCCTGGAGGTCGGAGTTAAGGGCAGTGGTAGTTGATGTTCTGTAGGTTGAAATGAATTATGTAGAGTAAGGTTTGTCAAATGAAAGGGAAGGACGCAATGTGCTGTCATCTGCAAAACTGTGTATTGGGTTGGAGGTCAACTGAAGTAGGTCATTGATATACAGAAGGAAGAGGGTTGGTGAGAGAACAGAACCTTCTGGAATCCCAGCATTAGTTGATGAGAGGATAATGAACCGTCTACTATCACATATAGTGTACGTCCAGACCGGAAGCTGGCAATCCAAATGCAGAAGTCCTGAGACAGTCGATAGGAATTTGCTTGGTAAGCTTTTGTGCAAGACCCAGTGAAAAGCTTTAGAAATATCAAGTGCAACAACTTGAGATTCGCCAAATTTCTCCATGTCATTTGTACAGAGAGATGGGTTATATATGTGAGTAGATCTCCTGTTGATTGGCACCGACGAAATCCGTACTGGTGGTCGCTTAATAGCTAGGTGCCTTCAAGGAAGTGTAGGAGTTGAGAATTGATAGTTTTCTCCATCACTTTAGAAAGGACTGAGATGAGTGAGATAGGACGTAGTTAGATTGCAATTATTTGTTGCCCTTCTTAGAAATGAGTTAGGAATGAATATAGGCCATTTTCCAAGCTTTGGGATAGAACACCAGCGGAGCAAGAGAGTATGTACAAGCAGCATAGGATAGGAGCCAGTTCTGGTACACAAACCTTCAGGACAACTGGAGGAATGCCATCAGGGCTAGGAGACTTTTTTGTGTATAATTTAGACAGTAGGTTTCTGATCTCTTTCTGGCAAAGGGATATAGGGACAATGTATGTTGGGCAGTGGGAGACATTCATTGCCAGTTATGCATACATCGGAGGCAAAGTGTGGAGCCAAGAGATTAGCTTTTTCTGTGGATGATGACGCAACAGAGCCATCTGGGTATGACAGGGGGTGGAAAGAGTGTTCGGCAAACGTTGCGCCCAACTGCTTTGGCAAGAGACCAAAAAACATGGCTGCCATTTGGGTAGGCTGCAAGTTTCCTGCTTTTCGTCTGTTCAAATTCTGTTTTGGAAATGTTGATAGTTTTCATGCATGTATTTTTGGCTTGGATACAAGCACTGAAGGAGGATGGAGTTCTTGATTTGAGCCAGTTGTGGTATGCTTGACTTTTCATTTGTACAGCCTTAGCACATCTTTTGGAGAACCAGGGTTTGGTTAGGGGATGGCAGTTCAGAGAAGTATGGGGAACGTATGTTTCCATGTCAGTGAGGATTACTTTGGTGATACGTTCGGTGCATATGTTTGGATTGGAAGACCGGAAACAATAGTCAAACCATGGGAATGAAGCATAGAAATTATGGAGGCTATCCCTACCTGTCACTGTTATAATACCAAACTCAGTGGCGGCTCGTAGCTTGAAATCGTGGGAGTGCTGCAACTTTCGAAATATACATACACACTGTAAATAAGTGTATACGTGTTTGGATAAAATATCAAAATTATGGTAAAAATTTTAAAAAAAACTAAACATGAAAAAATATTGTTTATTATCCACAAAATTATACAGTTCGGCATAATTCAAAATCACTTAAACATAAAATTTGTTTTGTTTCATGAACAAATATTGTTTATTATCGATAAAATTATACAGTTTAGTATAATTCAAAATTACTTAAAAATAAAATCCATTATCATAATCCCAATAATGTTCTAAAATAAAAACTATAACAAATGTTATGTCTTTAATTGTAATGTCCAAATATTTAAAGAGACGGAGTAAACACGATAAGAACTACGAACACTCTACTACAGGTGCAAAATGCATATAAACAACAGTGGAACTGCGCGACGGACAGTGCCGCATTATGCCAATAGCTCGCATCTCACTATGACGTGCATATGGTTGGGCGCGTAGCAATATGACACAGTAGTAAACACAGTGTTGCCAGACCTACGCCCTCATAAGTGCTACAAGATGGATTTTTATTATTTTTTATACAAAATAAGAGAATTGTATAGGATTGTTGATGATAAAATTAAATATTACAAGCAAATATAAATAAATTAATAAATATATTTATATATCGAGAAAATTGGGGGTGCTGCAGTTCCGCAGTGCCTACGCACGAGTCGCCCCTTACCAAACTACTGTACTGTTGTATATAAGTGGCTGTGTAAGCGTTGTTCCATGGGAAGGATATGAGCACTAGATTGTGGTCAGAATGACCCAGAGGGCTCACTATATTCACTGTGGATTTGGAAGGGTCATTGGTAAGGAAGAGATCTATAGTATTTAGGGAGTGGTTCAGATTAACTGGTACTCTAGTTGGCATGTGAAAAATGTGTGTAAGGTTGTTAGTGATGGCAAATACTTCAGCATCTGTGCCTACAAGATCCGTACAACTGGAGGAGGAAAGCCAGTTGGTGTTATGGACATTAAAATTTCCTATGAGGATGATTTCGCTGTTAGGCGAGTGGGACTGGAAAAAATTAATTTTTAAGGAGAGTAAATTAAAGAGCACAGAGCGGTTGGTGACATTAGGAGAGCGATAGAGACAGCAGATGAATCTGACTGAGTGGGGAAGGATATTTTCAACCGACGAAGATCAAAGTTGAGCGATTCTAGGATAGGTGCTCTCTGGCAAGATATGTCAGAGCTGATATATGCCGCCCTTGGGTCGAAAGGAGCGAAACCGTTTGTAGTTTGGAAGGTAGGTTGAGATGGATTAGTGCTGGGGGAGGTGAGAGTTGAGTTTCTGCTAAAAAGATTGGATGGGGTTTGGTGGACTGAAGATTGTAGTTGAGGCCGAGAATGTTAGTGAAGTGAATGTGCAAGGTTGTGTGGATCATATATTTGACCGCAAGGGTCTTGCACATTTTCTATGTAGTGCCTGCCTACATACTGGTTTCCATGGTAGCTGCTAGTGGTGTCACTTGATTTTTGCACTAATTTAACTTGTTTATAGTCGATGATCCAACTGTTGTCTCTAGTTTGGCAATTTTCTTCAAGTTCTCTTCGTAGTTGTCGTCTTAGTTCCCTCTGGGCAAATATCAAGTCAGGTCGAGCACGTATGCACGATTGGGGGCGAGCGTCCTTTAATTTATTTATTGCTGTTATTAATTTGGATGTGCTTGTCGGTGGGTCACTTTCACGAGACATGGAAATTTTTTTCTTTATTTCTTTTGTTCATGAGTCTGAAACGATGGCATCTGATATTTCTGGGATCGAAGTTGCATTCTCCTGCTAATTTGCTGACGTCTTCTTTTAATGATTGACCATTTTCCGTCTGAAAGTTCAAAATAACAGCGTTGAGTCTCCTGTTTTCAGCCTCTATCGACTCGTGTACCGTCGATGCGATTAGATCGCGGAGTTCGTTAGCGGGCAAGGGCACTTGCGATGGGGCGCTGGTCGTCGAGTAGCAGGAGCTCAGTTTCCAGCGTTGGAATTTTGAAAGAGAAGATTTCGGTCGCAGTATTAAGGTGTTGTTCGAGGTTTTCGACTCGTTTGCCTAAGTTCAGAAGCTATTTTACATAAGGAAGGCACAGCGAACAGAAAAAAGGCTTGTTGAGATCGATAAAAAGCGTGTGTGCCGATTCATCTATTTTTGTGCAGGAAGCGTGTAGCCCGTGGCAACAGAAATCGCACAACATACTTTTTTCCCCCCTCGGTAACTTCGGTTTTACAGCTGCGGCAATTCACATTGTCATTAGGTTTGTTGGCGATCGACGGTGCTATGCTGACGAGACTGGAGGTACTTTTTCGTCATTGACCTTTATTGTCGCCACCTTTACTTCGTACGGTAGACATAAGGGGCTCTTTCACGTGGCTGTTTTTTAATTGTAAGAATAATTGATTTGATGGACTATGGTTACTTACAGGTTGTGCAGAAGTAATCGACTCCTTAGTACCCTCTGTTAGTTTTTCGCTTACTGTTTACTGATTATTTTGCACGAAGAACACTTACAATAACGATAAAATGAGGCAGCACAAGTTTAATGTAACTTATTCACAGGCGCCACCTGATATTCACACCAACTGTAAGTTGTGGCCTTGCGATTTCTGCTCCATCAAAAAATGTAGATTTCAAACAACAGTGAATATGCATTACGTTTACATTGTAAATTCAGTAAACAGAACTCAAACATTCCACTGGTTTTCCCAAGTTTAAAAGTGGAGTGATGTTTGTCGATAAATGTTAGTTGTAATACATTCATCGATGAGGAAAATGTGCAGGAGATCAAACAACTCGTTCATGAAAATTAACACATCACTCTCCGCGAATTAACTAATCAGTTTTAATTCTCATTTGGATCAAGCTAAAATATTCTGACACAAGATCTGAATATGCAATGAATTGAGACAAATCCGTTTTATCTTCAGGAAATTATGAAGATAAACATTTTTCTTACTCTCAGTTTTAACATTTTTTGAACAGCTCAGGTTGGTTATTACTAAAAAAAGAAAACTGAATGGAATCATTCAGTGTCATTCAGTTTTTAGTTTTTATTTAAAATTTAGTTTACCCTAATTATGCAGGTTCCGCCAAGAAAAATCAAATAGAAAAAAATCTAAAATATCAAATCATAGAAAAGAAAGCGCCACCAATGCAAAATCAAATTGCATTGCGATTTTGCATCGGTGGCGATTGCAAAATCGCAGAATCTATCAAATTCAACACATGCTTGTAAGAATCTCGCAAAAGCTATACTCGCTCAATTAAGTCGAAAAGGAACCGCTTCGTGCATATAACATGGTGTAGCAGTAAATGCAGTTATCGTAAAGGAAGAAACACAAACGTTTATTCACAACTTATGTTATATAATCAATTATTTCTAAATCTGAAAGATGAATGATATATGACAAATTAAAACATACAGTATTCATCTGTATTGTACGTATTGTATTAATAACAGGCTTTGAATTTCTTACAGAATCTCTTCCTCAACCCCGCTCACAAGTTAGTGATTTAAACAGCGTTATGTTCCGAGAGCCAATCGATATTGATATGAACGAATTTCGAACTCAGAGACTGTATCCTTTTGATAAGTGGGACTGGAGGGACATCAAACAAGCCAACTCGCTCATCGAAATTGGACTTACATATAGGCTACCGTTCTTTGGTTTCGCCTATTCATATGTTTGGGTAAGTAGAAATTAGCGGGCAAAACGTATAATATGAAAAAAATACGTAAATCAGAAGCGTGTTTTTCATTTTTGTCCTGTACATGGCAACATTACACTAGCTGTTACCGCATTCCAAATAAGACATCTCTCCTCCTCCTGTCCATGCAAGAATAGTAAAGAACAGTGAGATTTTTGTGCTCCAAGAATATCATCCTATGTAACACATATCAGCAGATACCCACTGTATGAGAAGGGTAATAAAGAAACTCCTACGAAGCAACAGACCTGCTGAATCAGGTCGGCTATATTTGGTTAGCGTTGTCTTCAGACTGCAGAAAATGTAGATGATTCTTTTGAATAACAGTACGAGAACTTTACTACAGTTCACGATATGATGGTAACTGAAATCACAGTTTGCAGATAGGAAACTCGTAAAAAATAATTCCTTTACTATAGGAAAAGTGCGTGAACATGAAGTGTGTTCTTGGACCATTCTTCTGCATCGCTGATATCGATCCATCCATGCTTGAACTACTCATACTACTAATTTACTGTCACATATAACAAACATTTACACAGAATAAAAGAAGGATGACTTACGTTAAATGCAATCCTTATTAACAGAATTTTCATTTAAGTATTCAAGGTATCGTCAGTACAAAACCTGGAATAACATACCCTAGAACTTAACAGATAACATAAATTAATTAACAAAGAGCTAGGACAGCTTTAGTAGGGTAAAGCCAAAAACAAAGTTTTAAAGAATTTTTTAAAAATGAAAGTAGATTGAAAAAAGTATTATTTCTCGCGTGAAGGGAGACACATATAGGTCATCAGACCTGTTCAAGTTAGGATGATATAATAATGCTTTCACAGCTTTCTTTCCTAGTTTATTTATTCCTAACTCGGAATCAATTCCTAAGAATTGATTGACCTTTTGTTAACATACTAAAGCTGTCCTGGCATTTCCTTGATTTTTTTTTTTCTTGTATGGTATGTTGTTGCATTTTTTTTTACTGACAAGGGCTGCGATACATAAAGAAATATTATACTAATAAAGAATTAACTTTACGTTACTTGCCCTTTATTCTTTGGAAATGTATCCACTTACGTTCTTGTTTCTATTTTTAAAGGGATCACAAACATTCCACTTCGGTAAATGTCATTTACAATAGCATTACTACAATAGGTAGGACCACAAAACCACATATATTTTACTGATCCAATGTAATAAAAACAACGAAAGAGGCGTCGTGTTTGGAATACTGTAACGGCCAATGCACTTTTGTCACGAGTAGGAAAAATTATGAAAATATATTAAGGTTTAATTTTTAAAGTATATATTCTGAAATATTTATATTATTACAAAACTCAAACATAAAAATGGAGAAAAATATTTTTCAAGATATCCTTCAATTTCCTTTTGAGACAAAAGATTCCTCAAAAGGAACTAAGGTTTCCGAATTTTAAACAAGCAAAATGTAATGAAATATAAATAAAAGGAATAATAAATACCTTTTCGCAGAATTACGTACTCTAGAATAAAAATCTATGATTATATTTTAAGCAAAAACAATTTCAAAATATGAACAAGGAGAGTTTTTGTAAAGTTCATATTTTTTGTGATTATGAAAAAAAAACCCGTTAAAATTCAATTCAGTATTGTGTACTGAATTGAATTTTAACGGGTTTTTTTTTCATAATCACAAAAAATATGAACTTTACAAAAACTCTCCTTGTTCATATTTTGAAATTGTTTTTGTTTAAAATATAATCATAGATTTTTATTCTAGAGTACGTAATGCTGCGAAAAGGTATTTATTATATACATTTTGCATATAAGTGTTTTTTTCTCTCTCCCTCTCTCTCTCTCTCTCTCTCTCTCTCTGTCTGTCTTTCTTTTGTTCGTTGTTTTTATAAACAATGAGTTTAAACTGGAAACAGAAAAAGCCTCTACCGGCAACTCCTCCGATTTCTTCTCTCTTTTGTCATCTCGAATTTGTAACTGATTACTAAGTACTTAATAGTAATGAAAAATGTAATGAAAAATAGTGAAGGTGTTGTCTCAAATGTATTCACGATTATTATTTAGACTTCTACCAGCATGAAATGAAGTCGTCAATCCTATTTCTATTATTGAAATATAAACAGACATATATATATATATATATATATATATATATATCATAGTGATTTACAAATACAATAACGCAGAGGATACTATTTGCAAATTTCTTTCTATATTTCTTTGATTGTGATACCTGAGGATGTTGATCAATTCAACGAAACTAGTAAACTAGTAGTATCTTTTCAAATATACCATGTAATCTTTTTATCTCTGGGTAACAGTCATTAAAGCTTTTTGAATAATATTTTCAAAAATTGAATAAAAATTCGAATAAAAATGAATGCTGAGAAAAAAAAAAAAAAAAAATATATATATATATATATTCATTTGTGTCCTAAATCGTCTATGTCAAAACTAATCAAGAATAACTTATCATAAATTATACTGTTACGTTATTCATAAGTTAAAACAAATAAATAAACATTTATTTCATTTAGACGCCCAATTCTGGAAACTTTATTTAGAATTTGACAATCGCACGAATTCCGAAAATTTGGGAATCATGATGTAAATCATAGTGATTTACAAATACAATAACGCAGAGAATACTATTTTCTTAGACACTTTTTCAGCAATACAATAAAATTTCATATTTTTCGTTCTAGTATGTGAACAAGATTACCGCATTAAAAGAAACACTGTCATTCACAGAAATGTAATACAGTATTCACCTGCTGTTTTTTTTCTGTGTTTCGGTGAACTCAAGTCTTTCCTTCCAAAGGGAAGAAAGACTTGAGTTCGAATCCTATCGAGAACACGAAGGGCCGTTATAATTTTTTTTCATCTGAAGGTGAAGCTGGTCTCATAAATATGACTTACGTTAAATGTAAACAGAACTTAACGGCAAGATTTCCTCCGGTGAACTCAATTTTTCATCCCAGAAAACAGACAAACCTGCCAGAAGAACATGCAGTTTACATATATTATACATTAGCTTCATAGCTTTAGTTGCTTCGGCAATAATTCTAAACAACCGCTGCTTTTTTAATAGAAATAGAGGGAGAATACTATGTAGGACAACAATCTTACTCTTACTTTTATAGCTGACTCCAAAATTAGACATAAGAGCGGCTTTATTTAGTTCCTAATACTAGAGAGAGAAACATATTTCAATTTCAGAATCACATTAGACATATTCTAAAAAGAATATAACAGTCAGTTTTACTAATAAATCACTTAGCTTCAACATTTCTTCCAAAAATTATAAAAATATGAAATCACTTTTCGCGATAAAATTAATAAGTACAGGAACTACATGCCTCCGTAGCTCAGTCAGTATAGATAAAGCCCTTTGGTAGGAAAGACCTGGGTTCGATTCCCGTCAGTGATGTGAGGAACCTTTATCTGGTCTCTTTCGACGAGTTGGCCGGTCTCATACGGAGGTAGGGGATTTTTTTCACCCGGAAAGTCGGATTTTTCGTCCTCCAGAACAGGCAAACCGGCCGTTTCATCAGTCAGAAATACTGCCCTTAGGGGATGCAGCAAGGAGTGGCGACCCGGTTGCATTAATTAGCTGTAAGCCTCCTCGGTATAGGGGGGGGGGGAACTCAACCCGTCCTAGGATCGGATGGACGAGTAGATATGATGATAAAGAACTACATGATACTTACAAAATCTATTCTACTTGTCGGAAGCGTTACATAAACCAAACTGCAAAAATTTAAAATCTGAGAACACTGTGGTGAGATCAGAAATATCCTCACTGCGATTCCATATCTGTCCACCAACTATTCTATGGATTGATCCACGTCTAACATATTATTTAGTAGCAATATCTTCGCAAGTCGTTTTAAAGAACTCAATGATGTTATTACGAAACTGTAAACAAATATCAATGTTAAATTCTTCTAGTCATATCCTGCAATATATTGGATCACGACTGTTTCATCAGTCACAGCAAGTATGCCTTTGGCAAGAAATGACAGGGAACATATTCAACAAGAAAGAAGAACAATTCTATGCTCCATTACCAACCTCATGTACTAACTTTTTTTTTTATTAATTTTAAACTATAGCGAAATACGGCGGTGATCTGTTCATGTAAAAAAAGTATATAATATCGCCGTTTTTGTTATACGTACTCTGTAGGCATAATTTTGTTTTGCCTAATTTTGTAATTAAAACCTGATATTTGAATGGCAATAATTTTCAAAAAATTAACACAAGACGAGAATCAAAATCAGAGTACGACTTTTGAAATCTCAACTCATTTTGTTTTCTGTATTTTTTTTTTAATTACACCCACGAAAGTTATTATTAGTAAACTTATAGTACATTTGTACTGTGGGTAGACAAATGATTTTTTCCCTTTTATATCAATTATATATATATATATATATATATATATATATATATATATATATATATTTATGAAAAAAATTGAATGACTAGAACAGAGATTTAATTAAAAAGGTTTTAATATAAACACACTACTAGTTTCGGCCTGTAACAGCCTTCTTCAGGTGACATTATAAAAGAAAAAACACTAAACATTGAGGGTTAAAAGACTATGAACAACATAGACATCTTTATACATAATTAGCATGAAAACGTTGTAGTTGTATTTGAAGATGTTCTTTCATTTGTTGCATTGTTGGGAGAGTGCGTGCTTGCTGCATCACGTGAACGCCAGTACATGATTACAGCTGAATGACTATCTGGGAGGTTGTAGCTTAAGTTGTTATTTAGATGAACAGGATTGAAGATGATTTCTCTCTATTCCACAATTTTTCTCTCTATTTCGTCACTGCAACGGAAGATGTTTGTAGATTTTTCCCAGCAGACTTTGTGACTTTGGTTATCATCATTAGGATTAGCCGAGAAGAGGATATGACTTGATAATGCACTTGCTCGCTGTCTCTTGTAAGTAATGTCTCTCATGTGTTCTTCCATACGCATTTCTACAGATTTGTCTGTCTGACCGAAATAAGGAATATCGCAGTCACATAATATTTTATATACGCCAGGGTATTTGAGTTGATGATGAATTCTGATGAATATCAGAACCTTGTTCACTCCACTTCCAAAGATCCGTTCCTTAATTAGCCACCCAAAACCTTGTCATCATCAACTCAAATACCCTGGCGTATATAAAATATTATGTGACTGCGATATTCCTTATTTCGGGCAGACAGACAACTCTGTCGAAATGCGTATGGAAGAACACATGAGGGACATTACTTACAAGAGACAGCGAGCGAGTGCATTATCAAGTCATATCCTTTTCTCGGCTAATCCTAATGATGATAACCAAAGTCACAAAGTCTGCTGGGAAAAATCTACAAACATCTTCCGTTGCAGTGACGAAATAGAGAGAAAAATTGTGGAATCGAGAGAAATCATCTTCAATCCTGTTCATCTAAATAACAACTTAAGCTACAAACTCCCAGATAGTCATTCAGCTGTAATCATGTACTGGCGTTCACGTGATGCAGCAAGCACGCACTCTCCCAACAATGCAACAAATGAAAGAACAGCTTCAAATACAACTACAACGTTTTCATGCTAATTATGTATAAAGACTGTCTATGTTGTTAATAGTCTTTTAACCCTCAATGTTTAGTGTTTTTTCTCTTATAATGTCACCTGAAGAAAGCTGTTACAGGCCGAAACTAGTAGTGTGTTTATATTAAAACCTTTTTAATTAAATCTCGGTTCTAGTCATTCAATTTTTTTCATAAAACTATGTATGTTAACCGAGTCAATGATCATTCTGTCATATATATATATATATATATATATATATATGATAGTCCGTTGTATTTACTCGGTATGAAGATATGTTCATATTTTTTACTGACAGAAATCCGAGAATTAGACAAACGATTAATTTTATTTAAAGCACAACATGATGAGATTCAAGGACAATTTCTATAGACTCGACTATGAGGCGTTCTACCTCCTCGTGGCATATATGAAGTTTGATGTTGTGGTCCAATTTATCTCATGTTGGCGGCCTTCACTATTTGTGTTCACTGAGAACAGGATATGGCTTAAGAGGGTGCTCGCTCTGGTTCTGTTGTAAGCAGTGGCGAATTCTCCATGCTTACTATGCTTACTGCGCAAGCTCATTAATTGAGAAAGAAGTAATATTTATTTGTTAATAAATGCATGCATTTATAAGCATTCCATTTAGGCTTTTATTTTTGTAGACAGAAGACGTTTTAAGCTTGCGCGGCAATAATTGTGCTTTGCGTTGTGTATCGAAGGCCGACGCTAGTCAAGCTACCTTGGCTTGCTCGGTTGTGGGAGCATCAAGGTCCTCGCTTCAGCACAGTGATTTCATGCGCGCGCATAGCCATTTCCGCTCCCTCCACGTCATCTCACCCTGTTGATTAAACACGGGCCATACGCAGTCAAAGTAGCTCTACCCAATGAGCTTCAGCCAGCTTTTACAAGTGTGGGTGTTGCTTGGGAAAAATTAACTTACCACCAACTTTTTATGACGATTTTATTGACCAGTTCATAAAGAAGAACTGTAGGGTAGAATTTGTATTCAAGTAGCTAAATTGAAAAAGATAGAATATCATTTATAAAATAAATGTTGTATTTGTATGATTAAATGTACATAAATTTCTAAATATGTACATAGTTTTAAATGGTCAGTAATTTATTATTACGTTAATCAGACTTCAATCACACCCCTCATTCCCTGAATGATAACAAGATCATGCGTGAATTTCAAGACCAGTATTCACCCCTGGTTGTAAGCAATGTCCCTTTGATGTTCCTCGAGACGGAGGAGGATAGACTTCTTAGTTTGGCCATAATATGGTTTCCCGCAGTCACATGTGATTTTATACACCTCTAGAAACTGAAGATGGTTGTGAGCCTGTTTGGGTTTGCTTAGAATTCATCTGAGTTTAGGAAGGGTAGAAAAGCACGTTTTTATGTCAATTTTTTTCAAAATTCTTCTTAGTTTCTGGGAGAAAAAGCTGATGTTCGGCAAAGAGATATAACTTTTGGGATTATCCTGTGTTTCTACGCTGTTTTGATAACGCCGGTATAGTTGTTTATTAACAGTTTTTGAAGAGTAGCCATTATTTGCGAAGGTTCTTTTTCGATGTTGTAGTTCATTTTTTAGCTCTTCCTCATCTGACAATATAGACCTGGCAAGATGCGCAAGAGTGGAGATGATACCCAACTTCTGTGCTGGACAGCATGCAGGTATCTATCTATCCGTGTGCGTTGATTTTCTCAAGATCGAGATTTTTATGAAGTCAGACATCTTAGTAACTTTAACGTCTAAAAAAGGCAGAGATCCATTTTCTTCAATTTCTATGATTAGTTTGATCTCTGGGTGGAAGTTTTTTAAGTGATTTAAAAAAGTGTGAAGATTATCTATACCGCATTCCCAAATAAGGAATATGTCGACAACGTATCGGAGCCATATTTTAGTGTAGCAGAGGAGATTGCCTAGTATTGGAGACAGGGGGCTACCCATTGCCAGTCCCTTATTTTGTTTATAAATTTTTCCTTCAAACTCAAAGTAGCCTGAGTTAACACAATGTGATAGCACAGCAAACATCTTTTATGAGATCTTGTTGCTTAAAATAATAACCTCTTGAGTTGGAATGTTTGTGAAGAGTGCTACCAGGTCAAAGCTCGACATGATATCTGAATTCTTGAGCTTTATATTTTTAATTTTACACACGAAGCCTTTTGAGTTTCTGATGTAAGAATGAGAATTTCCTGCAAAATCTTTTAAGGATGATGCTAGATATTTTGATAACCTATATGTAGGTCAGTCAATACTTTCAACGATAGGCCTTAGTGGAGAATTTTCCTTGTGTACCTTCGACAAGCTATGACGTGGTAGCACTCTTTACAAATCTTCCAACTCAGGAATTTCTTAATATTTTAAGCAAAAAGATCTCAAAAAACATGTTTGCTCTGCTATCATATTGTGTTAACTCAGGCTACTTTGAGTTTCAAGGAAAAATTTATAAACAAAATAAGGGATTGCCAATGGACAGCCCCCTGTCTCCAATACTAGCCAACATTTTTTTTCGAGGATTTCGAAGAAAAGGCAATCTGCTCTGGAACATACACTTAAGCCTAAAATATGTCTCCGATATATTGACGACATATTCCTTATTTGGGAGTACAGTATAGATAATCTTCATACTTTTTTAAATCACTTAAACAACTTCCACCCAGATATCAAACTGATCATAGAAATTGAAGAAAATGGATCTCTGCCTTTTTTTATACGTCAAACTTACTAAGATGTCTGACTTCATAAAAATCTCGATCTTGAGAAAATCACGCACACGGATAGATACTTGCATGCATCCTCACACCACTATCCAGCACAGAAGTTGGGTATCATTTCCACTCTAGCGCATCGTGCCAGAACATCTAAAAAGAACTTTCGCAAATAATGGCTACTCTTCAAAAACTATTAATAAACGACTATATCCCCGTCATCAAAGCAACGTAGAAACACACGACAACCCCAAAGGTTAAATCTCTTTACCGTACATCAGCTCGCTCTCCCAGAAACTAAGAAGAATTTTGAAAACATTTGACATAAAAACGTGCTTTTCTACCCTTCCTAAACTCAGATCAATTCTAAGCAAATCCAAACAGGCTCACAACCATCATCAGTTTCCAGGAGTGTATAAAATCACATGTGACTGCGGGAAACCATGTTATGACCAAACTGAGAAGTCCATCCTCCTAAGTCTCGAGGAACATCAAAGGGACATTCCTTGCAACAGAACTAGAGCAAGCCATATCCTGTTCTCAGTGAACACAAATAGTGAAGGCCGCCAACATGAGATAAATTAGAGAACAACATCAAACTTTCATATATGCCATGACGAGGTAGAAAGCCGCATATTCTAGTCTAAAGAAATTGTCCTGGACTCTCCTCATATAAACAGTAACCTGAGTTATAATTTACCGAAATTCATTTAGCTCTGCTATTAAATACTGGAGGACTCGTGAAGTCACACGCTCACAGATGCCTAACAATAGAACTTTAGCCCGGACTGTAGCTACAGTTCCAACTTAACCGAAGTTTATAGTCGATTTAGTAGTGGTACAATGTTTCTTTGTGGTGTTTTTTATTTTGCTTTCAATGTTCTCACGCCTGAAGAAGTCGGCTTTCCGACGAAACATGTTGTGCTATAAATAAAATTAATCGTCTGTTTAATTCACGGATTTCAGTCAATAAAAAAATATGGACACCCAAGGTAAAAAACATTTCGCATCTTTCTCTCATCCGGAGATACTTAATTAATAAGGTCAAAGCACCTTGTGGCAACTTGCATAGGTAAAATTGATAAGCTCTGTATTACTTAAACCTTGGTATTTCAGGGTCTGCCTACTTACTGATGAGACCTCAATAAAAGTTGAAACCGGTCTGGGTAGTGACCCCCACCCATAATAATGTATAACATCATACATCTCCTAGGAGATGTGTTTTACATTTGTGGGAAATACTAAGGAAAGTGATCGGAACTTAATTCATCTTTACCACAAGTAGCCTTGGTGTTGCACCACCACCATAAGTCTTGAAGCACGCTCAGGTGCAAACTTGACTTACTTGTCTGTTTGCTTACTTGGAAAAAGGATTAAAACCAAGGTTATAAAATTACTTGGTATCTTTAACACACACACACACACACACACACACACACACACACACACACACACACACACACACACACACACACACACACACACACACACACACACACACACACACACACACACACACATATTGTAATTTTTATTTATTTTTATATACTCCGGAAATCCTGCTCTAGAGACCAAACATGGATCTTTTTCAATCTACTGCAGGCCTCCAATAAGTGGTCTCACACTGGGCGATGAAATTCATTTCCCATCTAAAGGCAATTACAAAAATCCTTGCCCAAGGTAGGATTTGAATCCGCAATTAGCTGGAAGGATAACGGTACGCTAACCACTCGGCTAACCATGCCGGCTATAGACATACTTATATAAATTTGTTTTGCATAATATTTTCATGGTAAATGATCATAGTTAAACTAAATTTGAAATGACTCGATAAACTTTAATACGTTCCTAAACACTGATTTTAATAAAAGTCCTATTGATTATTCCCACTGGCTGGATGCTAGTGGGAATAATCAATCAGTTCGAATCATTTCATAAAATGTTATCAATAACAATTATCAGTATGAAATCAATAAATCTTTGAACTTCATTATCAATGCATTTTATCCTGCTCTACTTTTAATTCCTTTTTGTCTTAAAGACTAAATTATTTTTGCATGAGATTTCAACTGATCGTCAAAGCAAGGCAACATTGGTCCTAGTAATTATGTTTCTTAAAAAATTAAATGACTTCATGGAGATACCCGTTTCACAACAACAACAAAAACAATAATAATTTTTTTAAAGTCTAATCAATAATCTATGAAAAACACCACGTTACAAAGATACATAAGATGAAACTTTTGCAAAGAAAGAGATGAATGACATTTTAATTATACCTTTCCTAAAGTAATGTGTAATGTATACACAGGGCGACCCCATACAAGTATTTTAATATGAACAGGAATTATAGAGAGTTACCGGTATTTCATAACAGTCATCAAATTATAATTGAATAGCAATTTTATACTTGATTTCAAGATCGAGTAAAAGGGTATCAATTGGATAGGAAGAACGCTAACAATAATTATTTATTTACTCATAATCCATGACATTATTGCTGTATATATATGAACTATACCTGTGTATTTTGTCATCAGTTGGCTTGATATATATATATATATATATATATATATATATATATATATATATATATATATATATATATATATATATATATATATATATATATATATATATATACACCCAACCCTCCCACCACGCACGCACGCACGCACGCACACACACACACACACACACACACACACACACACACACACACACACACACACACACACACACACACACACACACACACACACACACACAAATCAGTGGTCTGTGAGAAAAGATGAAGAAATCTTCTGTTTCTTGAATAGCTAATTATAGTCTGTAGAAAAGACTGTGAGTGAACGAGACTATTCCGAAGCACATGGGGAAGGATGAAATTAAAGAGAAGCATATCATTTTAACACAATAGTGTGCTCTCTCCAACGAACGCGTGTGTGATAGCTCCATTAGTTCTCGAGTAGTGCTATTTGAGTGACGGAACAACGAGCGGTGGTAAAATTTTATTTTAAACTGGGCAAATCATCCTCAAAAACATTTAATAATCTTAAAGCGGTGTATGAGGATGACTGCCTGTCATGTGTTTAGTTTTTCAGTGGTTCACACAATTTTGAGATGGCAGAAAGTCAATAAAAGACGATCTACGACAAAAGCCTGCTTCGGTTAGGACTGTTGAAAATATGGAAAAAGTTCGCAGGCTCATAACAGCGATTTTCGACTCATCACTTGGATGATTTGGACAGAAATTAAATATCAGAAAGGAAGGAGCTCCTGAAATTTTGCTGGAAAATTTCGCGAAAAGGATGATTTGTTTGCGATTCATATCACATTCTTTTACCTCCTAGCAGAGAGAGAGAGAGAGAATTGTGTTGCATGCAATTTAGTTGAAATGCTTGAGCAGGATCATGCCATTTTAGAGAGGACTGGTGATGAATCGTGATACTTCCATGCGATCTGAAAACAAAACCGAAAAGCCTGAAATGCTATCGCCGAAGTCTCCGAGACGACAAAAGGTTCGACTGCAAAAATCTTGAGTCAAAACAATGCTGGTTGTTTTCCTCGACATTCATTGAACTGATATCGTTCACAAGGAATTTATTCCGGAAGGCCAAAGGGTTAACAGTCAGTACTATTTCGGTGTCATGCAACGTCTGAATCAAAACGGGAGCAGTACCAAAGAAACAGTTGGATATTGCTACACCACAGTGCAATGTGCCATGACACACAGTGAATGACCAAATCTGGCGATCTAAATGCGAAGGTTAGAAAGCAGACCATAAATAGTAATTTGCAGAGCAGATCATTTTATCACCTCGATATTATTTACACCTTCATACCACCATATCCGAATTACCTCCAAGCAAAACCTTCAGAGTGAATAGTTTGACATGTGGATCAGTAAGCGTCCTGATTCGTTATTTTCACGTTCGGTTTCCGTTTGCTATCTAGTAGCCGGCCTGCATAAACCATTTTACTATTTTGTTTCCTGATAGTGTATTTAGCACATCGTTGAAGGGTGTCACTAGAGATGCATATAAGTAAAGAAAGGAAATAAGCTTACGCTGCGCATGTTGAAAAGGAGACTGAAGTAATTAATTAGGTCGAGGCCACTGAATTCTTGGCAGATAGCATAAATGAAGGATTGAGAAGAATGAAATAGGTAAATTCCAGCAGAAGAAGTGCATGAAGAGACAAGCGGAAATTAAAACAAGTATACTGATGGAATAACAGAATTAAGAACCTGAACCAGTCGAGTTAAAGGGGAGAAAAGCATTTTAAAATTTATAAAGAAGAGGTTAAATGTCAACCGGATTGTTTATAATGAAAGAACGAACTACCGACCGAAATAGTTCAATAGGAAAAGTTAAGGCTGAGTTAAATTTACATATAAATTAGAGAATGGTGTTAAATGAAACAAGAAAATGGTATACGGATATTAACGAAATACAGAAGAAAAAGAAGCAATGAGGAGCTAGATATTTTAATAAATGGACATGGAGACCTGGTGACCGCCGTCAGAAGAGACATTAGGATTCTTTGGTAGCAATATTATTTTAGAAATCTGTCATAGATGAAATTAGGGATGAAATAAACCGGAATATGGGGATAAATCTAACAAATCTGGTACAAGTGAAATTGACATTGAAAAAGAGATGAATAATAGAAAATCTTTCGAGGATAGCGATTTTCCTGTTGATCTGATCAGAGCTACTAGTAGTTTCGAAGTGAAATTTTTTTGACATCCTTACACTATCTGGGAAAAAGATACCTATGATTGGACAAATGATAATTATCCTAATATATATAAAGCAAGAATCAAGGACTGCATGTAGTAACTATAAAGGAATAATATTATTGTGTCACTGCAAATACTTATGAAGGATAATGGCAAAAATTAAGAGATAAAGTGAGGGAAGAGCAGCTTGGCTTTAGAAAAGTGAAATTAACTGTTGATTTGATTTTTGTTATAAGAGAAATGGAGAGACAAGGGATTGCAGCATTTCTGGATGTGAAAATAACATTCGATTGCATTAAATAAGAAAAGTCTAGGAAAGTTTGAAAAGATTGGTTTAAGAAAATAATAAGAAATGATTATCAAGAATATGTAATGAATCGCCAAGAAATCAGCTTTTCTCTATTGGTATTCATTGCGAACATTGTGAACAATTGCTGAGATAACATGATCTATTTCAATTATTTTCCCACACAGGAATGCCACCTTTATTCTCAAGGAATTTGTATTCCTAGTGGTATACATACTTGTATATTTACTACACCTTGTTCGAATATCTTGATTTCATATATTTTTTTTAAAAATCTAAACATAACGAAAGGAAAAAAGTACATTGTTACTATTGGAGAACTGAAAAGATAAACTCTCACGTCGATCAATTTTTCCCTAATTTGTTTAATTTTAGGTCCAACGAGATGGCTACATTCTCTTCAATAAAGGAAAAATCGACTATCAGTATCCCCTTCACTTCCCATCGAAATCACTAGACGTTAATAGAGGAGAAGAGGACCCCTCCTTCATTGCACCATGGTTTAGTCAACAGAATATTGCTTCAGAAATTCCTGGTAAGTAACTGTTTATTCTTTTAAAGCTGAAAAAAATCTTTACACTGCAGTATAAGTTGTGTCCCGTTTAATTGAAAGTTACAGTATGCAGGCATCATGTTTCAAATGTTTCCGTTATACCAGATTGGCCATAAAATAGCTTTCCCTCTTTGGAGGCATCTGTAGCTAAAACCAATAAACGGAACGAGATCAAATTTTATATCGAGACTTTTGAAGGCATGGGGAGATGATTTCCGCGAAAAAAAAAAAAGATTTAATACCAAAAGTCGCCGATAGGGGAAATTTTGCGCTGGCGGAGCCAAAAACACGCGGATAATTACATTGAAGGCAGATAAAATGGAATAATAACATTTCGACGGGTAGGCGACAGCCGCGTCACTCATTCCAGCTGGATATGTGGCGCACAATGATAATAATAATAATAATAATTAAACTAAAACAACAACTTGCGAGAGACACAGAAATTAACGTAGCGATTGAACTCACAGGAAATAATGTTTTATTCATCAGAATCATTTCCTGTGAATTGAATATAAAATTTGGTCTCATTCCGTTTATTTATTTTAGCTACAGATGCCTCCAAAGAGGGAAAGTTATTTTATGGCCAACCTGTATATTTCCACATAGAAGTAAACATAGAACTCAACATTAAAACTTATTGGTACGTGCAATATTATTCTAAAATTTTGAGATTTAATTCCAGCTCTCTCCCTCTTGATATCAAAATAAAATTTTAAATGCATTTGAGGACGATACTAAATGGAGGTAAATATAAAGTTTTTCGGCCTGGCTTCAAGCGAATAATGTCAATGAATGTCTAGAAAAAAAAATAGTAATAAAAATAAATAGGTGACAGATGATTTCTCATCGTCAATTTTTGAAATAGGTGTATGCATATTCTTAAGTGTATAGATCAGAAAAGTCAATTTCTGTGACTTCGCATTTACCGCGAAAATCTGGTAACTGTGTGTGCGTTGGAGACCAATTTAGAGAAATGCTTCGTCTTCGCGAATATGTACGAATTCGAGCCTAACAAAAACATTTTATTTTTAAATCTAATTAAATTTTACGGCCAGAAAATATAATGAGTGAATTTATAACTTCCGCTATATTTATAATGGTGGAGGTTTTTTGGTGTTCTTTAATTCTAAAAAAACATTTTATAAAAGTCAGTATATTAATCCACATTTTCAAAAATCTTATTCGCGAATCGATGAGCTGTCATAGCAGTGGAGTTCAGGACTGCCATCTCGAAGGTAAGACCATTATTTAATAAGAGTTTCCAACTTCAGTTATTCAATATACAAGGTTCCGACACACATGCATTAATAAATTAAGATAAACACAGTTTAATGTATCTTTGAAATGACATTTTTACAGATTCTGGGGTATATGCCCGAGAAGTAGATATCCAAAAACGAGAAGATCCGATACTTACCGACAGGATTATCTTGGACTTTCAGGAAGGGATGATTGGAGCAAGCGACTTCAAACCTACATATGCACTCATTGTTACATGGAAGAATGTCACAATGGCAGGCATGAGGAGAGACAAACCGTTACTGGTAAGTCTGTATATTAATATTAAGTAAAAATGTAAACTCTTGGAATGTTTTATTTATTCCTCTATTCTTCCCTCTTTTTTGCCCTTTTTAGTAAAGATGGCAAATTAAACATAGAAACAGACAACATAATTAACAAAGCTGGTAGAGTAGGGAGGCAACTAGATAAATTTATATGGAATAACACACAAATCAGTCAAAACACGAAATTAAGAGTGTGTACAAGAGCGTTTAAATCAATTTTAACTTGTGATCTGGAAGCCAGGTTAGAAATAAAATGCTGCAACCAACGAATAAAGACCACAGATACGAGAGTTCTAAGAACAATTGGGGTGCCAGTGCATGAATGACAGTATATCAAATTTAGGATATTAAGTAAGAACTTGACATTATGAGCATTCAGGAATGTATTAGTAGAGCTAATCTCAGATCAGTTAAATAGAATGGGAGAGGGAAGGTTAGCAAAAACAAGTATTCTTTGCCAGGATGGATGGAATAAGACCCAGAAGAAGACCAAGTTCTAGGTGGATTGATACTGTAAGAGTATCTTAGAAGAAGACAGAAATATAAGATATGATAATACTGAAGACTATCATAATCTCCTGTATATCTCCTGAGGGTACATGTCAGTAATTTGATGATGTTTTCACTGTCAGGGATGATAAAACTAAATGGCTACTGGAGCTCACAAGCCCATCATAAAAGCTGAGAGGAGATGATTAAAAAATTCCTTTAATATTTTAAATGCTATTGACATTAATTGCCCACGCATAGGATTTTGTGATATCACGGCTTGAAATCATCGATGCTTTCTGAGCAAATTGGTTATTTTTAATTATTTGAAGCATTTTGCCGCTGCTTTTATGACTTATGTAAACTGCATAAGGCAAACTTGAACATTTCTATCACGCATTAGGGTGCATGGTCTCTTAATAAGCAACTTTACTTCTTATAAATCTAATTTGGGTAAGAACAGAGTGCTTAATCTTAATTTAGTATGTTGACACTACGAGTGTTCCCTGGACTATTTCATCTGTTTTTCGAAGGAATAGGAATATGGGAGGGAATCCTTATTTTGGGGAACTGAAAAACACTTTCATCTCTGTATGAGATCGGTTAACTGCCTTCAGATGAAAAACTCTTAAGGAACGTTTCTCCTATAGGCTGTATTACAAAAGCATTATTCATTTAGAACTGTAGAATATAATGGGAGTACAGAATGACGTCCTTTGAGAATATTCTAATTGTATTGAGTAGAAGTTGAGTCAAACATGCAAGCAACTTATTTTGTGAAGCTACCTTTAATTGATGCTACTTCTGCTAACCAATATGAATAGTACATAAAATCTTTCATAAAGAATCTTTTGAACAAATTTTTTAAAGAATGTTTGAACAAAGAATTGATGTATGTAATTTAAGCTTTCCCAACTTTATTGTTTGACGTATTTAGCGTCATGAACATTTCAGAGACACAAATGAAATATGAATCTTTAATATGTTATCCTAATTTTTGAAAGGAGGAGACAATGTTCTGGCTTCTAAGACATTCTATGGATAAAGTGTTGTTTTTATGGTCCGAAAAATCACGGAAACAGACATTTACCAACATAAGAAGGCAATGAAAGAAGGCCTCTCTATCTCCAGATATCGAAATATTGTTGAACGACATCGACTCTGTATCACGGCACTGTCATGAAGGAAGATCATTTCAGGCTGTAGCAACGTGTCGTGATATGATGCGGCATTGACAACGCTGCTTTTAGGCGGGGAATAGACCAAAATGATTTCTTTGTTGTTCGGAAAATCACATCAGTCACCTGCAGTCACAAGTTCTCGGTTAACTGAATTTTTTTTTTCCATCACCATTTGATGTGACACTCTAAGAAGTACAAATTTTCACTCCTTATGACACAGAGATGAATAGAAGAGAGGACAAGTTTGAATTTCATAACAGATATTGTACATTTTTATGATAATTTCGAAGCAGATTAACACAGCGGGAGGGTAAGGGCTATGAGATTCAGAAATCGTCCTTTAGAATCCAAACATTGTGCCTTTCCATGCACTATTATAGCCTTATAATAGTGACATGGAAATTATTATAAACCTTCATTATAGCAGAATAGTCGTCTCACATTTAATGATGAAAATCGTCTACCACCAAACAACATTCACAAACATCCACTGCAGAATTTAAACACACAGATTCCAAAGCAGAGATGCTAATCCACTCAGCCAACCAAGTTGGCAAAATATTTTTCACCTCGTTTCCTTCAGGAAATATATGAAAAATACATTAAAGATTAATATTCCACTGTTAAGTTCTGAAATTCTCGTAACATTACAATATATAAAATAAAAAAGTTGCAAATGTTTTGGATTTACTTTTAATTACACGAGCTGAGAACCTGATCCCAAATTATGTAGCTGAGAAACAATTTTTCATTTGATAAGTGACATAAAAGAAAATTCTAAATTTTACTGCGAAAAGTTTTAGCGCATTTTTTACTTTCATCTTCCTATATCTGCACCTTAATCTGCTGGAAGTTCATCCAGACCAGTCGATAACTTGAGTAATATTGTATATATCTGAATAGCTAAAATCATATGTATTAATGATTTTCATCGTCCTCATCGTATGTTACCCTTTCGCGCAGGCCTACACATTTTACCGCGTCAGCTTCCGTAACCGATAATCCCGCGGAATAGGCTGGTTGCTCCTTATTCCCGGTAGTATCCCATGCCTGTCGAAATGTGTGTTCACGGGGCCGGTTTGCCTGTTTTGACGGAGGAAAAACCACAGGATAAACTGCGGGGGGGACCCTGCTGTCCACGCCCAAGACCGACTAAGTTGGCTATGGCTGAGGAAGATTCTTAAGCTCTTATAGGCATTGTTTTCCATTATTTTCCTTCTCTATGACTCATGAGGGAAATATATATAGGTGCTTTCTCAATATTGTTTCTTCATTAATTTACGGCTTAGAGTGGATACGGGTTAGTAAATTAGTATTAGAGATCTGAAGTGGCTTTAAAAATTCCATATTTGGTATATTCGGTTTCCTGATTAATTAACTTGTATCCCACAAACAGTACTTATTTAATACAGGTGTATACCCTCTCGTGAATGAGATTCACATAAAAAATATAACACCAATTCATTAATATTACGGAGAGTATGTTAAGGAACTTTTTAGCAGGTATTACAAACTGAAGAATAAGTTTTGTTCAAACAGCCACTTTTATGAACTTCATGTTAAACGAAGAAGTTATGAGTATTCCATCCCTTCACATCAATTTATACTACTTGTGAACTTCGGAGTGCTCCACTTAGAAATGGTGAGATTATTGTGGAGATACCTAAATTTAAAGCAATACTTTCTAAAGCATTACGATGCCACTGACATAATACGAGGCATTACGATGCCACTGACATAATACGAGGCATTCCCTAAACCGACATGATACGACGTCTACTTCAATTGCCTAAATTTTGGATGCGAATCATATGGGCAATTTCATTTGGATAAAACTAATATCTGAAATAACTATTCTTTTCTACAATGAAAACAGAAGTGTTATTGTACGATATTAAGTTAAAAAACATTCTACTCACGTAAATCATGACTGACGATCATTAAGAAATGAATACAGTATATGAAAATGTTTGATATTTTTCAATGGCAGCTTTTGAAAATTGCTAATGCTACAACCAATCTACGTATCTTCGATGCTTATGTAATATTTCGTTCAGATTTTCCAATATTGTTTGAATCGACACTACATAAGACGTTTTGGCTACTAAGGTTAGAAAATTCATTCTGTTGAATTTCCTGTAGAAAATCGTGATTTATCAGCAATAATTTTCAACAAAAATAACGAACTATAGCCAAGTATCACTATATCTCTTGGGCCGTATATCACCAAGACACAGATTACATGATATGATATTAACTCCAGTCTACTGTTTTACGGCTATGCACTTTGCACGTAACCCAGTTTAATAATAGTATTTATGTTGCAAATTAATTCTGTATAATGTTATACGTTTTTCCTAATGCTACATTCTTTCTATTTTCTTGCTATTATAGACCAATACTTACCAGCTGGTCCTAGCAACAAATGAAATCCAAACTTATGTTATGTTCAATTATGACCAGATACAATGGATCACCCACGAAGATACTCAATCTGGGAAAACGGGCAAACCTGTTTTTGTAAGTAATTAGGTGTATAAATATGTTGAAAAAAATTAAAGGAAAAGAAAACTGCTAATAATAATTAAATAATAGCTTGCATATATAGTAATACCTCAAATTAAGCTCATGCGTTCTGCAATAAAATCAGGTAACTCGAATTTCGTATAATTCAAGAGATTTCCAAGATTACTGGAAACAGAAAGAAAGAAAAACATGAAATTAGTTTCATGAAAGCTTTATAATGTATTTTTTTAATTAAATGCCTAACGTAATTTAGCATGATGTGAAATTTTAAGCGCATAAACCAAAATAGAAACAGTAAATTAAACTGACATCAGATAGCTACCGATTCTTCATCTTCACTTCCTATTCGACATGAAGACATCGAAGCATTGTTATTAAAGAGGGTGTCTAACGTCTGCTGCATGCATGCAGTGGTAAAGTAAAGTAGTGGCCTTCTTTCTTTCTTTCCTTTTCTTTGAAGATTTATTACAACTCAGATGGCAGGGTTCACTGAATTCAAACAAAAATCGTAGAAAACGGGAAAATTAAAATCCCAAATTAAGCGGGTAGAAAGAGTTCTGGCAATGAGCGAAGGTCACTAGCACTGTTTATAAGGATTTTTCATATAACTCTCCAACAAAAACAGAAATTTCTGAACATTCACAAAAATCGCGCATAACTAAAGTAACCTGAGGTATTACTGTACTTTATTTCAATTGCAATTCACCTTAATCCATTAATTCAACTCTGATATCAAAGGAGATTACATGTTATTGATGTTTGTTGTATACTTATAAAAATAAAACAATCATAGAATATTTGAAAATAAAAAAAATTAAAGTAACTTAATACCCCTCTGTTATTTTATAATATTATATTATATTAAAATTTCAGTTCAAGATCTAAGTTATTGTATGTTATTTTCTAAATATAGGAAATCGATTCTCTAAAGTAATTAGCAATTTAGTCCATGCAAGATTCCAGCTGGTCAAAGTGAAAACGTAAAATTAACAGAGAACTGGTGGACGTTTTAAAAATGCAGAAAGTGTAGACAAGGTTGTTTGTTTTCCCTCCTTTATGCTCAATCCTTACAGTGAAGAACTTTTTAAAAAAGTATTGAACTGGAGGGAATCCCTCCAGTTCAATACTTTCAATAGGAGACAAAAATAGGAGGAAATGTGAATAACATTTCATATGCAGCTGATAGTGTATTGATTGCTCAGACTTGCAAAAAAAATCTAGTAAATAAATAAATAAAGTAAAAAATCTGGCCTTATATTTAAATTTAAAAAAGCAACAACTATAGTAATGATATGTAATGATATTAAGTGCAGAAAATCGATAAATTTCAAAACTTGCAAATAGAAGTAGAAAAGCAAATTATATCACAAATAAAATATTACACTTATTGAGAACATATAATTACATAGGATGAAAAATACAAAAGAAAGATTAGGAGAATGACAGAAATTAGAAATCAGCCTTGAAAAGAATGAAAAACATACAGTACAGCCATCAAGAGAAATTACCCATAACAAATATAGACTAAGAATGAGCACGAATATGGACATTAAACAAAAAAGATGTAACATGGACTGATGCTTTTAAGGTATTGGTTTAAATGGAGAAATATCTCATTACACCAAAAGAAGAAATATTGAAATTTTGGAGATAATGAGTGCAAAATGTGCATAATAAAGAACATACAGAAAGAAAACTATCATAGATGAAAGTTTTCAAAAAGATTTATTAGTTGGGGAAAAAAAGAGGAATCAAAAAAAAAAAAAAAAAAGAACACAACAACATCAACAACACACTACTCCAAACACAGAGGATTTAGGCACCTGAACTCAACAGAGTACAAAAGATCATCCGAGTACGGGACCGTATGGAGATCCATGATAGCCAACATCCTGGATAAGATGCCACATTACTGACAGACATCTTATTGTACTTGGTCAAAATATGCATTTGAAAAAGCGCAATAAAAGGACCATTTACGATTCAAAGAGCATATTAAAATTAAAGATGATATAAAATATACAGTTCTGAAGTTCAGAAATAAAAAGATGAAAGAAAGAAAAAATAAAGAACTTTCTTGCTTTCAAAGCAACTACAAGTTCTGAATAACTTTCAGCTATCTGAGAAAGTTGACACTATCTTGTCCATTCCAGGATAGTATGAGTTGAGTCCCATGCTGCTCCAGGACACAGGTCAAGCAGTACATATGGTAATTGGGTACAAAAAAAAAGTAGTACCCTTGGACGGGTGAATCGAACCCCATGTCTCTTAGGTAGAGAACGGATACACTACCCACTTGGCCAAGCAGACAGCCAATTCAGATAGAAACGGGCCCAGTAAAGTTTTATGGCTTCTTTTATGTCTTCATTTGAGAAATTTAGTTCTTTCTTCAATGAAATATGTTGAAACTTTCATAGAGAAAGTATATTCCTTCTAAAGTAATGGGAGCGTTGATAAGGTTTGAGTAATTTATTCAACGAAGCGTGCTGTGACTTTCATATGAAAAGTGAATCAAGTTACAGAAGTGATTTGAAGGAAGTCAAAATATTCCTTTTCTTTCAGTATTCTGTGATTTTAGATTGCAGGAAGAATGTTTCTGATTGATGTTGCTGTTATAATAAGAAACAATTTTTATGTTAGTTTTATTCATGTACGAATTCAAAAGAAGGTTCTTCCGAAAGCAGGAAAATAAAAGACGATTCTGTTTCATACAGATATCTGCCCATAGGAAATGTATGTATTCTACACCTCTGAATCAAAATATTAGAATAATCAAAGAAAATGTGTTGAATGATTTGCAATTTTAATTTATTGCATAGAAAATAATTGCCAAATATGAATTAACATCATCTAAATATATATTCTGTAGATTATACAACCATTTAAACACATAAAAAAGGTAATATAAATTATAAGAAAAGTGCTATTTGAAAACATTCACAAAATTATAATAATTTTAACGTGACTCAAAATATTAGTATATCCCAAATTTTTCCGATTAGTTTTGAGGAGAGCATAGAAATAGCATTTATTTCAGTAGTTGTGGGACTGACTCGTGTGTGAGGAATGGTTTGGCGTGGATTTCACTTAATCATTTGTTAAACATGGGTCCAACGAGTGACATATCGGAAGCTAAGAAGTTTCGTATGGGATCTCTACACAAAGAAGGCCGAACTCAACAGTTTGTAGCTAAGGAATTGAAATGTTCTCACGCAAGGGTGAGTAGAGTATTGAGACAGTATTCTAACAACCGGATTTTTCAAATTAATCGATGCAGGAAGTAATAACTACATCAAGAGATTGGGGGAAATTTAAGAATATCGTGAATAAAAACCTCTTCCGAAGTGTAAGGTATTTTCACAGGAGATGGAAAGTACTAGGTGTGAATGTCTCTAAATCTACGACGTTGAGACCAGTTCACAAATTAGGTTTTAAATCAAGTGTACCTAAGACAAAGCCGCTAATGCCTTCCAAGCAAAAGGCAACTAGAGTGCGATGGGGTTAGCAAAGAATATTGTGGAGTCCAGAGAGCTGGAAAAACAGTAGCGCACCCAGAGGATGGGCCAAGTGGCCCTGTCCCCCCGAAGAAAAAGGAAAAAACACTAGGAAATTTTCCAAAAATCTTTTCCTAATTAAAATTCTTTTTTTTTTATTTTGTTGTTTTTTTTATTTTTATGTTCTGTCGTGTCTTCTATTGCTATACTACTTATGAACTAGCGATCATTGCAGATGCTCAGTCATAGGTCGTATGCGATATGTAGTGTGTATTCTCAAATCGTCTACTCAACTCTCCCGCCCCCCAAGATTAAATCCTGAGTGCGCTACTGTAGAAAAAGGTACTTTTTAGCGATACTTACTTTCCGAGTCCGGAACACCAATCATATCCTCTCATCCAAAAAACAGCAGCCTGTATTGCCTTGTCATTGACCGTCAGAATGTCATCCGTGGGGCACACATCGATTAGATTTGGGCAACATAAAAGATGTTCGTCAGTTTGGACGTCTCCGCAGTCACAGCTGTCATCATCTGCATAACTCCATTTCATCAGGTTACTTCTGCATCTGGACACTCCCACTTCAGTCCTCCAGGTGCTGTAGGGTAGGTGATATCCCTTGATTATGGAGACTTCTTAAAGTTGAACCGATTCCCTCCACAGAACAAGGCATCACTCCTCAAGTTTATGGATCAATGGTTTAGTTCTTTGCATAAAACTACGCCTCGATTTGAGTGTAGAAGCCGTGATGATATAGCCATACATTGGATGTCTTTCGTCCGTCATCTGCTTTTTTCTCTCCATCTCACCGGCCACTTGACGTCTTATGCCTGGTGGTGCTATGCCTGTTAAGGGATACAGCTTGTTGACTGGGGTTGGTCTTAGGCATCCGGTTATGATCCTAATGGTATCATTTAAAGCCACATCCACGTGTTTCGCATGAGCGGATGCCTCCCACACTGAGGCAGCATACTCCCCTGCAGCAAAACACAATGCCAAAGCCGTCGAGCGAAGTACCTCTGGTTGAGCTCCCCACGTCGTGCCGGTCATTTTTCTTATGATGTTATTTCTTGCATAGATTTTTCCTTTTAGTTCCTGGCAATGTACCTTATACGACAAGGTACGATCCAGCTTAACTCCAAGATATCTGGAGTTGCTGCAGTGTTCGAGGCGTTTTCCTTTCTCCAGACAATATTTAACTGGCGTTTTGCTTCCCTATTGCGCAAATGGAAAGCGCAAACCTGAGTTTTATTTAGATTAGGCTTCAGGCAATTGGTCTCATAGTAATTAGAGAGTATTTCTAAGGCTTCTGTCAACCTCTTCTCAACTTCTTCAAACTTCTTGCTTGACTGCATATAGCTGTGTCGTCGGCATAGATAAACCTCCTCACTTGTGGGTGATTTGGCTGATCGTTAGTATAAATATTGTGGCGCATCGGGGACAATACGCTGCCTTCAGGTAAACCATTCTTCTCATTTCTCCATCTACTTTTCTTTCCTTGCAAAGTTACATAAAATCGTCGATTCCTGAGCATGTTTTTAACTACATTCACGAGGTTAACATCTTTCGTTATTTGGTACAGCTTGAACAACAGTTTCTTGTGATTAGCAGTGTCACAGTCCGCTGAAAGATCAATAAAAGCTGCTCCAGTCACAAGTTTCTTCTCGTAACCATCTTCAATGTGCTGCGTGAGATTCAGAATTTGGCCGCAGTAGGACTTTCCGGGACGGAAACCGGCTTGCTCGGATATAAGTTTCTCGTCAATATTTGCAGCTATTCTTTCCAGAAGCATTCGTTTCAAAAGTTTTATACAAGTGGCAGAGGAGAGAAACAGGGTGAAAATTCTTCGGCTCTGTAGGTTCCTTTCCTGGTTTAAGTAAAGCTACCACTTGAGCTTTCCTCCATAATTTGGGCAACTAGAGATTCTATATACTTATTCATCAATTTCACCAGCCATTGAATAGTTACGGGACCGTAACTATTTATCTGTTCTGTCCGAATGTCGTCCGGACCAGCAGCTCTATTCTCTTTCAGGTGACATATAGCTTTTCTTAGTTCTTCTTCGGAGAACGGAAAGGCTAATGAATTAGTCTCAGCTTCTTTAATACACGTAAGATTGGTTTTCAGTATCTTCTTGTCTGTCCTGCTATTCAATAATAGCAGATGAGCGATCTAGTTTGGCGTGACATCTGTTACGTAAATTGGAGTTTTATTTGGATCGTTGCTTAAATTCTTCACCAGTTTCCATTCTCGTCTGCTGTTCTGTTTCATATCCAAATCCTGCCTAGCTTCATCCATGTCTTCTTTCTACCATCCGTGATTTTTCCCATCATTCTGCAGTGAAAGGATCCTCGTCATATCTGGTTTTATAATCTTTTAGTTGTTCTGTCTGGTCTTCATTAATCCCAGCGATGTATTGAGTTCTGCACCCTCGTGGTATGTGCCGCTGAGATACTATTTTGATGGCATTCACGAACTCTTCATAGTTACTTTGATCCGCTTCAGGAGTGTTTACTATCTGATCGAGATCCTCGCAAATCCATCCCATCTTGCTTTTTTAAAATTAAACCGTCGCTTAAAAGGTACTATCTCTGGATTGATAACGGCTCTGACTTCACAAGTAACAGGTCTGTGCTGAGGTCTTGGTATCGGCTCTTCTACTATCTTCGTCGCTTGCACGGCTACTAGTTCACTGATAAAGATGTTGTCTGGATTATAGCCTCTTCTCCATCTTCCGCTATTGAATGATGGTCTTAACTTGGGGTCGTGGATCAACTTCAGTCCTTCTCTCTCAGCCCAATTTTTCCAGCTCAGCACCGTTCCTGTCAGTCATTTTGTAGCCCCATGTTAAACTCTGACAATTAAAGTCTCCGAGTATTATTTTAACCTTCTGGGCGTTAAAGTTGGCAGGTTCTTTGAAGACGAAATCTTCATTAGGTGGCTTATACCGATGTGATTGCGCAGGACTTGATCTCGATGGTTAATATCTCTATATTATTATGGGATGTCATATGTATGGATTTGATATCCAAGTGTGGTTTAGCAAATATAACACTACCGTATTGCTCGTGTGGTCTCTCAGCTACTAAGTTCATGCCATGAATTTTTGGTCTACTGCTGTTTACCCCTCGATGTGTCTCCTGGATTACCAAAACATCACATTTGCGTGTATCATCACACATGTCTGCTAATAAAACTTCCTTTTCGGATGACAGTCCTTCAATATTTATTGAAGTCGTCTAAAAAGCTAGCCTTGAAGAAAGCCTATTGATCGTTCGCATGATTGTTCCGGTAGCTGAAGGATTAGCCGTTGAGTTAATCACGTACCATACACGTACGTATCCCTTGATGACCCCATAGTCATCAAGGGATACGTACGTGTGTGGCCTCTTAAGCAAGAAGTATTAGATAAAAAATGCATTTACATGCATTTTTTATCTAAAGGGCCCAGGTAGGCTGTGTATTGTGTACGAAAGAGTCAATTCCAAAGTGTACAAATTCTTCAGCACTTTATGTTACCGTTATCGTAAAATTTATGTGATGATGATTTCCTTTTTCAGCAATATTCCGCTTCTTGTCACACTTCCAAGACTAGATGGCTCAAAGAAATTCAAATCAATGTGATTTCTTGGCAAACTCACCATACTTAAGTCTGATTGAGAATTTGTGGGGAATTATGAAGAAACGTCTTCAAGAAGTTTGCCCCAAGAGTGAAAAATTAACTTGTTTCTAGTCTGCAGACCATATGGTAACAAAATTAAGACCATATGGTCATAAAAGCTAAGGGGGGGGGATGCAACAAAGTACTAGTTATCACATTGTTTCCCTTTGACTAATTTTTGTACGTTTATTTTCGCATTAGTCTAATATTTTGAACCACGCCAAATATTATAATTTTGTGAACGTTTTCAAAAGGGTTTTCTTATAATTTATATTACATTTTTATGTGTTTACATATTTATATAATCTACAAAGTGCGTTGATTTAGGTGATACTAATTCATATTTGATAATAATTATTGTCTATACAATAAATTAGAATTGCAAATCATTCAACACATTTTTTTTAAATTATTCTAATTTTTGGATTCGGGGGTGTATTTCATATAGAAATGAGTCTGTATGAAATAGAATCGACCAACAGAATTAATTTGAATAAAATTTGTATTTCGAAAATTTGCCACATTGTAAATGAATGCTTCAATTTCAGATTAAAATTGACATATTTTAGTAGTAAGCTATGAGAAATGATACAAAAGTATGGCTTCTGAATAATATGAAATTCTAAGTAGGTTATCGATGTTAACAGTTTGATAACATTCCTCTACATTTAACTGATTATCAGACTAAACCGAAGACTCATGGCAACTTGACAACGATTCGGTCCTTTACAAATCCGCTATTTGCGGTCATTATAAATTTTTTTCAAATATGCTAATATTTGAAAATATGATAATTAGCATATCTGACAAATAAGTCGCCCATTCTGGATATATATTTGATCTTTATGAAGTGTCTGTAACATAGCCATACAGGAAAAATAATAAAATGATGACGGATTCTAGCAATATGAAACTTTGAATAAAATAAAAGTAAAAATTCTCTATACATCACGGTAATTTTAATTTTGATAGTCAATAGAGAATACTTTTATTCGCAGGGGTTCAGAATACTGCATATTTTGTGAAATCCCTAATTAGCACAAAATATTGCTGTTTACTCAATTATACTTTCTCTTTATTAATAAGTAAATTTTCGATTTTCGAAAATTTACGAAATCTCAAAATTAAAAATTATTAAGTTAGAAGAGTAATCTAATCATTTTTAATTTTGAGATTTCGTAAATTTTCGTTAAAAAAAAGCAAGAAATGCAAGTGGACATCTTTTACTTACTCTAATTTTCTACAAAGCAAAAATTGTCAGGAATTCTTCGAACCTTTAGTCTTATTTTATAAATAGAAGTAAAATGAAAAATTCTACTCTATGAGTCTGCTTAATACTTTCTAGAAGCCTGAAGTAACTTGAAAATGTTCCATGTATTGTCTGTAGAGCAGGTTTCCTTAGTGTACCATAATCCAAGTCCCTTTCACGGGTGCGATTTACATTAAAAAAACGTCAACATTATTTTCACTAATAATAATCGACCTGAATATTTGATATTTCTATTTCGAATATTTGATATAACTATTCCGATAAGTTAGTTAACAAGCATTAGATTTCCTCTTGTAAATTTTTACTCAATATCACTATTTTTAATTAGGTAGGATTCAATGCTGGAAATCGAACAAGGGCATGGGAGTTTAGGCCGTATTCCCAAAACGCGCGACTCACACTTCTTACTGATGGTGGCTACGGTAACGGCATACATGGGAGATATTTCTTTCAAATCGATGAAGAAATATGGCCAGGATGTTGCATTAGAAGAGGTAAAAATGGACTTTTTCTGTTTATTTTCTTATTTTGAAAGGTTAATATTCTCAATAATAACATGATTCTGATATGAAAAAAATAATGACATTACCGTGTGTATATATGTATGATGATGATGATGAACAGCCTATTTTTCTACCCACTGCAGGGTGAAAGCCTCTCCCATTGAGGGAGAGGCTTTTACCCTGCAGTGGATAGAAGTATAAAATATAATATTATTTATTATATTAATAAATTATATTATATTAATAAATTATATCTACCCTATATATATAAAATGATAAGCCGTTTTATGTCACGTTTTTTGAAACTCAGGGGCTACCCTGAGTATCGAGTCTTCAAAATTCGAGTCATCAGAATTCAAGGAGAACCGGCCTACCAGTCCAGAACACGGGGGGTTAGGCGCGGTAGGCGCCGGCGGGCGTAGACCCCCTAGTTATATTATAATTTTATATACTGTATTATATATTATATATGTGTGTGTGTGTGTGTGTGTGTGTGTAAAAAGCACACAACTTAATTTTTTATAACATACTTTATGCCCGATATGTAAAATGAGCGTAATTTTATTACACAAAATGCTGCAGAAATTAACGCTAACCTAATTTCTTGGTAGTCTTACGGACGCTCACTAATTTTTTCTCTACCTTGGTCATAAAGAATCATATTAATGCTGGTAAACACATGTATCTTATCATTAGCAAACATAACATTTGGAAATAAAGAAATGCAAACACTTTCCAGATTTGTAAACTGCGAAGTTCAGAAAATGATCCACTGTTATATGTCCAATGGTAACGTCCCTCTATATATGGCTTAAATCTTTCTGTGGATTGCAAGATTTCTGGTATTTTATTTTTAAAAACTGCAGAAATTAATAAAACATCGCTTATAATTCGATGAAGAATTAAAGAAACTCAAAACTTTGTATTGCTCCCACTGATGCTTTTATGACGCTTTGTGCTATAGTTAGCTCTAATTAACATACAGAATAATACTGTTAAGAGCTTCCAATGCTCTGAGCAGTATTGATGATACCTGGGTTCGAATCCAGGTTAGAATATGAAGAATATTTATAAGTTTTTTTTTGATTCAGTTAATTTGCTTCATACAAAGATGGCAGGACCCCCCCCCCCCTCCAGAAACTACTGTTTTTTATCCCGCAAAACAGGAAACTCGCTAAAAGAACATGGAGAGTTACAAATAAAATATATTCAACAGGTATAAGACTAATTACCTTGTCCTAATAAAAATTAACGTTAAGAAAGCCAATGACACTTGGAAGGCTTGTAAGTAAATAACTGATAAATAACTTGTTTGGTTTTCTAAAAAGCAGATTCCTAAAGTGAAATAAATAAAGACAGAAAAGAAATATTTTCCCATCCAAGGTACTAATGTATTATAGGTTTACGAACTTTTCGCAGGTGGTAGTCACATAAATAATAATAATAATAATAATAATAATAATAATAATAATAATAATAATAATAATAATAATAATAATAATAATAATACAAACTGATCGGCATTTGGAACACAATAGACCTGACATCACAATTATCGAAAATCGACAGGTTTGGATTATCGATATTGCAGCACCCAGTGATAACAACATTAACAACAAAGAACTGGAAAAAATTACTAAATATCGAGATCTGGCAATCGAAGTTGGCCGGCTTAAACACACCAGTCATCCCAATAGTTATCGGTGCACTTGGGGCAACTTCAAAGAAGCTGCCCAACTATCTACAGCAATTAAAAATCAATAAAGTGACCCCATATGACCTACAAAAAACAGCATTACTTGGAACAGTCCATATTTTACGACGCTACCTGACGGATTATTCTTAGATTCTTGGGTAGAATCTAAATTGTTCAGAATCACTAGTCATATTTTTATTTATATGATATCTTGTTTATGATTGTCAATTATGTGAATAAAATAATAATAATAATAATAATAATAATAAAACATTAGAAATCACATTAAGTGTGCCTCAGTTGAGGCAAATTTAATGAGGCCCTTGCCCATAATGCATAGCATCATACATCTCCGCAAGGAGATGTGCTTTGCATTAGGGGTAAATACTAAGAATAGTGATCAGAGCTTATTCCACTTTTACCACGAATTGCCTCAGATTTGCTACACGTGCAGGCGCAAACTTGACTTACTTGTCTGTTTACTTACTGGAAATAGGATTAAAACCAAGTTTATATATATATATAATAGCTTGGTATCTTTAACGTACCCAAGGTAAAAAAACGTTTCTATATATATATATCTTCAGATTTCTTCCTATTTTTTCCTTTATTTTATTTTATTTTATTTCATTTCATTTCATTTTGGTAGAACTGGATCCTAATTGGCCTGATCGACCACGTCTCACTTTCTTTCCACGTTACGCAAACATGTTAGGAGGTACGCTGGTTAATATTACTGGTCCATGTGTCGACAATCCTAAAAGTAATATACGTTGTAGATTTGATACTCAAGAGACAGAAGGCTTTCGTCGGGATATCAACCACATAACATGTATTACCCCGACAGTTATGTACCATGGCTATGTTGATATGTCAGTGGAAATTGATGAAGGAGGATTTCTGTTCTTGGGAAGATTTTACATCCGTAAGTAGCTCTTATTTTTAACGTTAAGAAATTGTCTATGTTTAGCATTTGTTCATATACGTTTATTTGTGTGTGTGTCCACGGGGTGAAATATAATAATGGCAGTAGAGTAAATGGCGAATGTAAGCGAAAGGAAAAAAAAGTACTGCCGCTTGAGTATTAAGAGAAGACTGAGAGCAATTGAAGTTTTATATTTTATACTTCTATAATTTTATAGAAGTATAAAATTAACTATTGTGCACATTAACTATTATATATATTTTTCATATTCGATTAACTGGGAACTTGCTTCATTATGTTATGCAGTGCAAACGGTTTTTCTAAACAAAATAAATAATAATAACATCTTTAATAAGATGGTGTCGTAAGTAGCTGCATGTCTGTCTTGCGCTGATGACTTATATCATAATATAAGTCATCAGCCTTACATTATATATAGTCTTATAATAATTTATATGAATATACAATCGAATGTTATAATAGAAATTAATTTATTTCCTAATTCACTACTAGCTTCGTTTTTCTAGAAGACTTCATCGAGTGCATAAATACATAGAAGAAAAAATAGATACACAAAAAAACAATAATTGGGTACAACACTTGTATATGTGTACACACACACACACACACTGGTGTACTAAATAGTTGTGATAATCACCATGAAAGCATTGAGGCAGAACCATGAAAAAGAACAAATTACAATTTGAAGAAACATGAGGGTTAAATGGTTTTAAGACATCCTTTCTTGTGATTTTATTAGTTGCTTTAATATCATTTTTGTTCTAAATGTTAATTAGGTGTATGTAAATCGTGGTCACAGCAGTATCATTGAGTCTTGTACGGCGATTCAATCATAAAAGGAGTGTTCGACGAGAGATTAACAAAATAGTGCTTTCCGGATGCGAAAATTAATGATGTTAGTGAGGCCATTAGAGCACAAAAGTGTAGGATGAAAGAGATGATCATATTGGCTGGAACGAATGATTTGAAAATAGAAAAGTGTGGTATGAGAGAGAGAGAGATGAAAGAATTACTGGAAGTAGCAAAAGAAAAGAGTGAGAGAGTTAAGATAGTGAGTCTGTTGCCGCGGTATGGCAGAGTAGAGCTGAGAAGGAGGGTCATAATAGCGAGTGACCTGCGTAGGTTATGCAGGAGGAGTGGTGTGGAGTTTGTGGATGTGTGGAGTGAGTTTGAGGGGCGAAAGGACTTATACAAGAAGAATGGTTTGCATCTGAATGGATTTGGTATATGTAGAATCAGGGAAACTAGAACTTTCAGAAGGGGGGGGCGAAGCTGTTGAGTGGATATGCAGGCATCGGTGGCGGAGGATGGGTGTAAGAACGTGTATAATATGCCTAAGGTAGTACCACTGATAACAAACCAAAATGGTATAGTTAGTATAAAGCGTTAGGATAGTGATAGGCCCAAGAGGCTTTTGAACTTTATCTACACATCCAGAGAGGTTGTCATCCCTGTTTTAAAGCGTTGATATGTTCACATCTGGATTACTATGCTCAGTTCTGGTCGCCTGATTTCTTGAGGATGAGAAAGTGTTGGAGAAAATTCAGAGGCAAGTAACTAAGTCGGTGAGTGATCTGTGGAATGAATGATTGAGATAATAGATTGAGAGCTCATGGTTGCAAAAGTTGGTTGATAGGAGGAAATGACAATGTATGATAGAAACATTTAAGTTACTAAAAGGATTTTATAGGATTAATGCAGAGGAAATATTTCCGCAGTTTGGTAGAGGTCATCCCTGGAAATTGAGTAATAATGTCGTTAAAAAGAGTATAAGAACTATCTTTTTTGGTTGTAGATTGGTGAACGAGTAGAATGAGTTCAAGGAGAGGTATGATAGATAATGTGTGAATAGTTTCAGCCTCCAGCTATGATTCTTCGGACTCCATTCAAGTTCCCGTATAATAATAATAATAATAATAATAATAATAATAATAATAATAATAATAATAATAATAATAATAATAATAATAATAATAATAAACTTAACATAATTTGTATTTATTGATTATTCAGAACCACCTGAATTTGCTCGAGAAGATATAGCTGTCTTAAAAGGAAATGATCGTTTAGAAAAACCTAAAAATCTAACTATCACATGGAAAAAGAATGCTCTCTTTTGGGACAACAGGGCAACAGTTTCCCTTCATTTATGGGGATACAGGTAAGCACGGTGTTGTTCATATTTGTAAATTCTTTTAAACAAATAATATAATATAATATAATATAATATAATATAATATAATATAATATAATATAATATAATATAATATAATATATGTAACATTTTTCATTCGAAATCACTTGTTAATATATAAATAAAATGAAATCGACAATATTGGATAATGGAAATTATTCTGAAATTATCAGCATCCTCAAAACTATAAATATACTGCGGAGTAACCTCCCTTTTGGGACTCCATGAAATGCTAAGTAATACTAGCAAATATATACTTAGCCAGACTTTTGTATGGCTAAGTATATATTTGTAAATGAAAGAGAAAGCGAGAAAGAGGGAGGGAGGAGGAAAACAAATGGTGTATCAACAACCTGAAATTAAATTTCAGCTGTATGATTCTTCATCTGCATTTGCTTCACAGTTTACATCTGGTTTTTTTTTTCAAACACATTACTGAATCATGTGTAATTTATTTGTCAATTTATTTACTAAATTTCTTTTCTGATTTCTATAATACAACATAGATCGCATCATTATCAACGTCCGTAGATGACTGAAAGTTTCTGTGACGTAGTGTTAGGATTAATCTTGCATGTTCCAGCTGTTTTCCCCTATTATTTTAGAATTAAGTTGACCCAGCTAAGGCCATAAAGCAGCTGTATTATGGTTGTCAACTGTTCATCGAAGGTTTCTCTATTTTGAGTGGAGTGGGGGAATTCTTACACCGCCGTATGAGGCTGGCTAACTTACCTTTAGTTGATTTTCCCAAAAGGCATATGCAGTCTTCCAAGAACACTTGTAAGACGCCTTGTGTAATTTATTTGTCAATTTATTTACTAAATTTCTTTTCTGATTTCTATAATACAACCTAGATCGCATCATTATCAACGTCCGTGGAGGACTGAAATTTTCTGTGACGTAGTGTTAGGATTAATCTTGCATGTTCCGGCTGTTTTCCCCTATTATTTTAGAATGAAGTTGACACATCTAAGGCCATAAAGCAGCTGTATTATGTCTGTCAACTGTTCATCAGAAGGTTTCTCTATTTTGAGTGGAGTGGGGGAATTCTTATACCACCGTATGAGGCTGGCTAACTTACCTTTAGTTTATTATTTAAATTAAGGGGATATTAAATCCCACATTGTTTTAAAACCGAGTAAGAAACTCAGAAGATTGGAATCAGAGAGTTTAATGCCGAATATAGTATAATAAACTATAAAAGTATCGGTGACTACTAGCGTGAGCTAATGCAAGTAGTTCAAGTACGTAATACAAACTCGGGCAACTCGCAGCAAAGGTGGTAAAGTTCTGATCGCTATTCTTGGTATTTTCCATAATGTAAAACACATTTCCTAGGAAATGTATGCTGTTATTACATTATGGTGGGAGGTCACTACCCAGACCGGTTTCAGCCTTTATTGAGGCTTCATCAGTGAGTAGCTAGACCAAATTAATACCAAAGGGTATAACGAAAAGTACTTATATACTCTGCTATTCGAGTTGTCAAAAAGGTGCACCCATTAAGTTACTTACGCCGATACTTTTATAGTTTATTATACTATATTTGGCATGAAACTCTCTGATTCCAATCTTTGAGTTTCTTATTCGGTTTTAAAACAATATGGGATTTAATATCCCCTTAATTTAAATAATGTTTATATCGCCGAAATGAAGCCTATTTGCTCTTTATATTTAAGTAACTTAATGGGTGCACCTTTTTGACAACTTGTATAGCAGAGTATATAAGTTCTTTTCGCTATACCCTTTGGTATTAATTTGATCTAGCTACTCACTGATGAAGCCTCAATAACGGCTGAAACCGGTGAGATTGCTAATATGAGTTCGCTCTCTTAAAGTTTTTGCCTTAAATGAGAAGTGTGAGTCTCCGAGGAAAGTGTTTTCCGGTGAGGGGCTTTGTCAGTGAAAGCTTTTCTTCGGAATATGAGCGGTGGTGGTGGTGGTGGTGGTGGGTGTTGAAGACCATCACTGAGTGGAGCCAACGCTGAGATGGACGGTCTTTCGCCCACTGTTGAGTGGTCTAGGGAAAGCCGAATTTTTAGAGACGGCTTTACTTATTCATAAGGTTCAAACCAGTGAGATTGCTAATATGAGTTCGCTCTCTTAAGGTTTTTGCCTTAAGGGAGCAATTTGGGTCTCCGGGGAAAGTGTTTTCCGGCACGCCCCCGTGAGGAGCTTTGCTTCGGAATATGAGCGGTTCTGCTCGGTGGTGGGTGGAAGGCCATCACTGAGTGGAGCCAACGCTGAGGGGACGGTCTTTCGCCCACAATTGAGTGGCCTAGGGATCGTCCGAATTTTTAGAGACGGTTTTACTTATTCATAAGGCTGAAACCGGTGGGGGGCTAATATGAGTTCACTCGCTTAAGGTTTTTGCCTTAAGGGAGCAATTTGAGTCTCCGGGGAAAGTGTTTTCCGGCACGGCACGGTGAGGGGCTTTGTCGGTGAATGCTTTTCTTCGGAATATGAGCGGTTCTGCTCGGTGGTGGTAGTGGTGGTGGTGGGTAGAAAGCCATAACTGAGTGGAGCCAACGCTTAGATGGACGGTCTTTCGCCCACTATTGAGTGGTCTAGGGATCGTCCGAATTTTTAGAGACGGCTTTACTTACACATAAGGCTGAAACCGGTGGGGGCTCCCTGATGCTCTGCTTGGGGATAGGTTTTGCCTGTCTCTGAGTAGGGCCACCGCTGAGATTATAGCTCTGCTTGGTGGTGGGGTGAGCCTGCCACTGAGGCCCACCCCACCACCAATTGGTGGAGCCAATACTGAGAAGTGCTTCTCGGTGACGGGGTGAGCCTGTTATTGAGTGGAACAACGCTGAGTTTGGCGATCTTTCGGGATAGTCTTATTTTTAGAGCCCGCTTCACCTATACATAAGGCTGAAACCGGTGTGTGGGGGGGAGGGGGGTATTGCTAATATGAGTTCGCTCTCTTAAGGTTTTTGCCTTAAGGGAGCAATTTGAGTCTCCGGAGAAAGTGTTTTGCGGCACGGCCCAGTAAGGGGCTTTGTCGGTGAATGCTTTTTTTCGGAATATGAGCAGTTCTGCTCGGTGGCGGTGGTGAGTGGAAGGCCATCACTAAGTGGAGCCAGCGCTGAGATGGACGGTCTTTCGCCAGTAGTAGGGCAGGCGCTTTAAACCAGATCAAGATCAAGATAAGATAAGGAATCAAGACGTGATTGGTTGACGTCATTGTGGGCGTGGCTTCATGGGATTGGAATGTTAGGAATTTCCCTGGGGGGGCATATGTTTCAATGGCTTCAGTTGTTGTGTTTTGGTTCACGTATGGACTTGTGGGTGGTTTTTTTGGTTCGCGTATGGAATTATGGGTGATGGTAGAGATAAGGAATCATGTTGTGATTGGTGGGACACTTTGAACCAGATGAAGATCAAGATAAGATAAGGAATCGTGACGTCATTTATTATTTGTAAATAAGTGACGTTATTGTTTTGAATGGAAAGGAAGATATATTAGAGATAAGGAATCGTGACGTGGATGTTTGTTACTGATTTTGGAATGTTTGGAATTTCGCTGGGCCCCCTTCTGTCAGAAACATCACGTGGTGTTTTTGGTTCGTTTATTGCCTTGTGGGTGATATTTAGGGATAAGAATCGTGACGTTATGTGTTTGGAAATTCACAGTTTCGAGGTTTTCTGAATAATTTAATTATATGCTATGTCACTCAAACATAGTTTTTTTTTCTTCTATAGATGGTTGTACTAATTTTCCAATGCAATGTTTAAAAACCATAATATTCATTTCTACACGACCAGGAGTGAAATGAAAGCATCCCTTGCAGAAAGATTTATCAGAACATTGAAAACAAAGATCTACAAATGGATAACGTATACTAAAAGTAAAAGTTATACGAAAGTTTTGCCGACCCTTGTACATATAACCTCACACCACACCGCACTATAGGTATGGTTCCTTCGCAAGTTTACCTTCACAACGAGGATCGTGTTTGGAAATCTGAATAATTTTATTATATACTAATGTCACTCAAACATGCAGTTTTTTTTTTCTTCTATAGATGGTTGTACTAATTTTCCAATACATTTTGGGGCTAAATTCATTCTGCCGCTAAATTTGTAGCTGCAGAATGACAAATAATAAAAGAGGGGTAAAGTGAAAAACGATATAGTTTTATTGCTTCTGCCTTCCCTTGCTGTTTTGTCAGATTTGAAGTGAATATATGTTACCCACATTTCAACCAATTGCTTTGTGTATTGATTTTTATTATTGAAGGTTTCCTTCAACCAAGGCTCAGTATATCATCAGAAGTGCTAAGTGATACTTAAACAAAGTGTGTCGTGAGTTAACCCCAGTATTTATATATTTATATATTTTTCAGAAACGATTTTTAATAATGGAAAACTGGCTAAGAACTAGGACTTTGTAAAGAAGAGCAAATGAAACAGGTGATGCTAACCCTAATTCTGATACACGTGTTGTAACGTCGAGTAAATCTGATACTATAAAAGTAGAACAAGCAGTTCAAAGAAAAGAATACAGTAGGAAATATAACAGTTCATATTTGGAATCGAGTTTACTTGGTGTGGAGATGAAAGCGAACACAAACCTCAAATGTATTTTGTGTTATGAAGTGTTGTAACGAGAGCATGAAACCTGCGAAACTCTGACGACATTTGGAAACTAAACATAGTGATGTGAGAAATAAGGAAATTGAAAAAAAAAAGCCAATTTCAGCGACGCTTAGCGACATTAAATCATGGGAAAGATATAGTTGCGGCCATGGGTTCGATTAATAGGAAGGCACTGAAAGCATCTATCTCTTAAGTTTGCACATAACAAAAACAGGGAAACCTGATTCTATCAGGGGAAAATTTGCTACTTCCAGCTACAAAGATTGGTAAAAGCTATGCTTGGCAACAAGTTACTAAAAGATGTTGATTTGACTCCTCTTTCAATGACACTGTAGGTCGTAGAATTAATGATATGACAGGTGACATAGAATCTAAGTTAATCGAAAGAATTAAGAAGAGCCCTTATTATGCGTTACAAATAGACGAGACTACTGATGTTGCAAATGATGCGCAGTTAATATTCTACGTAAGATATGCGCATTATAACAACATTCATGATGATATTCTGTTTCGTAGACCTTTGTCATCCCGAACAACTGGAGAAGAAATATTCCCACTCTCAATAATTGCATAATACAAAAAGGGATTCAGTAGGAAAAATGCATGGGCTTCTGTTCGGATGGAGCTCAGGCCCTTACAGGCAGGCATAGTTGGGGGTTATTTCTATGGTCAAGAAATGGCTGTAAAGCTAGTTGATTTTATTAAGGCTCGACCGCTAAATAACAGCTTATTTTCAGTATTCTCTGATGAAATGGACAGTGAATATATAAAACTTTTGCTTCATTCTGAAATTCGCTGGATTTCCAGGGGAAAGTACTAACAAGCTTATTTCAATTAAGGTACGAAGTTTTATTGTTTGTAAATGAACGTAATTCTAATTTTGCATCACTCCTTGTTGACGAAGCATGGTTATCAACACTATCCTATCTTTCAGACATTTTTTTGGAAATTAAATGAACTAAATCTCTCCCTTCAGGGAAATTCTTTAACTGTTCTTGATGCCTACGACAAAATAAAGGCATTCGAGGAAAAAACAAACAAACTGGTGTTGTGCATTAGTTATGTAAAAGACAGATAATTTGCACCTTTTCCGACATTGAAATCGTTTTTAGTGGAAAATGATATTTTTGTTGATTCTGAGATTTTCGAAAGGGTTTGTGACCACCTCAAAACTCTGAAACAGAATTTTGAAACATTTTCCGAATAACTTTTATGAGAAATTTCTGTGAGTTCGAGATCTATTTCAGGCGTCACAAGAACGATTTTTCGTTATCGAAAAAAAGAACAGTTAATTGAGCTTTCAGTGACAGTGGGAATCCAATTCCGTGATTGGTTTGGCTCTATTCTGGATCTTGCCTTCAGTGAGAAGTGAATTTCCCGAATTATTTGAAGACGCATTGAAAGTCGACATGTAGTTTTCTACAACCTATCTTTGTGAGAAAGGATTTTCATCGCTCTTTCAAATAAAAACAAAATACAGAAATCGTTTTAGTGTGTGTGCCGATCTTCGACTGAAGTTGACCAATATTGAGCCAGATACCCAGCAACTCTGCAAAGGCCGAGAAGTTGAACCTGTGATTGAAAGTAAGTAGTAACATAATTATATCATATTATAATATTATTATTTATTATTTATTTATTATTCTGGTTACTGGTTTTGGAATTAATCCATTTACAAAATCAGAAAGTGTGTGTTTGGGGGGGGGGGGGGTATTAATGGCTTTGGGATGTTCTGAGTGAAATTTTTGGGTATATTCAGGGGATGGTATGGACAGGACAAGGGATGTCATCCATGATGGAATCCATGGATATCAAGTTCGTATTCAGTATTATGATAAATGGAGTAAGATAAAAACAACATTTTCCCTTCCTCTCACAACGCACTCAGCGAATGGAACAGTTTACATGTCGCAGGTCGAATCAGAGGGTGCGTGAAGATAAAAGTTGTTGTGGGGCTTCATGAGTACGGGCAGATGAAAGGGGGATAACATATAAAATATAAAAGTTGCTGTGGTAGATGAATGGGGATTAAAGATATGGGCAGATGAATGAAAGATCAGCGGGACGGCCCTGACATTCCCCCATTCATTTGTCCATGGTACCAACGGCGCTAAAATTGTTATGGTTGTGGAGTGAGCTTAATGACTGTGGGAAGATGAATTTGGATAGCATATAAAATATAAAAGTTGCTGTTGGCAGATGAATGGGGATTGGTGTCAGCGGGACGGCGCTGATACTCCCATTCATTTTCCCACAGCAAATCGGAAACTGATAGCTTTATTTGTTTAATAAAAATTAAAACTCTGTTCAAAATGATGCACTTTTAATCGTTTACTTCCAACTTAGTTATGTTTCCATATGTATTTATAAATGTTTATGTGTATGTAAAATTTATGTACATGTAAAACGTAGAATTGTTTTAGGCATTTTACTGGTCCTTGTGCTTAGAAAGGTTGAGAAATGGTGCTCTATATGAAAACGAAAGATGAAAGAACAAGGGAACATTTTCTAAGAGAATGTTCCCTGAATCTACCATGTCGTATTTTTTGTGACTCTAATAACAAAAACTTAAGCAATTTAGCCCAAGAAGGATTTTCGCCTAGAAATAAGTCTTGGAAAAAGTTATTGATATGTTGCCTCTTCACGAAAATAGTGCTGAACACAGAAAAACAATATCCGGCTTGGAAATTCCTTTTGCAGTCATTGAAAGGACATGGAATCGATAAAGACTTACAACTACAAATTCGTTATGAAATAAATAAGTAGAGAGCACTTCTGCAAAGGATTGTAGAAGTAGCGTTATTTTTTTTATCATCCAGAGGTTTAGCATTTCAAGGAGAGAACACGAAGATTGGAGATGTTCATAATGGGAATTTCTTAATATTAGAATTAACTGGAAAGTACGATGACGTGACACGACAACATCTCGCAAAGTTCAGCAAAATCAGATGGAAGGTAAAAGTATGAAAGGATATGCACATTAGTTGTGGAATTCGCAAAATGAGTTTCTTGGCCTTTGCGTGGGCAAAGTTCTCAAACTATTCTAGACCAAAGAAGAGATGCAAATTTCTACGGAATAATAGTAGACGCAACATCAGATATCTCCCACAATGAACAAAACGTCCTAATTCTCAGATACATATCACAAAACCAAGACAAGCGAATTTGAAATCAATGAACGTTTCATTGAATTCATGAACTTTACTGGAAAAACGGGAGAAAAAATAACTGAAGAAATACTTGCAACTTTGTCAAAAAAACAGTGTACCTCTCAAAGATTGCCGTTCACAAGGCTATGACAATGGCGCAAATAGGCGTGAAAAAATAAGCAGTGTAAAAACTCACATTTTACAAAAGAATAAATGTGCCTTAGTCTCTCCCTGCGGAGCACGTTCACTAAATCGCGTAGGAGTCAATACTGCCAAAATCAACCCAGATGTTATAACGTTTTTTTTTTTTTTTAAATATAGAGAGCTTCTACTCTTTCTTTGCTCAACTCCTACACGCTGGGAAGTGCTGAAAAAACACATACCACTATCTATTCAAATTCTTTCAGAAACAAGGTGGAGTGAAAGAATTCAAGCTGTGCGCCCAATTGTTAAACATTATCCCGGTGTACTTGCTGTGTTAGATGTCAATCTTGGAGAGATAGACACAGAATTAACTCCTTCAACACTGAACACAATTAAAGGCTTGAAAAAATATTTCAGATCTTATAAAGGAATGCTAATGACAATGTTTTGGCACAAAATACTAGTAAATATTGACAATAAGAACATTATTATAGAAAGTAAAGGAATATCTCTTGAGATCGAGTCCGCACTTATACGAAAATTAGTGCAAGAGATACAACACTTACGTGACTCGTGGGAAAGTGTTGTCCAAGAAGCAAAAGTAGTTGCTGAAGCAATCGGTGTACAATCTCAACTTTTCGAAAATCGAAAAACTACTGTAGAACCTGAACAAGATTTCAAAATTTTCGTAATTTATCCAGTATTGGAATTCATTATGAATGATTTGAAAACAAGGTTTCAAGCAGCAGATAATATATGTGAATTATTCTCACCTATTTTAAATTTCCACAACTTGAACGATGGTCAACTTATCACAAAAGCAGCGAAACTTGTGAATATGTATGAAAAAGATCTGTCAGAAGAGTTACTGAATGAAATTCTTCACCTTAAAAGTATTCATAATATAGTTTTTGGCACAGAAACAAATCCGATGAGACTTCTGATGAGACTTACTGTTTCTTCAGCTGAGAGATCATTCAGCAGACTGGCCAATTCATTGAAAACATACAAAGAAGCACAAGTAGCCAAGAACGACTTAATCACCTAGCAATTTTGTGCATCGAAAATGATTTGGCTAAGCGAGTTGATTTTACTGACATTATTGATACATTTGCGTCTACAAAAGCTAGAAAATATACTTTGAAGTAATTTTGAATATTATTATTAGTTTGTATTATTTATATGTTGGTATTTTTTTAAATAAATATTACTTTTGTGTTATCATTTAAACTAATTGATCCTAAACCCTGTAGACTGTAGAGCAATGCATTGTCCTTAACCTGAGCAACAGTTAGGGGAACCGATAAAAATCCTGGCCTGGGTCCGCTTCAGGATGTGGGGGCCATGGTCCTAAGTCTACCTAAACAAACACCAAGAATAATACTAATACTGTTAACAACATTATTGGGGGGGTTGCTCTTTTACAACTCATAGCTAACTTTATGCTAGGACGAAGAGATGAGATGAAATTTCATCTCGTCATCCCCTTCACATGTTCTAATCTCATACAGGACGTGAAAAACTTTTGGATTAGATTTACTTTAGCGGCTTCAGACTAAAGGTGAACACAAAAAAAAAAAAAAGTATTTCTTTGCTGATTTTTGTTACGTAAGAAATAAAATTCCTAAAAATGAAATAGAAGCCGCCAAAAGAAAAGCAACAGTAAATCTCCCCCTCCCCCCTCCCAAAAGCAGAATTAAAAATTATCACTTAAATTTCAATGAGACTAGCCATCCGGTTCATGAAAAATGTGATATGTCCACGGGCAGACTAAATTTCTTGAAACCAGCGTGTAGTACTGGATTTCACTAAATTTAAAAAGTGATGTCAGCGTCGAAGGTAGCAGGCCAGATAGATGTGTTTGGCAGTTCTTTATATCAGTTTTTGGTGCTGCTGCTGTTTTTTTTGTTTTTTTTTTTTCGTGTCCAAAATGGAAATATGTTGATTTCACTGACTTTAAAAGGTCAGAATAATTTTCAACGGGCCGCAGGGGTTTGATAATGTGTATTAATATTTCTGGATACGTGTTTGTGATATTTTCAGGACGAAAATATCACAATATTTAAAACGGTCACCTCACATCGGAGAATCCCTCTTCATTTTCTATACTATCCTATTTTCATTCTGGAATGTGTTCACCATTACAACTTTACCTCTGACAAAACATAGTGCAACTTAACGTTCTCGTGAACATGTCACATTTACGTGACATCGTAAAGGTAATTCTGATCTGATCCGAGAATACGAACAATTCTCTTTCTCTTAAGTAATGGCTACCGGTCTCATTATGAAACTTATGTAAGTGCAAATATTTTAATACTGCTATTATGGGAAAATTTCATTTTTTTACTTCTATTACTTACTTAACAAAAATCGAGAGAGAAATAGTAATTTTTGGCATGATCTTTTCAAGTTAGCTTAAACCCAGCCTTTATAGGGTTTTTTCAAGTGAAGGAGAAATAGTTCTCATATGGTAAGGAGAGCGTTCTTCCTCCCTGAAACTGGATTTTTCCATCTCCTGAAAAGCAAGCAAACCAGCAGGAAAATACACGCAGTTGAAGCAATTATATGTTAGATTCATAGTTTTAATTACTGCGGCCGTAATGCCATCGTATGTTACTTTCGCGCAGCCCTACACATTTTACCGCGTAAGCTTCCGTAACCAATAATCCAGCGGAATAGGTTGGTTGCTCCTTATTCCCGGTAGTACCCCATGTCTATCGAAGCGTGTGTTCACGGGGTCGGTTTGCCTGCTTCGCGAGAGAAAAATCCCAGGACAAACTGGGGAAAAAAACCCTGCTGTCCACGCCCAAGACGGCTAACTTGGCTATGGCTGAGGAAGATCCTTTAAGTTTCTCACGTCGTCGAAAGGAATCGAACCTAGGATACTCCTTCTCCAGGCATATGGTTGCGAAGCGCATAGCCACTCGGCTAACCGCGCGGACCCATAATTATAACTAAACCAAATCCGTACGTTAGATTAAATGATCTGTCACCAGAGAGTAACTTAACTACATAACCTAATTAATGCCATTATCGTTGTTTTTGGAATTACAGCAAAAATAACTAAGGCTTTAAGGCCCAATGTATTATGCCTATTTGTTTGTTTTTTTTTTCTGTCCAGTTTTACGGGATGAAAATTACGAGTTTTGGTGGGGGGTGAATTCCTTCCATCTCCGTATGAGATAAGCTATTCATCTTCAGATTGAAAAAAAAAAAAAAAAAAACTTTTAGGATTTTTCGCATTTTAGGATTCGAGTCCATGTCTTTCGAAACAAAAAGGCTTCGTCGAAATCGATTGAGCTATGGTGGGCGAGAAATATGAACAGAGCTCTTAACCCTGCCTGCATGCTCTGCTTTGTGTGCCAAATGTTATATTCTCTGGCTGATTAGATTGTTTGCTTGCTTTGTAGAAAAGAAAAACTATTCACTCCGTATGAGGCCGGCTATCACATCTCTAGTTGAAAAGTCTTATAAAGGTTCAGCGCATCCAAGAGAAGATTCAAATCCAGATCTTTTCAACCAAAGGAAGTTGTCGATATCGATTAACCTGTGGAAGTTCTCAAAAAAAAAGCAATTAGTGAGTCAACTTAGAAACAATTTAAGAGAGAAAATAATGGCATGTTATGTCCACTACCGAAACTTCTGTCGTTCGGATATAACAGAAGTGATTTCCGGTTGTTGTGCATTTATTGTGGTCAATAAACCTATTCAAACTAGATGAAACTGCTTTATTGGATGAAAAAATTTCGACTTAAGGAGAATTATAATATATTAAGATGACAAAAAATAAGAGCCATTAATTACGTTCGAGATAATGGTAAAACAATCACAGGTCAAATGACAATACCTCTGAATTATACCCGTATATTATAGCTTTCGGTAAAATATGCATTCTAACAGCGATCCGAATGTTTCAGATTTTTGTTGAATGATGACTAGACTTCATATAAGACAATTATCTTGTTTGTTGGGTGGGAGCACGTAACAATTTGAAAGCTTCTTTGATTTCCCTAACAAAAAATATTATATCATTCTAGGGCCTCCATTTTCTGCCACCATGTATAGGAAACATGTTGCGATTTCTTTTTGACATCTTTGATAGATTCAGACATGCAAATATCCTCGATCAGCCTGTTTTTCCCACATAACCTATGCCCTAAAAACGTGGACGCAGGGTATGTAGACCTGGAGAAGTTAATAGAATTGACGACCCCCTTAAATTAAGAGACGTTTGTTTAGTGGTAACTTCCACCACGTAAATATGCAGGAAACCTGCAACTGATGAAGAAATACAACTTGAATTAGGCTGTTTTGATCAATAAATGAATAAACAGAAACAATAAAATAGCCTCCATAGCTGATCTGGTAATGGCGATGCCCTTTAGCTAGAAAGATTTGGGTCGAATTCCTCCTGGGAGAAAAACCTTCATAAGACAGGGACTTTCATCTAAAGCGAGTTAGCCAATCTTATATGAGTCCCGCGCCCGAAAACCCTGGTATTTAATCTCACCAGCCAGGAGATATATGCAAACTGATAGAAACGTATTAATATGAAAATATTCTCTAAATATGAACAAGCTAATTCCGATATTAGTTTGAAATAATTTGTAAAAATTAGATCTGTTTAAGATAAAACAAAATACTAATAATGAAGTCTCACTCCAAATGCTAACAGTACTGTGAATTTGTTTATTTAAAACACACCAGATCATCAGGAAAGATTTATAAATTTCCTGGATAAACAAAGCATTTTTTTCTTTTTTTTCTGATTTAACATTATTTTATGTGAATGTATAAATCGACCAATGTGGGAAACTATTATTTTAATAAGTTCCTCGTTTAGCATATACATCCCAGATTTGATAATGCTTATGAATTGAAACTTTGCTTTAGAATAAGATTGTGGTTAAATTGATCAATACAGCAAACAGAAATGCAAAATGTATATTCTGGGTTAATCTTAAAGAACCATAGAAAATAGTTCGAGTGAAGCAATTAATTTTCTATCTGAAAATTAAACAGGAATACTTTAGCTAATGATTAAAAGTATTACTAAAATTAGTCATTTTAGTTACGTGCAGAATTGCCTCAAGTGTGGAGAATTCGATTTATCTAAGGAAAGGTCAAATTTTTCGTTTTTATTTTCTTGTATTACTTAGCAATATGCTAATAAATAATATAAATTCAATTTGTTGACGAATTGCTCTAAAATGGCAGTGATTAATCTTATTTGATGTAAAGAAGAACATCAAATAAGATTAATCAGGCAGAGATGTATACTCTCTCTCTCTCTCTCTCTCTCTCAGGAACTGGGGATCCAGTATCTTTAGTATCCTTATGCGTATGCCACTGATCTACACTATGTTGACAGAAGTATTTGGACAACTAGTTGTGGTCAAAAATTGCGCTTTAATTACATTTCTAGCACCGAGTGGCACCACCTTTGGCCTGAATGATAGCAACTACTCTTTCCCCAACCCCAAATGATGTTCAGAAGCGTTGAATGGTGGTGTGTGTGTGTGGGGGGGGGGGTGATGTGTAGTTTGTTCACTTCAGCTCTGCCGTGGTAACCTAACGCATGCAATGCTTTGCAGACAGTTCTAGTGTCGACAGATGTTCATACAGCATTTTCCAGGCCGACTGCGAGGTCCGCAGCTGACGTGCGGAATGCTCGAATCTTTAAAGACAGAGCTCGTCGAACTCTGTGAGTGTCGGTGGCCTTCCAGGGCGTTTTCCTGCTGTAACACCATCAACTTTTCATTTACGAATGACATAAGCAACAGTGGATTTCGGTATACTGAGACAGGCAGCAATGTTACAGAAAGAAACTCCACTGATATGATACCGAATACCATCCCATGTTGGAAGTCTATCGGTTCAGCTGACACACACACATATATATATATACTTTCAAAGTGGGATAAGATACCAAATCCCCACTGTCCCTGTGGAGCCGAGACCCAAACCATTTACCATATAGTATAGGAATGCGAGCTGACACCATATCCAGGTGACTTTAAGGATATCTTTGACCTATCCTCAGAGGGGATCAACTGGATCAAAAAATCCTAAATGTTAAAATATGACTAATCTTCTATCTGATGCTTGTCATAAATTTCATATTTGTATCTGCCTGAATGTGTAGCTCAGTGGATGTGGCGTTTGCATACCACGGCGCTTGGCCGCACGAAGGAAGACTTGGTTTCGAGTCTAGTCGGCGACTAGAGGAAATTTTTCTAAGCCTTTTTTCGACCGGTTCCCGAGTTAGTCGATCTCTGGCATGGGCAAGCAGGTTTTCCCTCCCGGAAACTCGGGTTTTTCGTCCTGTAAACTCAAGAAAATCGACCGTAGAACCCACATTATTTCAGACATTAAATATATTGTGTTAGGGTTAGGGACCACGAGATGGCGGCACATTTGAGCCGTCTCTCTTCACTGTGAACCGCTTAATTAGTGATAGCCTTGGGCCATCTATCTCTGATTGGTACCAGTGGAGATTGAACTGCCCACTCAGTCTCCAAAAGTTAGATAGGGCTAAATGCCTCGCCTACTCCCCGCATACGGGAATATAAAGGCATTAGCTGATTAAATTTAAAAAATTATCTGCCTGAATGTAGACTTTTTTATTATTTTTTTACTTTATTTTATCATATATATGTATCTTATCTATACTCATATGTATTTTATCTTATTGTCTTTCAACCATGTGTACAAGTACGATAAATAAATAAATAAATATACATGTGTGTGTGTGTGTGTGTGTGTGTGTGTGTGTGTGTGTGTGTGTGTGTGTGTGTGTGTGTCAAATAACAATAGTATATACAAAAAGACCGACAGAAACATTATACACTAACAACAACAGTTATCAAAAACTGTAGTACACTTTGAATTGGAGTCCGCGCTTCAGTTCTAGCTACATTTATGCGCGTGCGTGTGATTGGTAAAGATCCTTTTGAGAAAATTAAGTTAATTTTGCAACTCTACTGTCTGATAATAAGGACCTGGCCTGATGCTCAAAAGTAGATATAATGCCATATTTCTGTGGAGGGTAGTGGTGATAGGACGCGTGAAGGTGACCAACACATCTGTATGTGTTGGTTTCCTGAAGATTGAAATTTTAATATTATCACTACTCCTCGTTAGCTTTATGTCTACAAAAGGACCTTTAGCAATGATGGTTTCTCTCCAAAAAGTATTGAGAAACTTCTATTTCACCGTCGTCAACAAATGAAGATTCTACTAACTCCAGAGCTTACATCTCCTTACCTTACATTAGTTCCCTCTTCCCCAAACTAGCAAGAATTTAAAAAAAAGTTCACCATCAAAACATACTTTCTCTACTTTTCCAAAACTCCGATATATCCTTAGTCAGCCTAAAGAAAAACATCAGTTCTTCTTCAGTTCCCAGGAATATACAGAATTATTTGTAGTTGTGGTAAACCTTATTACAGACAAACTGATAAATCAATATTTCTCCGTCTTGAAGAGCACAAAAGAGACATCTCTTATAATAGAATCCGAGCCAGCGCCCTCGCCAGCTATGTCTTGTTCTCTATAAACTCTGATCAAGACCACCAACACCAAATAGACTTGAATCAAACTTCTAATATTCAAAAATGTTAAGATGAACTCGAAAGACGTATCCTGGAGTCAAAAGAAATCGCCCTCGATTCTACCCATATGAATACCAGCAATCTTAGCTACAATTTACCAGACTTGCACAGCTCTGCTATTCAGTACTGGCGTTCTCGCGAGATCTACAAATGTAGCTAGAACTGAAGCGCGGACTTCAATTCAAACTTTACTAGCGTTTCTGATAGCTCTGTTGTTGTTAGTGTGTAATGTTTCTGTCGGTCTTTTTTGTATAATATATACCTTTGCTATTTGACACCTGATGAAGTTGGCTTACCAACGAAACTAGTTGTGTCTTTATTAAACTTTTATTCTTAATGATCTCGGTGTTTTAAGTCATTAAATTTATTGAACATGTTCATAAACCGAGTCAATCTGCATACAAATAAATAAATAAATATGTGAAGTGTCAGATGTATATGTATATGTTCAGCATTTAATTGCTATCTTAATTAATGTTAAGTGCACATGACTCAATTCAATAATTTTATTTTTCAGAGAGACAAGTGAAACGTATCCACGACTAACGTATATAGACACATTATCAGAAAGTGACACGATTCCTCTCTCCAGAGGAAATTACACTATATTTACAGAGAATTTCAAAGATCGCTGGAATAAGGATCTGTGGGACATAACTTTTGGGTTTATCAGTGTTGTTCTGACTAGACCTACTCTTATACATCGTAAAATTGAGACCTCGCCGTAAGTTATTTTACTATTTATCAATTTACTATTTTATTAATTTTATATTTAATCAATAACTTTTGACACACTGGATGATTATATTTTACTGTCGGAACAGAAAATTCAGAATTGCCGGCCTGGTTGGCAGAGTGGTTAGCTTACACACTCTCCAATCAACAGGTTGCGGGTTAGAATCCCGCGGGCATGAATGTTTGTAATTGTCTTTAGGTGTGAGACCACCTCTCCGCTTTATTGGAGGCTTGAAATGACTTAGAAAAAAAGAAGTTCAACATTTGGTCTCTAGAGCAAGATTGCGGACTATGTAAAAATAAATAAAATTACAAAAAAAAAAAAAAATCTTAAGTCCACCCATGGTACAAAATGCACTACAGCTTTAGAATAACCTATCGTGGGTGGGAACCACACATTATATATATGATCAATCACAACACTCTCTTAACACTTGCATAAAATAATAAGGAACGTTCCATATCTCAAAATAGTCTCCTTGGTTGTAAACCCATTTGGTCCAGCAGTGTTAGAAGATTTTTTATGCCTGCAGATAACATAAAAACACACACCTCCGTTTTACACTAATTAACCTATTTTTACTTTCCTATGAGTCAGGTATTTGGGATGATTTTCCACAAAATAGCATTACAGTATGACATGGAGCATCATTTGCATTGAAAGAGACATGAATCTGTTCCGTAGAACTGCCACAATATAGGAAGTTTTGCATTATCCAGAAGTGTTGCTTAACTTTTAGCATTCATTTTTCCAAGCACTACAACTAGTCTGAGTTCGAGTCTCAACCATGATTACGCTGAAACCGCAAGATTTCACAAGAGAGCGATGCACTTAGGCATAAAACATTCTTCAGGCATCCGCTACATCCATACTCGCTACTCCGATTTTAAAATGTGTACCATGTTTCATCTCTCCACATTACACACTGCCAACGCTATAAGGACCAGTAACGATGCTCTTTTTACCAGCAGTATGTCCTGTTGATTGCCATTGCTCGTGTCTGGCTAATGGGCGGTGCGCTTCTGTGAAACCAGAACCGTGTAGCCTTTTTACGTAGTGTCCTTACTACTAAACTTTATCCCCTGGTTAATCATTTCCATTGGACTCCAAAGATTTTCGTAGCAACCATCCTAGTCATTTCATTCCTCGGCATTAGTTTCCTGATTATTCTTAGTTGAGGTGGTACGTTCATGTTTCCATCGGATGTTATTCCCTATAACTGATTTTGGGTTATAGAGTCTACGACTGTCACGAACAGGCAGGACATAATATGACATCTTCATATCATGTCCATGAGCAGATGGACTCTTTTCAAGTCCAAGCTCTTCTACACGTTCTATTTCCGGTACACAGATCCGAAATATCTGTAGGAATATATGTTTGCCACTGTATATGTCAGATGAACGACAAAATAGGTATTAGAACTGATCAGTATATTGGTATCATTCAAGAATGTCCCTATACTTATTTTAACCAACAGAAGTAAAGTGTAGGCAACCTGAACAGCCAAGAAGATAATGTCTTCGCTCTCCAACTAACAGATTGTGGTTTCAAAATGACTCTTGCAAAACCGTTATTTGTTTTCTATAGTTTGGTTTAAAGAATATCTCATTCACACTCCACCTACTAAAATGTACTATAGGCTTCTAAACTTTCTTGTGCGATTGCCAGAAAAGTAGACAATTTATTAAACAGCAAATCTCAGTTTCACATATTTGCATTTTGTCTACAATATGTAATGCCATGAAAGTAAAAAAAATCCATGCGTGTTACTTGTCATTATGAATATACTAAAAATTATAAACTTGTATTTTACACACACACACACACACACACACACACACACATATATATATATATATATATAACAATTTGTAGTATTAACTGGGAATTTGGATATGTTCATATTTGTATATACTAACTATAACAGACTAGAATAACAATTAAATTTATTCAAAACGCAACATGTTTCATCGGATTGTCCGACTTCTTCAGGCATGG